>NW_003852556.1:1274176-1301368 GCF_000181295.1 Otolemur garnettii | reverse complement strand
CAGGGAATGTGATCCCACAGGGAATATGATCCCACAGGGAATGTTATCCCTCGGGGAATGTGATCCCACAGGGAATGTGATCCCACAGGGAATTTTATCCCTCAGGGAATGTGATCCCACGGGAATGTGATCCACAGCATCGTGTCCTGAGCTGTACCAGAGGCTCCATCCCAATCGAGTATTCCTGTCTCTTTTCACAGACACAAGATGATCAGTGACAGCAGATTTGAGGGAATTTATAAAGTAGGTGACTATTTTAAAATCCTGTTTTCTTTGCTCCTCCGTTCCCTTGAAAGCTGACTGGCCCTGCAGAGGTGTCTGGGAGGGGGGACTCCGGACCAGTGAGGCACGCGGAGGTGAGCTGAGCCTCGCGGACACCACCGGGGTCTGGTCTCCACCCTGTCGTCATTTCATACTTGACTAGTATCTTGACATACTGAGCTTTGCCATCCTCCTGCTATTTTTAAACACTTGATTTATGCCTTTCAGTTGGATCTTATTCAACTAAAAACGTACTGTGTGTTCAGCTGAAAATGAGTAAACATCCCCACGGCTGTGGCAATATGTTTGCGCAGACCTCAATTACAAAATTAACAGGGCAGATTTTGTTGTCTTTGTTGAGCTGAAGAGATTACAATAAAAACCTCTAATGAAAGGAGACATGAGAAATAAAACCTAAAGACAATACTAAACAAGAACGGCTTATTTATTTAGTAAATTTGATTTACTAGCCAGCTGTGTTGCTTCAGTTTTAGGGCTCAACAAGCAAAAAATGTCCTTTCCAAATTGTGGCAAAACTAAATCCTGGTTAAAGCACCGGGCAGAGGGTCCGGGAGAGATGGGGAGGGCAGAAGAGTAACGGGAGGATGGCACCTCCCAGGCCCATTGCTGTGACTTGAGATTCCTGTGTGAGGCCTCACCAGGGTGTGAAGGGCGCCCTGTCTGAGCCTTGACTCTGTGTCATGGGGCTGGAGAACTGTGGGATTAGGTGTCTACCTCCGGAGACAGGTGCACGTGGTCAGGCTGGCAGCACTGCCCCCAGATCTCCCAGCAGAGCCCTGGAGCTGGCTCGGATGTCTAGCAAGACAGCACCAGGGCAGTCAGCTTTTCTTCCTACAGGTTGAAAGGCTGATGCAAACCGGACCTGCCCCCCATGAGGCCCACTCTCAGAGGGCTGGCCAGTGAGGGAGGTCATGCAAGGGCCCAGGCTGGACAACTGGAAGGCAGGAGGACTGATCTGAGCAGACTTCCTCAAGCAAACTCCAGCCAGGCTTCAATCCCCTCCGACCAGGCCTGGTCGCGGCCATCCCTCTGTCCTGTACAACCCATCTGGGGCAGGAGTCCTGCCAAGGCAGGTTAGTGACAATTCACCCTGTGCTCCAACCTCTTGACGTCAGCTGAGAGGTGATTGTTTTGGGTTGACTGAACTAGAACCCCCTTTGCTGATGTTTGCTCTTGGAGACTTCCACCCCAGGCTGACACTCATCCTCATTGGAGGTGAGTCCACTCTCTCCACCACAGGGCTCGTGGCCATGGTCCTTCCCACCTCTGCCATCTTCCAGTAGCTGCTGCCATCCCCTGGCTCGGCCACACTCCTCCATCCCCACCTCGCCAGCATATGGCGTCCTCCCCCCTGTTGTGTGTCTTCAGAGGAAACTGTCCTCAGACTTAGGGTGCACCCAGATATTCCAAGACACCCCCGGCTTCCCCACAGACTTTTAATCCAGATCAGGCCACATTCATAGGTGCCCTGCCCTTGATGCAGCCACACTTTTGGAGTCAACACTTGTCACACTGCAGCCCCCAATGCAGAAGACTCTCTGGTTCCCAGTCGGCCCATCACTGCTGGGTGATGTCAATTCAGTCAAACTCCAGCGATGTTGAACCACCTCTGAACTGTGAATGGCAATTGCCTCCTGGGAGCACCAGGGAAGGGAGGCCACCACCGACCCAGGAGAGCAGCCCCCGTGTGGCTGCAGCAGGTGGGGACGTGTGGAGTGAGGAATGGGACCACGCCCAGCAGAGAGGCTTAAAACAGTCTGTCCCTGTGGGTTACAGCTCATAAACTCCCCTAGGAACCCTTCCCACCCTGCTTAGATCCCCAAGGAGGATTACAGCCGGCTGCCAGAGCCCCAGTGACTGAGCCAGGTGGCCCAGGGCCCGGCCTGCTGCCCTACAGGACCCACCACAGAGCAGCTGCCATTCGATACCCTAGCCCACCCACACCACAGAACCCAAGCTGGCACCCTGTCACACGACACTCTCGCCCACCCACACCCCCAGAACCCACGCTCACACCCTGTCACATGGTGGGCAGAGGATCGACAGCCTCGCCCGCCCACACTGCAGAACCCATGCGCCCACCCTGTCACACAGTGGGCAAAGGACCGTGGGACATGTGCTAGCAACAGCAAAGAGAAGCAGGAGCCAGAGCCCAGCAGGGCGGCTTGCGTCTGGGCAGGACACCTGCCCCCACACCCCTGGTTCTCCCACCACAAAGTGCTGAGTAATAATGGCACCGACAATGAGTCTCTGGGGCTATATTGAGGCCACACAGCAGAGCCCCAGAAGTCCCGGCACACAAGGCCATGGGTGGCATGAAATATTGCACAAGGACACAGATAAAGCAGCGAGCTCACAGCAGGCGCGATAACGCTACAGAGACAGGAGCAGCAGCGATAAGAGACCCTCTTTGGAAGCGAGGCCTCTATCCCCTCTTCAGAGGAAATTAATAAAAATATTTGCAGATTATTGTGAAAAAATGTATTAGTCCCTCAGCAATGATTTAAAATAAATTACTTGTGAGAACCCAGTTGACACTGCACGGACAGAGTGGCCCTGGTGCTGGTGGAGCGGGTCGGGCACGGTGGGGCCATGGGCCACCTGGTGCACCGTGACTGGCTGAGAACCTCCCCACCCTGGGTGGCTCCAGGGAAGCTCCATCCCAAATGGCAACACTAAATGACAATTGGAAGAAATTTAACTTTGAGGACTGAACTCACCTTGTCCTGTTACCTTTTAATTTTTTAAAAACTAAAGCAGACTAAAGCCAGGCAGCTCTCCCTGCCCCACACATGGACTCCATACCTCAGCCCTGGGGGCTCCAAGGCTTGAACCCCCAGTTCTCTACCTGCTTCAAACACACTTACTCCACCTTCCTCTCCCTGTGTACACCACACTCAGACTGCCCTTCAGACCGGGCAGTACAGCCCACCTTCCTCTCTGTGTGGCCTGGTCTGCCCAGTAAGGTTTGTGGACCCTGCCCACGTCCCTTCCTCGGCCACACTGTCCCCTACTTGCCCACGTCCTGGCCTTGGCCAAGTGGTCTGCCGCCTGCCCATGTTGGCCTTGGCCACGTGGTCTCCCGCCCGCCCATGTCCTGACCTCGGCCATGCGGTCTCCTGCCCACTCCCACCAGCACCAGGGCCACAAACACAAGGGAAAGGCAGAGAAAGGAGGGGATGCCAGGGAGGGAGACGGGGCCCTCTCATGGCCCTGCTCTCATCTGCTTCCCACCCACAGCTGGGCCCAGAGCACAGAACCAGCCCTGCATGGGGAAATGAGGTTCTAGTCATGAGCACAAGACACATGTGCAATTTTTTTTTTTGAGTTACAAACACATAATTATAAATTTTCTAGTAACAACATTTTTGAAAAGTAGAAACAGCAAGAATTTATTTTAATATTTCATTTAACCTAATATTTCTAAAAAGTTACCATTTCAACAAGTAATCAGTATAAGAATTGGTTAATAAGTATTTTACTTTTTTGTTTTATTAAATCTTTTAAATCTGTGGTTTGTATTTCAAGCACATCTCTGTCTGGACTTGCCCATGGCCCGTGGGCCACACAGATCCAAGCTGCCAGAAATACCATGGATTTGCACATGCCCAGGTGCTGACGGCCAAGAGCAGGTGCTGAGACAGTTGGAGGGTGTCTTGGAGAAGGAGCTCCCCAGTCATGCTGTAACTTTGTAACTGTCCATCACCTGACAGTAATGCCACTCTGGCTACAGGGACTCTGTGTGCAGAAAATAAAACTGATATACATTTGGGGACAAAACACATCTTCTGCCCAGGTGGCCCTGGTCAGGCTGGTCACTGGTGCCTGCCAGCTGGTCCTCAGCTGCCCATCACTGTCCCCCATCAGGTCTCCTGAGGAAGAGACACGGCAGGGTCCTAAGACTGTCTATCCCCTCTGCCAATCACATACTTGCACTGAGCACCTGGCCCCAGGCTTCAAAGACTTAGTAAAACATAGAAGTAAAATATCTTATTAATCAATTCTTATAAAAAGTTACCTGTTATAATGGTAACTTTTTAGAAATATTGGGATAAATAAAATATCAGGCATGCACAGGGCTTCTCAGGTACTTGCTGGCAGGTTCATCTGAGTGACCTGAAGCTCAGGAGGGAGCAGCGTCACCCCCAAGAAGGTTCCAAGTGCAAACTCTCCTGCCCGGCCTAGCCCTGCTGGCCCGGCAGCTCTGCTGTGCCCACTAGGGCAGAACCAGGCTTTGGGCTTTGGTGTCGCCTGTTTTTCCAGCAGTGACGCAGGATGAGCTGTTCTCCGGGCCTTCCCACCACCACCCCTGCTCTATCCACTGAAGGACCTTCCAGGAGGCTGCAAGGGGGGGCTGCAGGGGCAGCACTGTGCCAGTTGCAGTTCATGCTGGAGAAAACACAAGCCACCCTCAGTTCCCTGTTACAAACCTGCACTGTCCCCTAGACACCACCACGCCATGTTCTCCTGGTGCAGTTGAAGGTCTCCCTCAATGAGACCTGGAACTCAAAACGTGAGCACGGCACTTATTCATGAGTGGTGCACGGGAGGTATTACCATATTGTGCACGTCACAAAGCAGAAAGAAATTGTAGGCAGATAAGGATGAAATAGAAAACATTTTTAAGTCATTTAAAATTCATCAGTCAACGTTTCCTGCTCTGACTGAAATGGGGTTATCAGCAGTAATGACCAGCAAGTGCCGCCCTGTGAGATGTTTCGGTACTTCCAAAGCACTTGGTTAACACTCTGCAGTATAAACACCCATTAAAGTGATACTTAAGGCTTCTGTACTCAGTTTTAACAACTATGGTACCTGAAAAACAACCTCTCAAAATGATTCCTCACAAGGATGTGTCAATCAAAACGGAAAGCATGTCCCTGGCTGTCCTGACCATGCACTGGGCAACCCGGGAGTCCGGCAGAGGTTCCCATGAGGTTTGGGCAGTCCCTTTCTATACTTGATGATGACAGTCAGTGGTTCCTCTAAGTAGAATGTGTTGCATTTTAATAATTTTAACAAATAGGAATAATCAATTGAATCCCTTTGGGATATTTTTAAATAAACTTTAAAATTATTTTCCCAAGTTTCTTAAGTATTTAAGTCTAACTTTAAAAAGTGACATGCATCATCATTTTTAGAAACAAAATCATGTAACAAAAAAGTCACATTTCTGAACATGCATTTTCAGAGAGTTCTCTCCGGGGACCTATGTCCCGTGAGCAGTAGCAACCCCTTGTCCACAGTCACAATATCATTGCAAAGACTCCTCCTGGAAGGGGCCAATGTGGGGTTTTATTCTCTTTGAGAATATTTGCTCGGAAGCTTCCTACTGACAGCCGTCCACCATGCAGAGATGATGGGCAATGTGGAGCATTTTTCCGTAAAGTGGAATGTCTGGTTCTTGCCCAGCCTCTCACCTCTTCACAGTTACCATTAAGTCTGTGTCAGAGAGGGGCTTCAGGATCCCAGCCCATCTTTTCACAAAATATGGTAAAGATCCCACCAATGGGAAGAGGACATGCCCCCTGCCTCCATGCAGGACAAAAGGGCTGTGGGGAGCGGTACTCCCACTCTGCACAGCTGCAGATTTGGAGCCCCCTGAGAGTGGGGCCACAAGGATCGCCCTGGGCTGACACCCACAAGGTGAGCCACTTGCCCCAGAGACACGCCACGGCTGTTGTTGAAGACCAGCAGTGGGAGAGGAGGAAGCTTCCAGGGACACAAACAAGGAAATAAACTTTGACACCTGGCACCCCAGGGTAGGAGGAGAACCTTGCCCACCCCCGATTCCTCAGGGCATTTGCCAGGCACCTTTGAGCAGACTGAGGCACACAGGACGGCCAAGACAACTGCAAGACACCAGGACAGGGACTGACTGAGGATAGGGGTGGCAGGAGAGATGGGAAGAGCCCTCAGAAATGCCACACAGAGCTGGGAGAGCAGAGGGGCCGCTTGGGGCAGCCTGAGGAGGGGCCAAGCCTGGAAGAAACTGATAGAGGAGTGTAGACCCCAGAACTGGGGTCTGACCCAAAGACCAAGTGGGATCTCGTCTTCATGCAGGAAAGAATTCAGGAAAGAGCAGAGTGGGGAATAAGCAAATTTACTGAAATAAGAGAAGAAAAGAAGGAAGCTGCCCCATAGACAGGCAGGGACTATCTGAGGGCAGCGGAGAGCAAAGAAAGCCTATGCAGCAAGACCAGAGGACCAGCCACACGGAAGTGTGCAGAGAGCACAGGAGCGAGGCCGGCCACTCTGAGCCCATGGGCCCCCGTCCATCTCTCTGACGTGTGGATTATCACAACACCAGGATCCTCCGTACACTCGGTACTGGCAAAGCGTGATTACGCTTCTATATTTTCAGTTGAAATTAGACACAAGTTCCACACACTCCTGCACACTGGAGACCAGGGGGCTAAGAGGCAGCTCCTCCATCTGCCTGTCAGAATGCTTCCAGCTGTGCCCTAAGGGTCCCAGGTCCCCAAGGCCCACTCCTCAGGCCTTCTGGGGCCTCCCCTGCCCCCTATAGTTCACCTCTAAATCTGAGATGAGACAGCCCATCAGGAGGACACTGGGCGGAATCCAGAGTTGCCTGCACTCAGGTGTCCAACTCATCTCAGCCTCTGGCACCCTGGTGGGTGGGTGCAGACTCCACTATAGCGACACCAGTCCCCTTGCCGGGGGCCCCCAAATCAAGAGGCCTCCACCTGCTTTGGCACTCATCTGACCAGTACCCAGCTGCAGAGCAGGCAGGGTAGGTTCTCCTTTTAGGCATAAGTAAAAGGTAATCTCAGTGGCTGGGGAGGGCTGCAAGATCTCAAACCCAGCCCCTCAGATGAGCAGCAGCCTGGATGGGTGCTCGGACCTGGGACAGTGGACACACCGTCCTGTGCCCCACCCCGTGGGGTAAACAAAGCCTGGCAGCTTCTCCAGTGTCTCCCGTCTCATCTCCGTGGGGGGAGCTGGCCAAGGGGCAGGAGAGCAACAGTCTCAGCACCACCAGCTCTGCAACATCCTCTCCTGCATTTTCATTAAAACCTTAAGCCCCAGTGTAAAGGCAGAGAAACACACATTTATTTCTCTCCTTTAAAAGACACCTGGCAACACGTTCACAGAACAATATCCATAATTATTCAGCCAAATTTCCATACCATTTTACTCAATTTTCCAGAAAGCAGAGGTATATTTTCGGAGCACAGAGATTTTTATGTGATTTTTACTCTGTCCACCCTCTCCCAGGAGCCCACAGCGTGGATTGTATTTTTATTCCTTGGTTTTCAGAACAAGAGTCATGCTCAGGCAACTCCTCCTGGGCTGGCCAGCTGAGGGGCAGCAGGAGCTGCTGTGGTGAAGGGAGCAAAGGAGGAGAAGAGACAGTCAGAGTAGTGCAGGTCCCACTTCAGCCACTGCAGTGGGTTCGGGGCAGCGCTGTCCAGGATGCCCCATTGGGGAGGAGACTCTGAGTGCCTTTTTGAGTGGCTGTTCATCAATGTCAAGCAGATTGAAGATGGATGTGTTCTTTCTCACTATAACATCCAGAAAGGCTCAACCCTGCACCTGGTCCTCCATCTGAGGGGTGGCTGTCAATTCTTCGGTCTTACATTCACAGTGCCCAATGATGGCATTATTCTGCACTGTACCATTTGCCCCAATTTGAGTTTAGTATTACCAGCTTCAGTAATAGAACCTGTTCAAAATGTTAATAAGGTTTTGTTGCATGGTAGCATAAAAAAAAAGTCAGATCATAGCCCCGCCTGGGGGGTCTCTCTGGCTGGGCTGGCGACAGGGCTCTGGCACCTGGCAGCATGCTCCGCCCTTCGACTGCAGGTGACCTGAGGCCAGTCACCTGCCTACACCATGGTTTTCCCAGATTAAAAAGGAATAATGCCTTGAACACCCTCCAAGGAGTCCTCGTCAGGTTAGAGGTAAGCTGTAGAAGTACCTGGCCCACATCAGGTGCGGTAATCATCACTATTCTGGAAATAGGCCCTGCTGCTGAGAGGCCACAGCCACCCAGTGAGCCTCAGGGATAGTGATGACTCCCCCTGAAGTGAGGTTGTGACTCAGAGGGACGCACCTGGTAGGTGACACTGCAGGTGACTTCAGGATGTACAGCAGTCTGTGTGTGGGGGCGGGCAACAGATTTTAGGCCCCCTGGCCAGTGTATGAGCCTAAGTCCTCTGAGCACAGGGGGGCGGCTCCAGGGAAGAAGCGTCTGGTGCAGACACCTGAGCTCTGGCAGGTGCTGACCATCTGGTCCAGACACTTGTTCTCAGCACTGCGCCTGTCATTTGCGGAGAAAAGCTACAGAGTAAGCTCTCCACGACTTTCAAAGTATACTTAAACTTCCAGAAACGGTGTCATAGAGGACAATTAGGGAAGAGCTCATGGCGTTTTTAAACAGTGGGGAGATGGAAAGCTGAAAACGTATGTCAACAAAACACACCGCTTGTTCTGCAGTGCAGCTCACGGGGAGAAAGTGCAGGTTGGCCCAGAGCCCCGTCGCTGAGACCTGGACATCAAAGCACCTGCCACCATATCCTTCCCTACACCAGCATCTGAGGCTGCCTGAAAGCCACAGTTCTCATCCTTTGGTTTTCTGAAACTGTATACTACTTTTAATTTAGAAAAGTGATTGATCATGTTATTACAGTATAAAATTTATGAAGCAGAAAGAAGAAAGCAAAGATCCCCTTAAATCCCATGAGCAGCCTTGCTTTGGGGACATTCACTTCTAGTCTCTCTTGCTCTATCAACCAACAGATAAATAGGGTAAATATATTTATATATAAGAATACAATTCATATACTTTACACAAAATTTTATGTATAAAAGTACAGACATACTTTAAAGAGCCCTCTTTACTGGAAAAAACCTAAGTAGCATGCTTCTGGTTTTGAAGTCAGTTTGTCTAACCACGCGATCCTGTCTCAATGCCCCGACGGCTCATCATACAGACATTCCCACTCTAGGAGTTCTGGACCTTATGATGGTGCGGTGACTTGCAGTCAGTAGAAGCTGCCCCTCTCACAGGTCTGGACAGCTTCGGCTCTCACCTGCTGGTCTGTCGGACATGACTCACATAAGTCAAGGCGCAGCTAGGCGTCACTGTCCTGCCCTCTACTTCTCATGTGCTAGGACAGCGGTTGACTAAGGGGACATCCCTGGCTTGCCTTTAAGGACTCTGGATGCCGTCTTGGTGATTGAGGCCCTGTAGTGATCCAGGGTTGGACAGGCTGGAAAGCAAGTGGGCTTTCCTGCAGTCTGAGCACCACACCTGCTGCCCAGAACATGGCGTAAGTGGCACCAGGTGCAGCCACAGCACCTCTCTGTAAGGACAGCGCCACCCTGCAGGTCTCTACACACAAGCGAAGAGGCTTCTCCACGACACTGTGTCCCTCTGTCCATGGCAAGGTTCCCACTGAACTATGGTTACTGCTGCTAGGCAGTTGGACCACTTGGGCCCAGGAGCCACTGCCCTGGAGAAGGCAAGACAGCAGGAGTGCTGGGACAGGGAGAGATGTGCATGGGACCAGGCGATCCCACCCGCATCTCTGAGAATGAAAGCCTGGCCTGGAAGGAGCACAGTTACCGGAGATTAACCCCCGCACCCACCAGGAATGAAAGTGGGGATCAGGTTACAAGGTAAGGCACCAGCACCAGGCAAAGTGGTCCCGAGGAGGAGGAGGATCAGAATGAACAAGAGGGAGACTCTGAATGCAGCTCCACAGCCACAGCCACCCACACGCTCTCTCCTGGGCACTCTGCAGGGAGGCCAGAGGAGCGCAGGACTGCTTCCGGGTCTGTGGCCCTGAGAATGGGTCTGAAACCTGCAACTGTGGGAGCGTCGTCCATCTGGCTGGTCACCCTGGGAAAGCTGTCACAGGCTCCATGAGGAGGCCATTTGTCCCGCAATATTTTATACTTACTGCATGTCTCAGCTCAGACCAGCCACACTTTCAATGCCCAACAGCCACCTGTGACAGATAGGGCAGATCTAAATAAACTGCCATGCTCTCAAGATGATGGATCGTGGTGAGGACTCCGCTAATGGAGGTGAATGCATAGACACTGCTGCTTCCAAAGAGCTCCACTCTGAGGGTGAAATGACACGGACAGCAGCAGTGGCTTTGCCGTCACCCACACGTTGGTGTTTGTCTTTTTTTAAATCCTATGAACTTTACCTGTGGAACTTTGCCCACAATATGGATATAGATAAAATATCTTATGAGCACAGAACGTAGTTAAATGCTCAATTTTTATTATTTTTTTAATGCTCAATATTTAAAGAAGATAAAAGGTCAGGTGCAGTGTTGCTTTGGGAGGCCTCCTGCTTGAGGCCAGAAGATTGAGGCCAGCCTGGGCAATACAGCAAGAACCTGCCCTTACAAAAAATATTTTTTTTTTTTGCTTGTACGAAAGGTCTTTATTGGTGGGGGAGGGAGGCTGCAGAGCAGCACCAAGGAGGAGAGATAAGAGAAAAAAAAATTTTTAAATAATAAAAAATAATAAGCAACAAAATAAGAGAAAATATTCGCAAATCACATATCTGGTAAGACTTTTTTTTTTCTTTTTAAGACAGGATCTGGTTCTGTTGCCTAAGGAGTCATCATAGCTCATAGCAACCTCAAACTCCTGGCTCAGGTGATTCCCCTGGCTCAGCTTTCTGAGTAGCTGGGACCACAGGCGCGAGCCATAGTGCCGGGCCAACTTTTTATCCACGTATATAAAAACTATAAAAACAACCAACCTAATAAAAAATGAGCAATATATTTTGACACTGTTTCATGACAAGTAAGCACAGGAAACAATACTGGACACCATTAGCCATTAGGGGAAAGGACCCCATTCACAGATTATGAGAACTAAGCCACACCTGTCAGAATGCCTCCCCACACCAGTGTTGACAAGGGTGTGCAGCAATGCCTGCTTTGACAGTCTGTTAAGAACTCCAACACAAACCTATTAAACGATCTGGCTAGCCACCCCTTTCCTAGGTATTTACAGGAGAAATGGAAGCATTTACTCACCCACATGACTGTGAGCAAATAAATGCTCACAGCAGCTGTTTACAGTGTGTGATCTATGACAGAAGGGCAGTGCTGCCTAAGGTGTGGGTAGTGGCAAGGGCAGGGACCCTGGGTACAGTGGATTCGCTCAGCCCCTGCACTCGGGCGCTGGCTTCCTGCCTGCACACGTGTCAACTTGGCACAAACTGCAGTGTAACACGTCGTATGTCCAACACAGCCCAACCTGGCGAGGCTACTGTTGAGTATATTCTTCATGTCTTACGTGTTCGTGTGTTTTGTATTTCTTCTAAATTGTTGATTGGTATGTGTGATTGGAAGACTTTATGCTCATTTATAAGGCCTGCTATAATTAAGAATTATAAGCCAGTTGTGGAACTCATACCTGCAGTTCTAGCACTTTAGGAGCCCAAGGTGGGAGGACTGCTTGAAGCCAGGAGTTAGAGAACAGCCGGGGCAACAAAGCAAGACCCCACATCTACCCCCCAAATTTAAAAGGTCCAGAGTTTGCTGTCAGTCAGTGCTGGAATTAGGCTTTCTCAGTCTGCCTTTCCCTGGGCAGTAGCTTCCCATCTAACCTCGTCAAATGTTCCATAACTTTCCTTTACATTTCCCTCCTCTGTGTGATGTAAAAAAAAGTATTAGGACACCTGAAGTTATAAAATTATTGCTTTTTCCCCCTAGTAATTATGATGATTTAAATTGTTCATATTGAAACCACTTAAGCTGTCTGAATTTTTGAGTTAAAGCCCTTAATTTAAATTCTGTCCAAATGGTTTGCCTCAAACTATTGACCCCAAAGCATCTGTGAATAATGAGATGTTCCCTGTGTCTCGCAGTGAACTTTGATCACGTGCTAAGACCCAGGAATGGTGGCACTTTGGGACAGTCACTCCACCCACGGACGCTCCTGTCTCTCCACCATCCTGTTGTATACACAGGAGCTTTATATTTTGATCTATGGTTTGGAGAATTTCCCTTCATTGTTCTTTCACTCTTTCACTTTACTCTTTGAAAAAGAAAAAATTGAAAACACAAAAAGAAAACTTCCTGGAAATTTTGAAATTATAATTATAACCACAATCAAAAGAAAATGACACATATTACATGAGTTAGGTGTTAATAACATTGAAACTAAAGTATATTCATAAAAACTTGTGAAAGTTACCCAGAGGACAATTCAAGAGTTGGAAATGCTCATTAAATGGTGACGCGATAAACCCAGTCAGCATTCAGATCATGAAATAAGCCCAAAGCAGAAAGAATTAAATATAAAATAGTAATTTATAATAAAATAAAAAAAAACCAGTGCATCTATAGGAAAATGATAAAAATCAAAAAAGAGATAATTCTTGAAAGACCTAAGCTATGTAAACAAACTTTGGGGAATGTAGTAATAAGACAAAAAGGGAAAACACATATATGTAAAATAAAGAATGGAAGGAGCAACTCAAAAATTAATATTTAAAAAATTATACAGGCATTTATGTAAAAATTGATGCTAGGAATGTGAAGGCCTAAAGGAAAAGGCACGCTGCCTGGAAAATAAAAACAAACTCAGAATGAGGGTATCTGAATAGTCCAGCAGCTGTAGCAGAAAAGGCTTGGTCATAATCTCCTCACTAAAAAGGCACTTTGCGGGGGGAGGGTTAGTCTCACTCTGTCACCCTGGGTAGGGTGCCATAGCATCATAGCTCACAGCAACCTCAAACTCCTGGCTCAGCCTCCTGAGTAGCTGGGACTACAGGTGCACGTCACAACATCCAGCTAGTTTTTCTGTTTTTAGCAGAGATGGGAGTTAATTCCTTTTTTGTACTTGTTCAGTCTGGTCTTGAACTCCTGAGCTCAAGCAACCCATCCACCTCAGCCTCCTAGAATGCTGGGACTATAGGCGTGAGCTACTGCACCTAGCCTGAAAAGGGCACTTCTCACTTAGTTTGGGTCATTAGCACAAACACTTGTCCACACAGTGAACTTTCTGAAGAATGGGCATGCTGAGAAGTGCCAAAAGCTCACCTGATAGGCTATGCTTCCCTCTGTCCACATTAGATTCTAGCAGCCTCATGCCTACTCAGTCCAAGTTCACCAAACACGGAAAGAACCTGGCTGCACATCTTACACACAGAGAACTGTGTTCCGTTGACCATTATTTTCTCATCAGCTAAAAATGCAAACATGTCTACTGCAGGTTCAGTTCAGACACCACAGCAAAGTGGGTCACACAAATATAGTAGTCTGTCAAGTGTGCAAATGTATTTTGTCCAACACCCCCCCCACCCCAGATACACTGAATTTTAAAATCTCTCATGGCTAAAACTTGCTAATGATCATCAGCCTCTGGTGAGCCACGTCCTTCTGCAGGTGGAGGACGCAGGTGGCTGCTGATGGCTGGTGTGGCTGCAGCAACTTCTTAACATACAACAACAATGAAGCTTGCTACATCCGTGGGCTCTCCTCTCATGAAAGATTGCTCTGCAGCACATGATGCTGTTCGACAGGGTTTTATCCGCAGCAGAATTTCTTCTAAAATTGCAGTCAGTTCTCCAAATCCCTGCCATACCAATTGAGTTTATGGAATATTGCGAATACCTTGTTGTCATTTCAACAGTGTTCCCAGCACCTTCACCAGGAGTAGGTTCCACCTCAACACAGCACTTTCTTTGCTCGTCCATGAGAAGCAGCTCCTCATCCACCCAAGTTTGATCCTGAGATCGCAGCAACTCGGCCCCATCTCCAGGCTCACTTCCAACTCTGGTTCCCGCTATTTCCAGCACATCTGCAGGGACTTGCTCCCCGGGAGTCCTGAACCCCTCAAGGCATCCACCACAGCTGGAATCACCTTCTAGCCTCCTGTTAATGTGGACGTTTGTCCTCCTCCCATCATCACAAGTGTTCTTAACAGCGTCATCTAGAATGGTGAAATCTTTTCTTGAAGATTTTCATTTCACTTTGCCAGATCCATCAGGGAATCACTATCTATGGCAGCTATAGCCTCACAAACTGTACTTCTTAAATAATGAGACTTGCAAGTCAAAATGACTCCCTGATCAATGGACATGAAGACAACATTCACCTCCTAGCACTTCTCCATCAGAGCTCTTGGATGACCTGGTGCATTGTCAATGAGCAGTATTTTAAAAGGAATTCTTTATTTTTCTGAGCAGCTCTCAATAGTGGTGTTAAAATATAAAGTAACCATTCTGTAAACAGCTGTGCTGTCATCCCAGCTTTGTTGTTCCATTTACAGAGCACAGACACAGTAGTTAGGTTCAGCATAATCCTGGCGGGCTCTGGGATCTTCAGAATGCTCAGTGAGCACTGGCTTGGACTTAAGGTCAGCAGCTGCTCTAGCTCCTAAGGAGAGCCAGCCCGTCCTGTGAAGCTTTGAAGCCAGACATGGACTTCTCCTTTGCAGCTATGACAGGCCTAGACGGCATCTTCCAACAGGAGGAGGTTTCGTCTACAGTGAACATCTGTAGCACAGCCAACCTCGGCATTGACCTCAGCCAGGTCTCCTGGGTCACTCACAGCTGCTCCATCAGCACCTGCTGCTTCACCTCGCACTTTTATGTCATGAGGATGTGTCTTTCCTCAAACCTCATGGACCAGCCTCTGCAGCTTCCTCACCCCTCGGCCTTCAGAGAACTGGAGAGTCGGGGCCTTGCTCTGGGTCAGGCTCTGGTTTAGGGGAATGTTTGGGCTGGACTGATCTTCACTCAGACTTACTTTCTATCAGGTACAGGCTGTTTTGCTTTTATATCTTTTCTGCGTTCTGAAGATAAAACACTTTGACTTTCCTTTAGGAACTTCTGCTCTGCATTCACAGCTTGGCTGTTTGGTAAGAGAAGCTGAGCTTTCAGCCTACCCAGCTTTCCACACGCCTTCCTCACTGAGCTTAATCATTCCTAGCTTTCGATTTAAAGTGAAAGACACACAACTTTCACTTGAACACTTAAGAGGCTACTTGAGGGCTATTAATCGACCTGATTTCAGAGTGTTTCAGAGAACAAGGAGGCCCAAGGAACAGGAGACGGAGGGAGCCAGTGGAGCAGTCGGCACACATGACGTTGGCCAGTGAAGATTACACTTACAGGGGTGTGTTTCGTTGTGTCTCAAAACAAGTATAACAGCAACGCCAAAAGTCACTGATCACCACAAGATAGAAAAATGGAAAAGTTTAGAATGTCGAATTACCAAATGTGACAGAGACTCCAAGTGAGCGCGTGCTTTGGAAACATGTGCCCACGGACGTGCTCATTATAGGGTCTCCACACCCTTCAGTTGGCGTCTGTGAACCACAAGAAAACAAGATGCGCCGTGGCTGCATATGATCTGTTATTTCTGAATTGTTTGCAAGCATCATTCCATTTCTCCCCTAAGCCTCTTACTGTGGTGTCTGTGTCACTAACATGGCCACACCCTTGTGGGTGTGAAGGGTCCAGAAGAGCAGCGGGTAGGAAGGGCCTGTCTGCCTCACTGTCACTGAGCTGTTCTGACCAACACTCACAGCCACATGCAACCTGTTTCCCTGGAGCCAGGAGCTGAATTTACAGCTCCAGGTGTCAGCGCCACGCAAGGGCAGAGGTTTCTAGAGACACATGCTTGTCTCTCATGACCCGGCTTCAGCGTGATCATGTGCTCTTTTCCTGAGAAGTGGGATTGTCAAGCTGCTGTGCCTTTCTGTCCTGTCCTTTAGTGCCTGGAGCGCACGATTCCATGGAGACTTGGGAGTCACGATGCCCTGAACATTGCTGGTGACAAGTATACCGGGGGAATCAGAACATCCCCTCACCAGTCAGGCCATCAAGGCCCCAGGACATGGGGCAGGCCCCTCCACACAGGGCCACCGTGCCCTCCACCACCTCGGTGGGTCAGAGGGGCCCAGATGACACAGCTGGCTTCACTGGCTCCAGCTGCCCAGGGAAACGGCTTCACTGCACCAGGACACCAGGACACGGAGCACCATTCATTAAGTGCCTCGTATGAGCCAGGCCCTGTCTGCATCATGCCTTCCCCATCACAAGCCTGACAGGTGAAGAGTGAGCCGCGTTTACAGGGTGGAGACAACACAGGCCACCCTCGCCTCGCACTCCCTTCCCCCGAGCCCCAGCACAGAACCCTCATACTGCCCGTACCTCGCTGATGATGGTTTCTGAGATCCTGGCTCCCCACCGGGCCTGGCTGTGGGAGCACAGTGACACCACATCTCCCTTGCCGTCCAACACCCACAGTTCTGTTCTGGGCACCAACTCCTCAGAAGCGCCCCCTAGTGCACAAATCCAACTCAACTGGCACAACTCCTAACACAACTGGTGTTTCAGTCCCTAACTCTAGGGTGGCATTTTCTAGAGCAGTTTCTATTGCAGATTAATCCCTGATGCAATGCTTTGAATGAAATAAAACAAAAGCAGGTTACACACTCAACTTTGGGAAATATTTTTCTCTTGGAGATGCACAGTATATCCTGATAATCTCGGAAGGCCTACAGCAGAGAAATCTACTTCAAATTTCTCATTTCTAAAATTTTTTAACTACAAATACGTACATCCTGAGAGTTTCTAACCCTCACTGTGGACTCCCGCATCCAGCCCTCTCGGCCCTCTCGACTGTGCTCTGCTTCTCCCCTGGAGCTGCAGCGCCTGACGTCCTGCTCTCCTGAGTGAGGGGCCCGCTCACTGCAGCCCTGCACATCAGGCCTCATCAGCTCTCACCCCCAGAACCAGCATGTGCAGGGTCTCTTCGTGAAATTGCTCAAGAAACAACTGATGACTCTGAAATATAATTGCTTTTAATTTTCTAAATTTTCACTTATGTAACATTAATAAAGGCAGATTTATGTGACCTGATAATGACATTTTTACAAAATAACAGTTCCCCCCCACATCTGGTCAGTAGTATATAAATATTTACAATGAAAAAATAGGCAAGGAAGAAGGAAATGTTCATTATCCAAGTCCATTTCTCTCCAAGGCTTATCAGAATTGTGAAAATAAAATACTCCATTAACTTTTTCTAGTCACTCCTATTTACACACCACTTCAGCTGAAGGTTTCATGCGAGGCTGCACTGTACAAGGACGTCTTTGTTCTGTGTCACTGCTGCTTTTTTCTAGACTATTCTAAAACTTTTCTGAAATAGTAAATTAAATATAAAAATGTAAACTCTGAAAGAAAATAGGAATAAATATATGTAAAAGTAACGCACTGAGATACAAAGTTTCTCATAGACATTGGTATTTTACAACACTAGAAAACCAAAATAAAATGTTCTATATTTTTTTTAGTAGGGAGATTGTTTCAATTTAATTTGATTATGTTAACAAAGATTGCCTCTGAAGAGGATTGTTAAAAAACCAGCAATGATAGCATCACCTTAATTGATGAATATCCCATTGCCCTAATTTTCTCTAAAGAAACTGATGGTTTTAAAAATGACAAGTACAAACTATATCACAGACAGCTTAAGACATCTCAACAAATCATGGTATGTTTTAACTATGAAGATTTTCAGAAATAAAATTCGAGTAGTGCAGCCAGTCTCTTTAACTTCGTGATATTACAAATGGGTTTGACTCCAACATCTAAACCAAAACTTGCAATCTCCCATGTGCCACTGACGTGCTTGTGGAACCGAAATGGGGACTTTCACGCCAACAACACACTGGCAGCATCTGTGGCTCCCGGGACGGCTGGGAGGCTTCACGTGCGGGAGCTGCGCCGCCCTCTGGTGCCCAGCGACACGTGCAGCCTTGGCTCTCTGGCCCTGTAGTGCTCGTTGAAGTCCAGCCGGAAGCTGAGAAACTGAAGACTTTCGTCAGAGCTGGTCGTCAGCAGCACCAGGAACTGCTGCACCACGCCCTGAGCAGGGACAGAGGAAACACTCTCTCAGAGGGCACTTCCCGCAAACTGCCCCCACCGCCCCCTCTAGGGTTTTCCTTCTAGAAAAAGCCTTTAGTGAGGCCCTTCTGCAGGCACCCAGCTGTGGGCCCTCATGCTTACACAGGCTGGGAAGAGTTACCTTCCACAAATACAAATCAGCAATGAATACGTTCTACTTTACATAACCAACAGATTTTTCCTTTTTGCCCCTGAATTTTCCAAGAATAAGCAAAACAGCAAACTAGCTGATGTTAAAACATTCTAATTTTGAATACAAAACTCAGTGTTACAAGTTTATCCTTCACAGGATTTATGAAAGAGTGTTTCACCATCAGGAAGCCCTGAATAGAGAACAGAGAACACAGAAGAATGAGTCCAGGATCTCAGCCAAGGTCTTCAGGCTCCAGTGCCAGGGAACATACGGCTCCCACAGCCTTCCTGATGGCCAGGGTACTGTGCCAATCACATCACCGCCTTCTTGAGGGGGCTTTGTAAAGAAGTGACAGTTTACTCAGACTTTAGCATAAAGCTAAAGCTAAAAGTCACTGAGTGAGTACAAACTCCACCTCTGTCAAGTTCCACGGCCTGTGCCACACCAGCAACACTTACCTGGGCATCAATTCATTTTCTAGCTACCTTAGAAGAGTTCTCATCTACAGACAAAAGCGTCTGGAAGCTCTGTGCCCTCACCAACCTCTCCGAGTTTCACTAGCCGTCAGTTCCCCTTTCCTTGCTTCTGGTCAGAAACGTGAATTTCAGGCTCACAGGTGGCTTCTGGAGGACACCTGGAGAGTTGGGGTGCACGCAGGCTCAGATACATCCCCTAAGTGTGCATGTTAATATCAGTCTGTCTTTCTAGGTGACTGACAGGGGAAGAAAGCTTCTAAGGAATTATACCGCCAAAAATACAGATAGTACCTTCCAGTTAAGTGATGAACTGACATATAAAGACCCATGAAACTGACTGTGAGGACTGTGAGCAGTATCTCCTCCCATAGGCCAGGGCACTGGCTGTTCGTGAACAGTGGACAGTGAGCAGCAGCGAACACCCTAGTACTCCAGGCACTCTACAGCGAGCAGAAAAGGACTTTGCTGCACAGAAGGGAAGTGTGAATGGTAATAATTTACAAAGAAGATTAAGACTGTAATTTGAGTAACATTGGAATTACAGTGATTAAGATTACTTTTTAAAAAAATGTATCAACTACATTGAGGAAATGTGTTACCATAAACAAGAACATCACTGTCTCTCAGCAGCGAGAACAGACGATGTTTAAATCCTGGCACTGCTTTGCAGCTGTTCACCTATCTTACTTCAATGAGTAAATGGAACTATTACGTACCCACTTTTAAGGAATATGAATACATATTATAAATGGAACATGAGTTCAAGGAGGTATTTCATGGAAAACAGCTACTTGACACTGCACTAAATATAAACATGTCATTCTCACCATTTATGACATTTGTTTTCAACAAAAATGCAAAAACGGCCTAATGTAAGAGTAAGAACACTTGTAGAAGGGCCTACTCCCCCCCTTGGTTGTCCTGAAGAGAAGCACAAACAGTGCAAGGCTTCGGGCACAACCAGACGCCCTAGAACAGGCACAGGCATCCCATGAACAGAGCAGCACGTGGACCACTGGGGGTCAGCGCTCATCTCAGTTACAGCATCCAGATGAAAACATTCCTCATGAAATCTTCCCATCTGTTTTTCTATTATTAAAATCTCATGGGGAAATGGATGAAATGAGGAACTGGACTCTCAAAATAGAATCTTAGCAGAGCACAGAGACGCATGGCGTAGCCGTGAGTCCCCAGTCCACCATCTGAGTGAGTAGGCAGCTGGCATCTCTACACAGCTGGGTTTCTGCTTGTCTGCAGCAGGGTCAGCTGTCCATGGCAGGGGCACCCCTCACGGTGAGCCCACAGCCAACCCTTTCGGCGCTCATCCTGGCTGCACCTGCACCGCCTCAGAGCCCAGGTGGGGCGAGGTCCAGTGGGGCAGTCTCAGGGCCCCAAGGGGTCTAGCAGGTAGCCAAGGCAGGCCCCCCCATTAGTGCCACTCTCACCTACACAGGTAAGTACCAAAGTGACAGCACAGATCCAAATCTGATCATCCAGAAAGCAAGTGTCAATCACAGAAGATGCCCCGATACGCACCTGGTAGAAGTGAGTCAAAATGCGCAGCTGAGAACACATCCTGGGGATAGAGTCCTTGAACTCTCGAACCCTCTTCTCCTCCTCCTCTTTCTCTGCTGCTGTCACGCCCCACTGGCCCTGAAGAATCAAAAGCTCCAGATGGAGTTAAAGTCTCGATGGAAGAACTGTCTGCAGAGTGGGGCGAGGCTGGCTCATGAGGGCAAGAGACACATTTTCCGCACCCTCTGCACTGCTGAAAACCTGCATGGTAATTTTCTTAGGCTCTCCACCTTAATTTTTTCTTGGGAACATTTCACATGAACACTTTGAGCACACTGAGAATCGCCTCAGAAACGAGTCGCAATGCTGTGATCTCTCCCGGCCATGTCGTCCACAGCTCTTACACAGACAAAACACAGAAAACTGCAGGGCACCCCTTAAATAACCTGCCTTAATGAGACATTTACTATTTCCCTAAATATGATGATGTATTTTTTTGTTTTGGAGATATAGCCATTTATTTCTATTTTTAAGATTGTTTTTAATCAATGGTGAATTTGACTAAATGCCCTTTCAGCTAGTATATCTAGGAATTATCAGTGAATTATTTTCTTTTTAGCAACTATGGTGAATTACATTACACTATTTATATTCCTGACATGAATTCCAGTCTTGGTAAATTTCAGATTCTGTAAGAGACTTTTCACTCACATTTCACATGAGATTTCTCCATCCACACCTACGGTCCAACTTGGTTTTCTCTGTGCGTTATGACGGCGGCCTCATGGTGCTCCCCGCCCAGTGCGGGACTCCCTTGTCCATGACTGGAGGTTGGACACGTCTCAGCACGCTGACCTGGGGCTGGCGGCTGAGCCCTTCAGTAATTTTGCTTCCTTAATAGACTGTTTTGTCTAGAATGTGCTTTCTCTTCCTGCCATCAGTTTTGGAAACCTATAGAAAATCATTGATTTCCTTCATGGACACAGATTTCCGCAGATCCGAGAAAAATAGTACATTTTTCTCACTTTGTACCTTTTCTTCCCGTTATTGACTAGATTAGTTAATAGCTTATTTTAATCTCCCACCATCCCTTGCCCCCCTCCAAAAGGACCAGCTCTTGGTCTCTGCTCTTTAACTCTTTTACTTATTTTCTAGTTCATTAATTTTTGCTCTTATCTTTAATTATGACTAATCAAGTGCAATGGTGAGAGGAAGGCTGGACAGGGAGGCCGGTCTGGAACTGGCCACACAGTGGCAGCAGCAACGTGCTGCCTGGCACCAGCACACCCAGTCCCGCCTTCCAATTCACCTCACAGCCCCGTTCCCAGCACGGTGGATGTGATGTTTACTTTCCTGACTGTCCTACTCTCCAGGTCACTAACACAGGCATTGGGAGCTACAGATTTTCATAATTATGTCCTTATTTATATGTAATTCATCTTTCATGGTCTACAAGAAACAATTACACTTCTAATACTAATGGGTCTCACCACTGCTCCTTGCATGGTTGGTCTGTAAAGGAGCACTGACGGCACACTGCCAGGTGCTCGCTCGCAGGGGCTGAGCCTTCTCCCTTCATCATGACCTACACACTGTAGCCCTCCAAGACATCTCCTCCTGTTCACTGTTTGTGCCTTGAACCACGGCTTCTTCTCCTCTGAAGAATTCAGTGTGTTTGGGATGCCTTGTCCACTGTGTCCCTGACAAACATTTCTACATCACTGTGTTTTGACTGTCTGTTCTGTGCTAAGACTTCCAAGCTAGCAAGTCTGCCTGGCTGGGGGGATCCTCAATACCTAACATGTGCAACTATAAAACTATCCCTCCTCAGCCAGCTAACATGTTTCTTGTTTCTGTCTTTAACACCATTTAACATATTTACGCCTGTTTCACTTGATGCATGAACTTTAAACACTATCAAGAATGGAGAAATCACAGCATTTATGCTACTTCCTAATTCTTCTTCCTCTACCAACTTGTGTCCTTTATATCTTTAAACAAGATTTTAAGTTGCTCTATTTTATTGTAACATAAACCACACATAATAAATCATCACAAGACGAATATACTCCCACACACCCAGTGCGTGGAGACGGAGAATACAGCTGGCACCCTAGAAGATGCTCCTTGGGGCCTCTCCCAATCACTCCCCTTCCGCCCAGGGACCTCCAGCTGCTACAAGTGATGCTGGTGAGCCTGAGAATGCATTTCCACCGGGTGTGTACCTGGAAGAGGACATGCTGCGTCACAAGACCCAGGTCAGCCCAGGCCACTGCCTGAGCTCCCAGAGCAGTGCCCAGTTCACCTGGGACAGCGGCACTGGACGGCAATCATTCTCATGTCCTCACCAACACTGTTATCTGTCTTCATAATTTTAGTCGTCCTGTTATGGTGTCACACATCAGTGGGGCTTTTAACCCTGACTTATCTGATGATTAATGAGGAAACCTTTTCACAAAGTGAACACACATTTAATGGGGTTATCCTACGGATTTATAAGAGCTTTATACATTACAGATGAGCTATGGCTACATGTGTAAGTTCTCCAGGTCAACAGCTGGCTTTTTCCTTATTTTATCATAAAGACTGTTACTTTCCTTTACAGCTAGTATCTTTTATACTTAATTTAAGAAAAGTCTCCTTATCTCAAGATCCGTACTCTGCTCCTGAAAGCTTTAGTATCTTACCTCCATATTTAGATTTAAACCTGCCTTGTGTTGGTTTTTCTGTGTTGGGGTGAGGGCCTAACACCATTTTCTGGGCCCTCATCCCAGGCTCTAGGTGCCACCCGCTGTGGTGCTGATTCCTCCTCCTGTGACCCACACCACACCTGGCTTTGAGCAATCGTGACTTCACAGTGAGTCTTGAGCACACACACAGTCTCACTCACGTCCTTCTAGTTTGTTCTTGTTCAGTAATCTCGTCTCTAGGCGTATCTCCACATAAATTTTAGAACTAGCTTATCAACTCCTACCAATAATAAAAATGGTTGAGATAAGAATTAGAAGTTCACTGAGTTTATGTATCAATTCTCTGATCCATAAACACATAACTCCCCTACTTAGAATCGCTTTTATGTCTCCCAATAACGATTTATAAAAGTCAGACGATAAGATGCTTTGAAGGTTTACGGGCCATGGGGCTCTCCCGAATACTCAGCCCAGCTGCAGTGGCACAAATGCAACCACAGACCACGTGCAGACAGAACCCAGACTCCAGTACAGTAGTCATGGAAACAGGCCAAACCTGATCCTTGAACTTTAGGTTTCAAGGATCCTGTTTCAGTTTCCTGTAGAGAGGACCTACATACATTTGTTACATTTTAATGCTCTTCTAGTGGCTTTTTTTTTTTAATTTCACCTTGGTTATTCCTAATACAATAATAAGGTTTTGGATAAAGACTTTGTTTTCAGTTACCTTTATAAATTCACCTATTAATTCCAATAATTTATCAGATTACTTTAGATTTTCTAGGACTACAACTATTAACTTTTGCAAAAGAAATCAAAAATAAGATGATTTTGTTTCTCCTTTCATCCTGTGCTTCCTCCTGGCTCGTGACGCGGCCTAGAAGTGCTCTTACTCTGTCTGAGGGAAACCCTCAACATTTCACTATATTTTGCTATAGATTTTTCACACAAATCTTTTTATAAGTTTTTACTTGGGATTAAATATCTTTCTCCATCTACTGAGAAATCATATAATTTTTCTCCTTTAGTTTATAAGTGTGAACTTCAGTCATTTTATTAGAATAATGAAAAGAGCACTGTATTCCTGAATAAGCTCAGACTTGTCTTAACACATCTTTTTGGTACATCACAGGTCAGTGATTCTTTGGATTTTTTTTTTTTTAATAGAGACAGAGTCTCACTTTGTTGCCCTCAGTAGAGTGCCGTGACACCACAGCTCACAGCAACCTCCAACTCTTGAGCTGAAGCAATTCTCTTGCCTCAACCTCCCGAGTAGCTGGGACTACAGGCACCCGCCACAACACCCAGCTATTTTTTGGTTGCAGTTTGGCCAGGGCCGGGTTTGAACCCGCCACCCTCGGTATATGGGGCTGGTGCCCTACTCACTGAGCCACAGGCACCGCCCAATTCTTTGGATTTTTACCTCCATGTTTATGAGAAAGACCAGTCTACACAGCAGAGAGCGAGTGACCATGTTAGACTTGTCTAAATGTTTTGTTTTGTAACTTTGACTCTGGAGTCAGGTTATCTTTTATAATTCACCTTTGTTTTGTAAATGAAACAATCCCTAAAAACTAAAACCCAAAATGAAACTAACCGATCTGTGCACAGTGTGGTGTGGGTCACAGGAGTCAATGGCACAGCCTCCTGGGAGTATTACTTCAAGGGATGCTATCACATGGAATTGGAACCACTCACCTAGTGAAATACACCCTAAGGAAGAAAAGAAAGAAGTACAAAAAAGTAACGTTCTTTTTGAAACTATGCTGCTGCTGGTGGTATCAGGGTCCTCATCCAGCTGTGGGCGTGGGTGCACACAGTGTGGCTGCGGTGCGAGCGGAGGGGGCTGAATAAGACAACACTGAAAGTCAGGCTTTCAGTGCTGAAATGTGAACTATAAAAATGAAAGAAGTGAAAGCCCTTTAACCCTAAATCTGAACTGGAACAGGCATGCGGCCTCTTCCAATACCAATATTTCCAGAATATACCAAAGAAGTGACTCGTGCTCTTAGTGGCTGTGACTTTCCAAGTAAGCATGGTCCTCTAACACAGGCTTTAAGAGAAATAATACTTAAAAGTAAAACTACCCAAATTGTATTGACTCAACAATTTTGACCATCTCAAGAATAGGTGGAGTCACGCATTGGTTAATGAGAGGGACACATTCTGAGAGCTAAAATCTCGTGTGACACTGCAGAGCACAGGTACATAGGCCAAGCATGGTGAGGACCCTAACACAACAGCCTGTGTCTAGACTCGTCTGAACACAGAAAAGGCACAGCAAAAATATGGTGCTGTGATCTCACGGGACCCCCACTGTACACATGGTCTGTCATTGACTGAAAGGTCATTCTGTGACACATGAAAAAGGAGAAGATTATACAGAACATAACATATACAAGAACTCTCACAAACAACCAAATCTGATTAGTAAGTCTTCCCAATTCCAGGTCAATGAGGACACATTGGAAAAGTTACTGAAAATAACAGACAGCACAGAAATTTGGTTCATACACACACACGCACGCACACGTGGGTACACATAAACACACATACGCACATGTACCCACTGATACATGCACACATGTGTACACACACAGGTACACACAGGTGTGCAAGTACAGACACATAGAGTCTTCATCTTAAGACACCCTACTTAACATTCTTTTATTTTGGCTCAGCGCCTGTGGCTCAAGTGGCTTAGGCGCCAGCCACATACACGTAAGGTGGTGGGTTTGAATCCAGCCTGGGCCTGCCAAACAACGATGGCTGCAACCAAAAAATAGCCGGGCGTTGTGGCTGGCACCTGTGTTACCAGCTACTTGGGAGGCTGAGGCAGGAGACTCTCTTGAGCCCAGGAATTGGAGGTTGCTGTGAGCTGTGATGCCAAGGCAAACCCAAGGGGACAGCTTGAGGCTCTGTCTCAAAAAAAAAAAAAAAAAAAAAAGATTCTTTTATTTTACTATGGTTTTATCAGGATACAGGCTGAGTAAACTTTCTCTAAAGTGCTAAAGACCAGAAGTGTTCCGAGATGTTAGATTTTGGAATATTTGCATGTACATAACGAGATATCTTGGGGCATCATGCCAGTGCCCAGAAGTTTCAGACTTAGGAGCACTTCAGATTTCAGATTAGAGATGTTCAACTTATATTAAATGCACTTTTCAACTTACAATATTTTCAATTTATGAGAGATTTATCGGGATGTCACCCAGCACAGGCTGACACACATCTGCAGACACACACCCAGTACACAACCTGCCCACTGTGCCATCCAGCAGCTTCGTGACAGCAACACAGAGGTGGGGAGATTGTGGAGGGACCTGCACAGATGATTTCCACAGCTTAACGCTTACTAGTGAGAACTGGTATGAGGTCTCTGGTTCTCCTATGCACTGTTTTTTCCAACATGGTGATGATGGTGCAGGTGACCCGTCCATCTTCAGGACAGTCAGTACTTTCTCAAGACCCCGCCGGCAGTTTGAGCCCATCTCAACTTATGTGAAAATCTCAGCCAGAAAAGCATTTAGTGCCCCTTGTTATTCCCATGGCAAGAAGTTCACTATTAAAATTGATAAACCAGTATAAAAACCATACCTCAATCTCATTCTGCTTCTTTTTCTCTTCAAACTGCAGTCGTCTCTGTAATTCTTCCAAAGCAGTTCTGTATATTGCGTCCTGAGCATTCTGAAGTTCAATGATTTGATCAAACACAGCTCTAAGTTGGTTTAAAAGTGCCTAAAAAAGACAATTTTTTATGAATAGAGCCGCAACATGCTTACTAAGCTTTTTAAAGACATATTGATAATCGGTAAAAAGAAACTATAAAACAAGACACCAATACAAATCCCCCAAGTGTTCATAGTTGGCTCAGTCACTTTCCTGACGTTCCAGAACACCTGCTCCTGAGCAAGGCACTGGGGAAACACCAGCTGCACCTACTGCGCGGAGCAAACCCCACACTCCTCGTCCCTGGCGCCTAGCACTCTATGCAAGCCATCTCCAATTCAAACCCTACACACTGGGTCCCTGGCGCCCAGCGCTGTACACAGACTATCTCCAGTTCAAACCCCACACTCTGGGTCCCTGATGCCCAGTGCTGTATACAAACCATCTCCAATTCAAACCCCACACACTGGGTCCCTGGTGCCCAGCGCTGTACACAGACCATCT
>NW_003852556.1:1256902-1273927 GCF_000181295.1 Otolemur garnettii | reverse complement strand
CCCACACACTGGGTCCCTGATGCCCAGTGCTGTATACAAACCATCTCCAATTCAAACCCCACACACTGGGTCCCTGGTGCCCAGCGCTGTACACAAACCATCTCCAATTCAAACCCTACACACTGGGTCCCTGGCGCCCAGCGCTGTACACAGACCATATCCAATTCAAACCCCACACACTGGGTCCCTGGTGCCCAGCGCTGTACACAAACCATCTCCAATTCAAACCCTACGCACTGGGTCCCTGGTGTCCAGCGCTGTATACCAACCATCTCCAATTCAAACCCTACACTCTGGGTCCCTGGCGCCAAGAGCGGTACACAAACCATCTCCAATTCAAACCCCACACACTGGGTCCCTGGCGCCCAGCACTGTACACAGACCATCTCCAATTCAAATCCTACACACTGGGTCCCTGATGCCCAGCGCTGTATACAAACCATCTCCAATTCAAACCCTACACTCTGGGTCCCTGGCGCCCAGCGCTGTATGCAAATCATCTCCAATTCAAACCCTACACACTGGGTCCTGGTGCCCAGCGCTGTACGCAAACCACCTCCAATTCAAACCCCACATGCAAACCATCTCCAATCCAAACCCTATACACTGGGTCCCTGGTACCCAGTGCTGTATGCAAACCATCTCCAATTCAAACCCCACACACTGGGTCCCGGGCACCCAGCACTCTATGCAAACCATCTCCAATTCTCAGAACAGCATGGCAGCAAAGAAGCTCTACCCCCAATTTCAAAGCCAGACAATAGGCAGTTATCAGTGGGACTATTCCAAAGATTAGAAAAGACTAGGAAAGCGCCTCACATGATTTTTCTGAGATATATCAAAACCAGATAATAGAAACTATAAGAAAGAAAATTCTTAGTATAATATAAAAGACAGATACAGCAAGGTTTATAAAAAAAACTTGTATCATATTTTATACCAGAAATAAAAGGAATGCTTACCACTGAGGGAAAGGTTCTCAGTGTTTAAACCCACCAACGTCACAGCACACATCTCCAGTCACTGCTGCTAGCGGTCGGTCAGGACTCAATGTTATGGGTTGTTTTTTTTTTTTTGTAGAGACAGAATCTCACATTGTTGCCCTCAGTAGAGTGCCGTGGCATCATACAGCTCACAGCAACCTTCAACTTCTGGGCTTAAGCGATTCTCTTGCCTCAGCCTCCCGAGTAGCTGGGACTGCAGGCGCCCGCCACAATGCCAGGCTATTTTTTGGTTGCAGTTCGGCCAGGACCGAGTTTGAATCTGCCACCCTCAGTATATGGGGCCAGCGCCCTACTCACTGAGCCACAGGCGCAGCTCAGGGACTCAATGTTTTAAACCTACCGACGTCACAGCACACATCTAGTCACTGCTGTGAGCTGTCAGTCACACTTCCCAGGATACACCTGTCATCATTTTTATTAATTTTCTCCTAACATGGCATAAAAAGAAAAAGGAAACAGTGACAGGTACAGCACAAATTCATTAATGTAAATTAAAGATACAGGGGCACACAGCAAAGGCCACATAGCAAAGACCCTGAAACTGATGCAAATGGTGAGAAGTGCGGGGCAGGGACACGATTAGACCCCAAAGAGCACTCGTGAACTGCTGATGCCAGTGCACTATGAGTAAGAGAAAGGTTAACTCTACTCTCCGCCATCTTAGGGTAAAAATAAAATCCATTAACAATTTGAAAGGGGTGGAATTTCAATAGTGCCTAGAAAGAGAACTGTGATAAAATCGAACACCAGGTCAATAATTGAAATGAAGCATCTAACTAAACCAGGACTAGATCAAACCCTCCGTAAGTGACAAAGGTCCTACCAGATGTCTTTGTAAACACCATAGCAATGGTGAAACAGCAATGCTCCCTTCAACACCGTGAGTAAAGCAGAGACCCCTGGTGCGCAGAGCTGACCCAACTAACACCTGAGCAGAAGGCACACAGCACGGAATCCAAGAAATAATGCTGCTCTTAACCTGCAGAAAATACACTCAAGGAAGTACTGCACCATTCAAGAAAATACTAGAATAGAAGAAACAGGTAAAAGGTCAAAGTAGCAAAATCAGCAGCGTTCCTGGCCGGCCAAATTTCACCAATGCATTGACAATCACACACACACACAAAAAAAGGA
Organism: Otolemur garnettii; assembly: GCF_000181295.1. Lineage (NCBI taxonomy): Eukaryota > Metazoa > Chordata > Mammalia > Primates > Galagidae > Otolemur > Otolemur garnettii. The sequence goes on along the minus strand of NW_003852556.1, from coordinate 1,271,789 downwards.
TTTGTAAGAAGTTTATGGGAGAAAAATGATATAAGTGTACGGAGAAGTATAAAAAATCTAGAATACTGGGGCAGGTCCTAGCCCGTGGCTGGGAAGACTCAGTGCAGCTGATCTGATGAGAAGCTGAGCAGACTCTTGAGAAAACAGCTTCACAGTCAGTGACGACATTCGTGGCCACATCTCAGCCCCAGCTGGCTGAGGTCCACATTTTATTCTGCTAAAATATTTTCCTTTACAAAGGGACAGCAACACTTGGGTTCAAAATTCCTTGGCTAGGTGATCGTAGCACGGTTCAGCTCATGTCTGACTTCAGGAGAGATGAGACTGAAATGAACGTTTGCCAGACGGGTTTCAGAACAAGCCAACGCAGGAGACTCAGGTACTGCAGAGTGAACACTTCACACTCTCCCTGCACCATAGTTACCGGTGCAAGACCAGGTCTTCAGACTACACAGCAACAAACACAACCTAGACTTGACTTGGCAAATGACGCAGGGCTGTGACTGAGCGACGCTGCTCCTTGTGAGAGGCAGCCTGTGACCAACATGGACAGCACAGACTGGGTTCTCCTCTCAACAGTGTGGAGTTCTTTGTCCTGTGACTTTTGCTTAAAAATAAAAGAAACTAACACCCATGTGCCAGCTGCTATGGCAAACGTTTTACTTTAACTATATAATTGGATCTTACAAACCTGTTCAAGATAGACTAACCCCAGGCCCTTTGAAAACGTGAGAACACAGATGGAAAGCTATTAAGCATGTGGCCTTCGGTTGGGCGGCCTACAGGGCCCTGTCCCATGTGCACGTGGCCACCACATCCCCCAGGGCTGGGGCTCTGTCCTGCTGGTCACCACACTGGCACACCCGACAGTGGCAGAGGCTACTGACCAACACCTGCTGACAGAGAACCCTGTCAACTGACAGAATCTACGACACTGTCTCTAATTTTGGCCTGCTTTAGGTTAGTGATAGAGATTATTTAAAAGGTCTCCAAACCTCTTGAGGTATAAGTTACTAATATATTCAAAATGCTTTAATTTTGTGTCATTATTTCAATAAATTTATAAAAACATATAAAACATATTCTATAAACATTCTTGATCTCAACAGTGTTTTCACACATATAACTGATAATTCTTTTTTTTTTTTTTTTTTGCAGTTTTTGGCCAGGGCTGGGTTGGAACCCACCACCTCCAGTATATGGGGCTGGCGCCCTACTCCTTTGAGCCACAGGCACGGCCCCAATTGATAATTCTTTAATGATGAAATTCAGTGTTATCAAAATACTTATGCTTGCTAGTGCAGACACACTTGAACTGAGACAGAATGAAAGCCCTAAAGCAGCATGGCGCTGGGCAGCCAGAGCATGCAGATGTGGGGGAAGAAGCCCTCTGTGAACCAGAGGCATCTTTTTTCTCTTTTTTGGAGACAGAGTCTCACTTTTGTCACCTTCATTAGAGTGTTGTAGTGTCACAGTTCACAGCAACCTCCTGCTCTTGGGCTTAGGCAATTCTCTTGCCTCAGCCTCCAGAGTAGCTGGGACTACAGGCACCCGCTACAACGCCCAGCTATTTTTTTTGTTGCAGCTTGGCCGGGTCTGGGTTTGAACCTGTCACCCTCAGTATATGGGGCCGGCGCCCTACTCACTGAGTCACAGGAACCAACCAAGTCAGAGGCATCTTCAGAGACTTCACGTAAAAGTGCACTGAAATCATGCCCATTCACGATGCATCTGTTGCCAGTGGAAGCAACGTGCTCCTTCTTGCCCTAGACCTTTAAACAAAACTGCAACTCCAAAAAGATGCACCACACAGAACAACCACATCCAGAACGCAGGCCCTGAGGGCCATGGGCACGTTAGGGTTTGACTCTAACTCATGCAGTCAGATACCGAATTAAAGAAGGTAAAATACAGAAAAGACTATTATCCTACGAGAGCAGGAAAATGAAAACACAACTCCACGGGCTCTCCGTTTCTTCATGCCTTTCCTCTGAACTTTCGTACACGCTTCCATGTGTTCTGTTCTCAGGTTGTGCGGCTTAGTTTATTTTGTGCACATCTTATCCATCTGTCACTCAAACTCCTCACTCATGGTTAATTTTTTTCTTTTGAACACCAAGGTGGGATGTTACTGTCCCACCACGACATGTGGCACCCACCACTGCTTTCTACCATTTTCAGACCCAGGTGAGCACACATCCTAATGTCAGCACTACTTACAATAAAACTGACCTAATTACCAATGTGGCTGCATCAGGGGATTCCTGGGATTCTCCACTGCACGAGAACCCAAGAAAAGCAGGTGGTTGTTTGGTTTCTGGAGCCTTACCCTGGAGTCGCTGTCCAGCAGGCAGCGAGAGATGATGGTGTCCAGGAACACCTCGTGGGCCGCAATGATGTGGTCTAGGTCCTGGGCCCGCTGCACTTTATTCCAGAGTTCATCCCAAGAGCACTCGAGTACCTGGGGATGACAGTATAGAACTTCCAGATGAGGTCGTGCTCTTCCTGGAGTAGCATCTTTTATAAAACATGCCATCTTCTAAAGCATTAGACATGACCTATTTAAGTTAAAATTGCCAGGATGATTGAAAAATACCTCAAATGTGATATAATATTGCATCTGATGAATGAAATGGACCATCTCGGAGGCCAGGATGTGACACTGATGCAGCACTCCAGAGAACTCTGCAAAGCAAGAGCTGCTGTCAGGCGGGAAGCAGAAGCACAGGCCGTCAGCACCGTGCCCTCCCCTCGTTCCCTGCACCCACCAGCTTTCCTGAGCGAGAAATAACCTTTCTTTGTAATCGCCTTCTGTGCTGTTCAGTCTAAATAAGAATTTGCCATATTTCAGGTAGATTTACATTACCATACCTAAAATAAGAACCTCGCAAGGAATGGCATGAAACAAAATACAACCATATTTAAGAGTTAAATACAAAAAGGTTATTTTACAATAGTGCGGTACTATTGAGCTTTATTTTATGGCTCCGTTATAATCAGTCTGCCTACTGTGCATGAAACATTTACTATTCCCCAGCTTTCTGGAGACCAAAAGGACATTTACTGGAAAGTGAATGGGCTCAGACCTGGCGTTTTGTCCTTCATGAGGTCAAACACCATCAGAAGGGAAAGGTTACCACAGCTCTGTGCTTGTGCTTTGTGTTTCTTCTTCAAAGAATATTGTTACGTAATGCACGGGACAGTTCAAAGCGGAGCCAGGCCCTCGGAGGGTGATCACGAGAAGTCTTTACAGCACAGCCAAACTGACTCCCCAGACACTCTCACTTACGAGCTACCTAGATGAGGAGATAAATGCGGCACACACACAGTCAGGCCAGAACCAGTCTTGCCCTTCCTAAGAGCAGGATGAGTGGGATACATAAGAGGAGAGGAGGAAGAGATGGCGCCGTGCACTTTCTAACAAAGTCCTTTCTACTAGTGAAGCACCAGGTGCCACTACGGGGATTCTATGTCCTGGGTCACCGTGTACTGCTTGGTCAGCAGAGAAATGGGGGAGGAGGTATGATTCTAATGCTCATCAAAATCTAAATTCTTAAACAGAGGACAAAGATACACAAGTATAAAATGCATGTGAACTCATAACTCTGTGCAAAGGTCCAGATCACACCATAGCAATAACAGAATCTGATACTGATGTGAGGCCCGGACTGCCACGTGGGCTGGACACCCGGAAAACAGCAAGAACACGTGCAGAAAGGGCTGTTATTCAGCCTCCAGCTGCCTGGCCTCAGAGCAGTGAGGATTCTAGAGGACAGAAGGTGCAGTGAAGGATGTGGTTCCAAGAACAGAGCTTTAAAGTGGATAACGACATATGTGATTCAATAGCACTTCCCTGGGGGAGGAAAGGGGTGACAATGTGGGACCAAAGACAAAGATATTTGAAACAAAATTTCAAAAGACAAAAAAAAAAAAAAAAAGAAAAATTGTTTTCAAGGCAGAATTTTTATTTAGAGGAAACTGATGACAGATTTGGATAGCGTACACCTTTCCAGTGAGTTTAATTAGTGTAAAAAGCAAGAGGCACTGACACATCACCCCTCGGGCAATGAACATGGAGGTGGCCACGAAGCCTGGTCAGCGACAGGCAGGGCTTCCTGTCACCTCCACGCCCAGCGAAGCACGTCACAGGGCAGGGTGCACGCAACTCAGTGCTGCCCTCGTCAACCACTATGGCTCTGACGGACATGCTGGAGGCGCAGCCAAGGTTTAATCAAGAAGCTCAAAACTCTGTCCTCAGTGCTCCCTGAGAAGTGAGGCCCAGCGCCTCCCTGAGGTGCCACCACGGGCGCCACACACCTACAAGTCCCTCCTAACATCCTACTACTGGAACAGGGCAAGCTTCACTGTTCTCCTGAAGCCTAAATCAAAGAATGTACCTTTACTGCTAAAACTGTAAAAAGGAGATTGCTCACTTAACAGACAAAGCCTCTGCAACTGAAATTAACTCTCAATGTAAAGGCACCAAGAAGTGTGTGAAGTGACACCAGCCGTGCTGTGCTGTAAGTGAGCTCTGAGGGAATAACCCCCACTTGTAACTACTCGAGGCTTTCTGTCCACCCCACTGGACCACCGGCCCATTACGGACAATCTGAAGCCAAGAGGTCTCACCAAGGACCGTCTGTGGTTTAAAACATCTGACGTGCACACAGAACCGCACGTGTACTGGTCTTCGGGGTATCTCTTTCCCCCCAGTATTGCAAATAAAGTTATGCAAAATGTTTAGATACCATCTGTGGGAGGTTTATTTATCTTCTTAACTTTATCAGGATTCTGGCAGATGTGTTCACTGGGAAATAAGCTGACTAGAGTCATTACAAATCACACGTCCTGACACCTGCGTCTCCCACACCTCCAGCATCCCTGAGTCCACCCTCTCCGGACACACGAACCCCAAACGCACCGTTCTGACCTTCTCACAGCAGACGCCCACTGCTCACACTGCCTTCTGAGACAGCCACACAGCCGCTCACCACCGACCACTCCTCAGGTAGAGCCTAACACATAGACCTTGTCACACGTTCCTCATAAACACAGACTCGTCATGTGTTCCTTACAAACACGTTACGAGGCTCCTCTCAGTACTTTCTCTGGGGACCCCATATTTGCTACAAAAGCATAAAAATGTTGGGGCTACTCTTCATCTCCATACAGGGAAAGCAGCTCAGTTCCCTGCAAAGGCCTGCACTGTTTTCTGCAGCCTACACTCTGAGTCTCCTCCAGAGTGGTTCTCAGGAGCCACACTGACAGCCCCACAGTGTTTGGATAATGTAGTTTTCAGGAGCACAATGTGAACATCTGTCATATTTCACTTCTGAGTTCCTACTAATGAAACCAGGAATCTGGGGCAGCACCTGTGGCTCAAAGGAGTAGGGCACAGGCCCCATATGCCAGAGGTGGCGGGTTCAAACCCAGCCCTGGCCATAAAAAAAAAAAAAGAAAAAGAAACCAGGAATCTTCCTCTGGCTTCACATCAGCCTGAATGTAGATACACAGTGATTAAATTATCAATTCTATTTTATAAGCTTTGATTTTTCTTAAGTGCACAATTTATCCACTATTGATTAACCATTCTAGATTCTTTCATGTCACATTTGGAAATTAAAATGCAAATGAATGGCTATGATATTTTTAAAAACCGTAAGAACATCATGCTCATGCAGCAATGAGCGCCTCTCTGACCTACACAACGTCCCACGGCAGCTGGTCCTTCCCTGCCTTCCCTGACTTGGCCTCGCCGACCTCCAGCCCTGGACTGCTCCACCCTCTCTACGCACTGCCTCTGACTAGGGAAGGAAAGCAGAGCTGCTTCACCTCCTTGCTATCAGCTCTGCCCACATCCTTCGCCCACTCTGAAGCCAACTCCCACGCCATGACTTTCAGCATCCACTTCCATATTCTCATCAGATTTAGGTGGCCATTCCAGAAAAAGCTCTGCAGCCACTGACCCGAGTACGTCTCTGTGGCCAGGCTAGCCCCTGCCTTCCTCAGCCCACACGCTTCCCACAGCACAGAGGGCATCACCAACCTGCCCAGCCAAGGCCTCCCTCACACACCTGCTAACAAACCCTTCCAGGCTTCTCCTGAGCTGACGTCTTTCTGCACGTGACCATCCATCCCCCCCAACCCAAGGTGTTGCCTTTGGCCTAGCCGCTAAGTCCACATGCACATAGCAGCCACCCTACAGCCGCAGCTCAACTGATTTTCAACTGATTTTAAGATACATTCTAAGAAATTAAAACATGGAAACAACACATGACTTAAGGTGATAAAGTATGGTCAAAAGAAAAAACAAGAAATCAGTGTCAAGAGTTAAACCTCAGTTTATCTTATTTTTTTAATTAAGTTTTTTTTTTTGGCTGGAGGCTGGGTTTGAACCCACCACCTGCAGTATACGGAGCCAGTGCCCTACCACTTTGAGCCATAAGCACCGCCCCCATCTTATTTTTCTATATATTTAGTCCAAAGTCAAATTTGGGCCAAGCCAACCTTTTCCTGTTTTTATCATATTTATTGTGGTCTCTGCTGAGACTGTGAGAGAAGAGCGATCAAGGCAGCAGGGCCAGTGAGCCTCCTCACAGCCCTGCCGTCCACAACACTCGCTGACTGCAGGCAGCCCACAGACACACCCGTCAGTCCCAGGTTTCTGTGTGGCTGAGGACCAGATATTATTTAGGCTCCTGCACCCGGACATGCTGCTGAGACGCCTGTGATGCTGGTGCAGAATAGGAGGGCCAGGGCAGCTCCAGAGCTGACAGTCAGTCCAGGCAGTGATGTCCTGACTCCCCGTTCAGCTCAGATGAGAAGGGACTTAATTCCAAACCCTCAGCATGGAACCAGCTCCCTGGATCCTCCAACCAGGCTGTAAGTATCGCATGTCCAGCATTCTGTCTAAATGCTCATGGACACACCTTCACCATCCATTTTTTTTAAAGCTAATTTTTGATTCCCTTTCTCCAAGATTTCTACTTCTACTTCCAAACAAACTCAAGAGACCTAAGTACAGACAAGTGAATATATGCTACTGGACCAATCACTTCACATACAGCTCTCAGACTGTTCCCAAACATAAATTAAGGAGGTTTGACTCTGTAGAATCTCCAAAGCACCTTCTACTTGAAAAGCTCTCTATTCTACATGACCTGCGGTGTCAGATGTGGCCCCACAAGGTTGCCCCCACAGCAGACACTGCTCTTCACGACATGTCCGAGGAGGCCTCATCTCAGACGCTGACTGCTAAGAGTCCACACCATTCCACAGCAGAAACGATGAAGGAAAATCAGTGCTTTTTATTATTTTAGTCAAGAAATAATTTAGCGCTTACTGTAAAACTCTAATTTTAAGCAAATTATTTATATTTCTTTAAACTAACAGAGTTCCATTACTGTAAACTTCAGAAGTAAACACTCAGCCTCCACTAACCAGAGCCCCGTAAGCCACTGTCTCACCAGCATTCACTTCACAGCCACTAAATGCAGCGTCTAAGTGTGGTTATTTGTCTGAGATGAGTGAGTGTCCTAAAACCAAGGAAAACCACAGGAAGGGTCAGAACCTTACTATGTAAGTTTCATCTTGATTCTTCATGAAGGACAAATTCTTTACCCTCCAGAACATAGGAGGTCAATTTTATTTCTAAAATACCAAAAGAGGCTCTCTCTCTCACCTCCCTCTGCCTTCCTTCTCTCTCCTCTGTCTTCCCCCTCACTCTACTCTCTCTCTCTTTTCTTCCCCATTCTCTTCTTATCTCTCTCCCCTCTTTTCTCTCCTCCTTGGTGCTGCTCTACAGCCTCCCTCCCCCTACCAATAAAAACCTTTCCTACAAAAAAATAAAATAATAATAATAAAATAACAAAAGAGGATTATTTTAGTATCACTCTTGAAAGGGGGAGTGAGGAAGCTGGAGGGAAGAGGTCTCTATCCACTCCTCCCCCGACACAGACAGGACAGACACCTGCTCTTTCACCCACTTCACTCTGTGAGATGCCACCTGAAACACGTCCGGGAGGCAGCAGCAGCCCCACTGCTCAGGTTAGCTGAGCCTAACACACCACTTCCACATTGCTGCTGTTGTGTCCAGCAGCCGCTACCCAGGTTGGCCATGAGAAACCATCTGCTATCAGGACGCCACCATCTTCCTGGCAGACAGAGTCCTGTCCCGAGCAAACTGTATCCATGTGCGATTACCCCACAGAATGCAGCAAGTCACAGCTTTGCTAAGTATTGTTACCATACTGCCGGGTGACAACTACTGACCCTCACTAAGTAAGACAGACCTGTCCTCCACGTACTGTAAGACAGACCTGTCCTCCACATACTGTAAGACAGACCTGTCCTCCACATACTCTGAGACAGACCTGTCCTCCACGTACTGTTAAGACAGACCTGTCCTCCACGTACTGTCAGACAGACCTGTCCTCCACGTACTGTCAGACAGACCTGTCCTCCACGTACTGTCAGACAGACCTGTCCTCCACGTACTGTCAGACAGATCTGTCCTCCACGTACTGTCAGACAGATCTGTCCTCCACATACTGTGTAGGGGGAGCTGCATCCTGGGGTCTGCCCATGTTTGTGCCTCAGTTTACCGCTGGTAGGACATTTCTCACTAGCCTTACTAGAACACTAGCTCATTGATTCTGCTTGCGAAAATCCTGGGCCAACGAATACCTTTACAACATTCCTTTATGAACTACAGATAAAAACGCTAAGACCCCAAAAGAAACACAGGCAAAACACAATTTTCCAAAGGAAGAAACACGGCAATCCCACTTATCCAGTTTCTCTCCCTGCAGGTGCAGTTACCCACAGTCAGCGACAGCTCATGAGTGATCTTAAAAGAAACTTCATCATCTAAAAAAAGCCTTGTTTGACTCAATTTTCATTTTTCTTATTTGTACTAAAGTCGAGATAAGCAGGCCAGGTACGGTGGCTCAGGCCCATCATCCCACAGAGGTTTCCCCTTCCAGACATGTGTCTATGCCAAGTTGCTGGAAACTGCACACAGGGGACATCATTGGTAAGTGCAGGCACTGCCGGCTCTGGCAGGAGCTTACCTGCCACACTCCTCAGGACTTTACCTGGCATGCTCCTCAGGAGCTTGGCGTTGCACATGTGCCCCTTCCGGATGTCAGTAAGGATATACTCCATCCTCTTCGCCCTCCAGAGGAAGTTAAACACTCTCAAGTAGTGACTCATACATTCCCGAGTGAACACCTGCAGAGAACACACACAGGCTCACACTGTTCCACACTTAAGAATCCTCTCACCAGTTTCTCTTTCCTTCAGCGACTTGTAACATTTACTGCTTGATTCGTACAATTTTAGAACTTGACTGCATGCTACTTTATCTTATTTCTTGTATTCATGTATTTCTTGCCTGTTCCCAAGGACTATTTATTCTTCTTCACATCTTTTTGTGTCAGTATCTGCTAGGTGTTCAACACTGACTGATAATTAACATCTAAACAGGAGTGATCAGAACTAAGGGGAAGGTACTGCAAAACCAAACATGAATGTTGTGGTGGTTACTTGATTTTGCTGTGCTGCCCACACTATTAACACTGTAACAATTATAAAGATTAAGTGTGACTAGTTTAACTGATTTTATGAATAAATCAAAGGATTCTGCAATAATAAATGATGTCCTACAGGGGTCCTTTAAATACCATATTCTAATAACACATTTAAAATAATAACTTGATTTTTTAAAATTTCATCACTTCTCTGCCTTTTAGCTAAGATCTGATGTGATTTTTTAATTTGGTTTAATCACAAATCTTTAAGAATATTAACTCTTTAAGAGGAATAAAGTCACATTCTACTCAATTATATAGAGGAAAACATCATTTTCCTTTGGCTACTAAAAAGGTCTCTCAGTTCCTTATCTAAAACTCATCACTGGAGGCCAGGCTCAGTGGCTCCTACCTGCAATCTCAGCACTGTGAAAGGCCAAGGTAGGGGGATGCCTTGAGCTTTAGAGTTCAAGACCAGCCTGGGCAAGAGTGAGACCCCATTTGTACTAAAAGTAGAAAAACTAGCCTGGCACTTGTAGTCTCAGCTACTGAGGAAGCTGAGGCAGGAATATCACGTGTGAGCTGTGATGATACCACAGTACCCTAGCCAGGGCGGCACAGTGAGGCTCTGTCTCAAAACAAACAAACAAACAAACAAACAAGATAGAACAGACCACTGGGCCAGACCTGTAATCCTAGCACTCTGGGAGGCTGAGGCAAGACAATTGCTTGAGCCCAAGAGTTTGAGATTGCTGTGAGTTATGACACCAACAGCACTTTACTAAGGGTGACAAAATAAGACTTTTCATCTAATATTAGGCTATCTGACTACATATGACAACTTCATGACCTTAAAACAAAAAAATAAATCCACATTCAATTACAGTCAACATCAAATGACTTAAGTATACTAAAAATTTTACACAAATAAAATTATTGACTTTACCTGAATAGTTTAAGATTCACCAAAAACAAGATAAATCAAAAATATTTTAAATGTTTATGAACTATGTTTAGTTAATATATTTTTATTTGAGCAATCTGAGTTTCAAATTTCCCAGATTTTCTAAATTAGAACTGTAAAAAAATTTCACCTGACATTATATAACACAGAATTAGTAAGAAGCTAAAATTATGCAGTTATAAGATGTAATTATATAATTAAAAGACATATACCTATTATAATTAAATTCTGCACAAAAATGACAACCTCAATTATTAAGATCGAAAGGAAATAGTGGTAATAAAGCAAATTAAATTTAACAGGGAAAAAGCAAAAAACACATTTGACTCTAAAAGTGTTTTTCAGAAATACAATAGCCCTCTTTTATCTTTCTAGTAACTTTTGTTTGTAACTAGATACAAACTAATTTGATAATTGTCCCAATTACTAACATTACTTTGAACACTTTAAATTATGAAATGTAATTATAGGTATGGCAATTTAGCCAAAAATATACTAACCCCAGGACATGTGCTACCCCCAAAACTGGAATGGCAGATACCAGAGTTGCATGGGCTGGCGCCTAGGCCCACACACTCCCAAGCCATGGCTGTGCAGACCCCGCCACCCCAGGGCACACTGGTGCTCTCCGCAAGCCCGAGCACTCTAGGATGCTGCCCTCAGCCCACCTGAGTTGGCCACAAACTGATACACATTTGCCATGGATATGGAAGTAGATGCTTTTTAAAATAAATCTGATATAAACTTCTTTTCTTTAGTCCTTCTACGAAAGCAGAGCTTTTAAAAATCTAAAACATTAACAATACTGCATGATAAACTGTTTATAGCATATAACTTATAACCTTGATACTGTTAAGATCTGCACGATTGTGGAATAATTAGTAATTATGAATCTAAACCGTGCTCAGTTTACCTGTTTGTCAAGGCACTCATACTCTGTGAAATAACTGATACAATTAAATTTACATGGTATATCTTTTTTGCTATGAAAATAATAGGGAATATAGACAAATTAATAAGGCAGGTAGGGTGGTGCCTGTGGCTCAAAGGAGTAAGGTACTGGCCCCATATGCTGGAGGCAGCTGGTTCAAACCCAGCCCTGGCCAAAAACTGCAAAGAAAAAAAAAAGATAAAATAAGGCAGGTAATATGAAATTTGCTAATTTAAATTTTTTTTTTAAATATCACACTCTTTAGTACATTATAACTATTTTAAACTGTTTAGGATATAAGTCAAAGGGAAAAAAGCTCATTTGAATATGGCAAAAATTAAATTTCAGGGCAATTTTATACTTAGGTGTGATCTAATAGGGCCACTACATGCTGGGGATCTGTGTGCAAAGGAACCACACCAGCAGCCTCCATTTCAGAGCAGACACAAGAGGCACCTTTGTCAGTGGCCAACCCGCTAACCCCAAAGGACAAGAAGGAGGACGTGGCCTGGATGAACCTCCAGCCACGAGGGCTGTGCCCAGGAGGCAGGGCCACCAGGCAGCTGCACCACCACGAGGGCTGTGCCCAGGAGGCAGGGGCCGCCGGGCAGCTGCACCACCACAAGGGCTGTGCCCAGGAGGCAGGGGCCGCCGGGCAGCTGCACCACCACGAGGGCTGTGCCCAGGAGGCAGGGCCGCCGGGCAGCTGCACCACCAGCATCACTCTCAACTGCTCTTCCTAGTACTTAAAAGAAATGCAATGGCCCACCTCAGTGTTCGAGATAAGTTCAAAGAGCTACCTTGGTCAAGTCTGAATGAAGAAAGAATGAAGACTAAGAGATGAGGCATGTTAACTGAAGACATCAGAAGACAGCTTTGGTCAACGCTAACATGTGGTCGACTGTCACAAGAGTTTCTGCACATAGACAGCGGTACTATGAACAGCGACACTCTTTCCTCAACAGCTTAAACAAGGACTAAATATCAAATTCCCCCCACACAGTAAAAATATGATTTCCCTAAAATACACTTTATCCTAACCGAGTCACTGCTATCTAAGAATAAAGGAACAAAATGAGCTAGCCATTTACACTTGCGGGAAGTTATGATAGAACCGATAGTGTTTTTAAGAATTCCTAAAATAATGGAGAATTTCAGCACTCACTAATAATTATTTAACATACACACACACAATTTTGGCTTAAATATTCATTCAAGGAGTATATCTTATATGTCAAAGTGATCACTTTGATTATAAGCCCTAGAGAAGAAAGACAATTTTAAACAACAAAATGTTTAGCGATCTTTTTTTAAGTCATTTGTACATAGATCATAAATACATTTATGCCATCATGGGATTCAATGTGTTACTTGTACAAACTAGAGTGCTTACATCCTACTAATCAGCATAGCCTTCACCTCATTTACCATGTTTTGAGGTAAATTTGCAATCTTAACATCTGAAACACTACAAAGAAGGATCTTACCGTTGCAATAGGTCCATCAACATGATAATCCAGGCTGAAGACATCCCACCCAGTGTCACCAGGAGAGACCTGACAGCACAAACAATGGCAAGACTCTAAGCTGCTGAACTTGTTGACTCCTCAAAGAAAAGACAGTATAAATAACACCTAATTTTTAAAAACTACTTAAAAATTTTGAGTGTTTAGCAGCTCTATTAACTTCCCTCCTAGCAGCAGTTAGACAAGGACAGGCACAGGGAGGTGCTCTGTAAATTTCTGAATGAATACTGCAAATACATTTAAAATTCATCAAGCAAAAACCCACTGCCTCATAGTATCTTCCAAACCTTTCAGTCATTCTAAATCAACCCTTACGAAAAATCCTTATGTTCTAACAGTTTAAGAATATCAGTAGGTTCTGCTAATGAGCCGTCACCATAACTAAACAATATGCTCATGTTTTAATACACACAGTCCTAAGAAAAGTCACCTCACACCAAAAACAAATTATGAATCATGACCTCTGCCTCCGATGAAATGTATTATGTAAAGCCATGCTGAGCCTCCATGACCAGCTGCCACGGTCAAGGTCTCAAGAGTTTCATCCAACAGAAGCACCTTCCCCGCCCCCCCCCCCGCCCCCTTGTGGTGCCCTGCCCAGCATGATGCCCCACCCTACCCCACTGTCCCCCACTGTGCCTCTTCCAAAGGTGTTAGGAAGGAGACCTGCTGGTAACCACCCCGAAACCAGGGCAGAGCAGGCCCAGGTGCTATAGCCCGCCTCAAGGCAGGAACAATACCTCCAGCAGCCGCACGTCCAGCCTCTTCAGGATCTCAGGACTGTCAAACTGTGCATTGGTGGCTCTGACCGCGGTCTCGAGAATGCCGGTCAGGTTATGCTGATACAAAGTCGTGGCTGGACGAACAAGTTCTGGTCTTGAAAAATTTTTTAAAAATTAAAATGTTATAATTCTTAAGGAATGTTTTAGAAACTTACCAATTACAAAAGTAAGTTTGAATTGTCAAAACTGAAAAGGCAGATGGACCAACACAATAACGTGGTGACTGTGGTAACCAGCCACGTGTAGCACTAACTGCAAAGAGGGTTTACCAATTACTCTGCAGAGCACAGTGTTTCTTCAAAATCTCAAAATTATTAATCTGGCCGGGCACAGTATCTCATGCCTGTAATCCTAGCATTTTGGACAGCCCAGGCAGGAGAATTCGCTTGAGATCAGAAGGTACAGTCTGGGCAAAATGGTGAGACCCCTATCTGTACAAAAAAAAAAAAGAATTTAGTCCAGTGTGAGGACAGGAGCCTCGTGTCCCAGCTACTTGGGAGGTTGAGGCAGGAAAACTGCTTGAGCCCAGGAGTTTGCAGCTTGAGTGAACTGTGATGATTTCACTGTTCTCCAGCCTGGGCCACAGAGCAAACTCCTTTCTTAAAAAAAAAAAAAAAACATATATACACACGCACACAGACACATAACATACACATATAAATTCAGCTTAAAGTGAATGTACTTAGTTATGCTGTATATATGGCAAATATAAAATTTTCAAACTTGAGACTGGCCTACAAGTAACATGAATCATTCCAATTCCCTACACAGACTCCATGAGAGGAGAGGGGCCCCACTCAGTCAGACTCTCAGATATGTGCACAGTGTGACTCTAAAGGGCAAGAACCGCTGCATAATCAGCACATGTTCTTTGTTCTTCGGATACTATGCAGCTAACACTTATCCGAGCAGGAGCCCACCAGGTGCAGAAGAGGACGAGCAAGGAAGGAGCGTGCGCCGCTGCGCTCACAGCAGCCTGGGGTCAGCTCAAGACACTGCGCTGACCTGGGCCAGCTCAAGACACTGCGCTGACCGGGGCCAGCTCAAGACGCTGCGCTCACAGCAGCCTGGGGCCAGCTCAAGACGCTGCGCTCACAGCAGCCTGGGGCCAGCTCAAGACGCTGCACTCACAGCAGCCTGGGCCAGCTCAAGAC
>NW_003852556.1:1252700-1256319 GCF_000181295.1 Otolemur garnettii | reverse complement strand
AGCTCAAGACGCTGCGCTCACAGCAGCCTGGCCAGCTCAAGATGCTGCACTCACAGCAGCCTGGGCCAGCTCGAGACACTGCGCTCACCTGGGCCAGCTCAAGACACTGCGCTAACAGCAGCCTGGGCTAGCTCAAGACACCGCTGCTGCACTCTTTTTAAAACTAGAAACTCAGATCACAATTTGAAGAAGAAATATAATTTTCACTTCATACCAAGAATGAGCCTTTAACTATTAAAAGCTGCATGGGGCCCACAAGGTGTGACCCGTTCCTCACTGGCATTGGCTTCCACACCCCACACCCACTCATACCCTCTCCGCAGGGCATTCAGAGAACATCCCCAGTCATGCTTCAGTGCACTCAGGGCCAGGACTCCATCCCCACTGGCCCCTCCATAGCTCACAGAGTGGACTCTCCAACTCAGGAGCACACCCAAGGTCAGCTATCGCCAGGTGTGCCTCAGAGGCACAATCCCTTTTGTCCTGAAGACTGCCATTAGTCAGAAGACAGGAGCACGAGAATTAAAGTATCTGAAACAGTGGCTCTCAAAGCACAGGCCCCACATGAGCAGCACTGTCAGCAGCTGAGAACCTGCTAGAATGCCCCTTCCCAAGGTGCCCCCAGGTCAACTGGACCAGCCACTGGGAGTGGGCCCGGCGACCCCTGTAGTTCTGAGAGGTTTGATGCACACTTGACTTTGAGGACCAAAGGCCTAAGACTGCTACTTCATTGCATAGGTCAGATTCAAAGGTAAGTCACTAGTTTGTGTCTTTAAAGGCACATTTAACTTAAGTGTCCCACAGGAAACACCAAAAATAATCAGTTCCAATTTTATCAATGCCTGAGCAAAAATCACCAGACCATGTCACAGCCACGCCTGGTGGGCTCACTGGCCAGCACTGCCTGGAGCCCTGGCTACACCCCTGGGCCCTACACTGTCTCTAGACTCAGGCGCGCAACAGGTGCTGGCCCAGAACCGCCCATGTCTATGGATGGACAGGGAGAACAGACATCTAATTCTGGAAGGGCCGATGCTATTATAAGAAATGTCAGAAAACAAAATGGAAAAGGTAGGGGCTGGGTTTTGTCTTTACATGAACCAACATTAAAAATATGGAGCTAAAATTTCAATTAAGATACACATTTTACTTTCAGATTAACTTCGTGAAAGTAAATTATAGCATGAAATCCTTATACCAAGAGATGGTAAGGGCCACAGTTTTGGTTAAAAGCAAGTTTGTCTTATGCATAAATCACAGTACGAGACCAGGATGCTTTGCTAACAAAGGGACTTAACTTTGGAAACATAACAACCTTATCTTTTCAGATTTCATTTTAGAAATGTGGTCTGTAAGAATTCAACTCATTTTCCTCTAACGTCACTTATTCTTTCAAACAAAACTGCAAGACTCTATCATGTTCAATATGTTATATATTTATAAAAATCCAAACAGGTAGTTATAGTTTCTTACTTCAGCAAATCCATTAAGTGCCTGATGAAGTCTCCTTGACCGAGAAGCAAGTAGCGCCTCATGGCCTGCATGTGGTCCAGCAGGCTGTACTTCTTACTGAGGATATCCAACAAGTATTTGCTGGTCTCAAAATAAGCAGCATCGATCTTCCCCTGAAATGCATTTTCTAAGTCCGTGAAGAGGTCTGCAGCTGGGAAGAACAAGAAAGGGACCCTGAGAACACACACACACAGTCAGTGCCAGCCTGCCTGTGCCACAGGAGACAGACAGCTGTGTGGGCCACAAAGGCATAGCCGAGACCACAGAGACGCAGACACCCCCAGCGGTTTACTCACTCGTGCACACCAATCCACCAGAGGACTGGGACAGCTCTGCTCGCAGTCTCCTGGCTGGCTCACTTCCTACCCAGGGGTCCTCAAACTTTTTAAACAGGGGCGCCAGTTCACTGTCCCTCAGACCACTGGAGGACCAGACTGTGGGCTTGGGACGAGTCGGCTGCTAAGCAGGACAGGCAGCGGCGGCAAAAACACCCAGCGGGCTGGATAAATGTCCTCAGCAGGCCACATGTGGCCCGCGGGCATAGTTTGAGGACCACTGTCCTACACTGTCACTGACACCTGAAATCTCAGGCTAACAAGGCAGGCCCATGCTGAGTCACTGGCACATTGTACCCCACCTGACTGCACACGCTGCCCTAAAGACCAACTTGGTAAGCTCAGGGAGCTGTCCACTGTGCTCAGTCGGCACTGTCATCGTGCGCTCCCTGGCACTCTCGGGAAGTGTGAAGAAGCCTAACTCCAGGTGGCAACACAAGAAAGGAAGTGCTTCTACCACTCTGTACTGGACAGAAATGGCACAAGGAGACTCTGACGATGCTAACTGACACCTATGCAGCAAATGCTCAGGAAGTACATCCAAATACTCACTTTCATTAAAAACTACAACACTCAGCACAGGAATCATCCCCAAGCTGAGGAACAATCTAAAAGTGAGAAAAGATAAAATCCTTGTTCCAGGTTGAGCAAGAAAATGAGGCAATGCCTTCGAACACACGCTTACGTCCCCTTCCACCCTGGTCAACCAGGGTGCGAATATCAGACGACTTTAAAACTCCTGTTTATCCTTCTGAAAGAGCTCACTTGAGCCTACTTAGCACTGCTGTCACTGCAACCACACACTGGACTGGGCAGGGGCAGACGCAGACACCCCAGTGAGGATGACACCACCTTTGAGGAAGAGTCAGGTCTGCCCGCCACAGCACAGAACCTCGTGTGTTCGCAGGGTTGTATTTTAAAGGGGGGGGGGGGAGTATATTTCTGTGATTATATGTATGTTTTAAATGTAAATATTTTTCCCCAGAAATGCTTTACCATACTCTGGTTTGAGCCATTGAAGATTTCCACTCCAAAGAAAAGGTCTGAATAAATATTAATGAATTTTAGCTGAAAGTAGTATAGTAACATATAGAACCCAGAGCTTTCCTCATAACGCTCGTTGTTTCTTAATGGTCTAGGCCTTTTTTACTTTTTATTCTTTATTCAAACAGTCAAGTCTTCACAATTTTCTCACAGATAAATATAAATTTGACATTTTCCACTGTTATTTGTATTATTCTCAATCTTTCAGGATCTATACTTTTTATCTTCCCACCTATACTATAAATTCAGCAGGAGAAATCATGTTCTCCACAGATGCTGACAGCGTAAACAGGACAAAGCGGGAGCCACTGTCACTGGGAAGCAGCAATGTCCCCCCACACCCCAAACCCAGGCTGAGTGAATCTATGGTGTAGCCTGGCGTTGCACAAGGTCTAGGCACATCCTCCCAAACTCTGAAGATCCTCTCTAGATGACGTGAGTGCTGACCACAATGTGCAGCTGCGCAATACTGGCTGGAGAGGGAGTTTTGCCTGTATTATTTGCAATATTGCATTTCAACACATGTACGTACACACACATAGATTTTAGTTCTGCGGTTGATTTACTCTACAGATAAAAAACAAACAGGGAGGCTGACATAGCAACAGCAGAAACATGAGTATAAGAGCAGAGCAGCAGCACACGCAGCCAGCAGCTATACCCGCAGTGCTCTAACAGCGGCACACACAGCCGGCAGCTACACCCGCAGTGCTCTAACAGCGGCACAC
>NW_003852556.1:1252312-1252534 GCF_000181295.1 Otolemur garnettii | reverse complement strand
GCAGCTACACCCGCAGTGCTCTAACAGTGGCACACAGGCCTGGCAGGAGCACCCACAGTGCTCTAACAGCGGCACACGCAGCTGGCAGCTACACCTACAGTGCTCTAACAGCAGCACACGTGCCTGGCAGCTACACCCACAGTGTTCTAACAGCGGCACACGCACCTGGCAGCTACACCCACAGTGCTCTAACAGCGGCACACGCAGCTGGCAGCTACACCC
>NW_003852556.1:1250003-1251879 GCF_000181295.1 Otolemur garnettii | reverse complement strand
CAGCGGCACACGCAGCTGGCAGCTACACCCACAGTGCTCTAACAGCAGCACACTCAGTCGGCAGCTACACCCACAGTGCTCTAACAGCGGCACACAGGCCTGGCAGGAGCACCCACAGTGCTCTAACAGCAGCACACACAGCCAGCAGCTATACCTGCAGTGCTCTAACAGCAGCACACACAGTCGGCAGCTACACCCACAGTGCTCTAACAGCGGCACACAGGCCTGGCAGGAGCACCCACAGTGCTCTAACAGCGGCACACACAGCCAGCAGCTACACCCACAGTGCTCTAACAGCAGCACACAGGCCTGGCAGGAGCACCCGCAGTGCTCTAACAGCGGCACGAGTGGCTGGCGGCAGCACCCACAGTGCTCTAACAGCGGCAGATGTGGCTGGCGGCAGCACCCAGTGCTCTAACAGCAGCGCACACGGGTGGTGGCAGCACCCAGTGCTCTAACAGCAGTACACACGGGTGGTGGCAGCACCCAGTGCTCTAACAGCAGCACACACGGGCAGCGGCAGCACCCAGTGCTCTAACAGCAGCACACACGGCTGCTGGAGCACCCACAGTAGCACACATTAAATAATAACAGCACAGCAGCAGATGATGGCAGTAGCAGCATGAACAGAGCAGTGCCCCAACAGACAGCCTCCTCCACAACAATCATGTGGGGCACAAAAACTGTCATGGAAAGAGCTATAAGGTCCACCCAGCGGCCAGTGAGACACAACCTGCACACGGTGCTGTCCATGAGTTTCAGACGCTTGCGAGCCAATGACCATCCCCAGCCAGCTCTGCTTAACTTGTCTCCCAAGCCCATTTTATTTCTGAACTGTTTGCCATGCTCTGCCCCCTTCACAAGCTGTAAGGGAACACATGACCAAGTTCCACCCCTTTCATGGGGTCAGCTTAATCCCTACCTCTTCCCCAAAGCCTTCCTTGGAGCTTTGCTGGAAACAGCTACAGCACTTTCTCTAAACATCTCCCTTCCCTGGTCACATTCTATCTCCATTATGCTCAGTGTTTTGCTGTACATCACGTGTCCATCAGCAGACTGACAACCGCATGAAAGGCACAGGAGGGTGAACCCACAGTGTCTTTCCTACACATGCCACCATGTCCCGTACCAAGTAAACTTGGTGACTGAATCAAAACGACAAACACAAATGGCAGAAAGTTATGAATGTGAAGCAGCTACACTCAAAACACCACAGAATCACTGAGGCCGCAGACAGCAGACGGGGAAAAGGCTACAGGCTGAGGGAGCCACAGCACTGTCCACACAGGCGGGGTCCACCACACTTTGGTCACAATAAACTCTGACATCCTGCTTGCTAATTTCTCAGCAAGCCTTTGAGTCCCAAATGATGGCTACCACTAGCAATAATTTTTCTTTTGTTTTATTTTGGCACACAATCACTTTAGCACGGAAAAAAGTAACATAAACAGATAGTAACATAAACAGAAGTAACATAAAAGGATAAAATAGCTACATCTATTCCAGCGCTTACTGTTTAATGCTATATAAAAAGAAAATTAAAATTTGCATAGTAATAGACATTTTACATACATATAGTACTATAATTAAGGTGCTTTAGAAAATAATTAAGGTAATCTGTAAATTTTATGGAAAAAAAATACTTCAAGCTATATGTAACATTCCAACCATCATCATGATTTACCATCACGTTATCATCACCACCACCATCATCATCACATCATCATCATATCACCACCATCATCATCATTGCACCACCACCATCATCATCACATCACCACCATCATCATCACATCACCATCATCATCACTGCATCACCACCATCATCATCACATCACCACCATCATCATCACTGCATCACCACCATCATCATCAC
>NW_003852556.1:1245178-1249606 GCF_000181295.1 Otolemur garnettii | reverse complement strand
ATCACCACCATCATCATCACATCACCACCATCATCACATCACCATCATCATCACTGCATCACCACCATCATCATCACATCACCACCATCATCATCGCATCACCACCATCATCGTGACATCACCACCATCATCATCACACCACCACCGTCATCATCGCATCACCATCATCATCACTGCATCACCACCATCATCGTGACATCACCACCATCATCATCACCAACATCATCATCATCATCACCAACATCATCATCACATCACCACCATCATCATCGCATCACCACCATCATCGTGACATCACCACCATCATCATCATATCACCATCATCATCACTGCATCACCACCATCATCATATCACCATCATCATCATCACCAACATCATCATCATCATCACCAACATCATCATCACATCACCACCATCATCGTGACATCACCACCATCATCATCACACCACCACCGTCATCATCGCATCACCACCGTCATCATCACATCACCATCATCGCATCACCACCACCATCATCGCATCACCACCACCATCATCGCATCACCACCATCATCGTCGCATCACCATCATCACATCATCGTCAAAGCATCATCACCATTATCACATCACATCACCATTATCACATTATCACATCACCACCGTCATCATCACATCACCATCATCATCATCACATCACCACCGTCATCACCACATCACCGCCCTCATCACCACATCACCATCATCACATCGTCACATCACATCACCATCACCATCATCACATCATCACCACCATCACCACAGCAGCACCATCATCTTGGCACCCTTAGCCCCACCACCACCACTTCATACCATCCTGGGGTGACTCCGCAGGCCTCGTCACGGCCATCATCTTTGTAGTGGGAGTCTGATCATGGCAAACCTGGTGCAAAAAATTTATCGACTTTCCTGTCAAAAGAACCTAAAAAAGAAAACACGTTATGATTACCTTTATGTAAAACTAAAATGATCGTCCACATGCTATAAATATTCATAAGCTACAAACTGGCCATTGATTAGAAACTAAATGCATCTATTACAGTATTCAGTGAATTATAAAAACTCTGAAGATATTAACAAATATATTATGTTGATATATTTGAGTAACACATGCTTCATCTTGAGAACATTAACAGTCCTAAAATACAACAAAGTTCTAAATGAAAATCAGCTTTGTCACATAATACAAGCACACACAACAACAGAGCATCAAAATCAGGAAAGCGTCTCCCACCAACCTTCCTAGACTGATCCATGGTGATGAAGGAGGGAATCATGGACTTCCTCAGAGTATACTTGTCATGCCACAGTCGATCTGTCTTAACGGTGGGGTCCGATGCTACAAAAAACTGAAAGCAGAGAAGCACTGACGTGTTAAAAAGTGATATCTATGGCCAAAAATTAGCTAATAGCAACATTGAAGAGTAAGTTATTCCAGAAAATCAAGTTCTCCAGATACACAGAGTACTGTCCAATTATTTATATAATAAAAACTGTTTTATAAGACATTTTGGAAAGAAATCTCTAACTCAAAGAATATAGTGTATTTCCCAGATTTTAAAAGCAAAGTTTAATAAAAACACGTCATCTTAGAAACTTAGCATGGCCATCACAGCCTCTGCAGGGGGTGGGGTCTCTAACTCCTTGGTGCACATGGAGCCCTTCCTGCCAGTGACAATGCAGACCGCACAGCTGTCCCAGCTCCCATTCCCCCCCCCCAACCTTCCTCCCTTGCACGTGGCTGTGTCTCCTTCTGCCAATCTGCCTGCTCTTCCTGCTCCTGTTCTGCAGAGCCCCCAGGTGGGACACAGACGTGCTACTCTGCTGTACTGTTCTCAGAGAATCCCTCAGCAGACTGTTGTTCTAGCAGTTTGCCATCCGCGCACTCGACCACATACTGGTACTGTGTGCAGTGACCCCGTGAGGCTCCCCTGGGAACACCTGTGCCCCCAGAATCTTCTTCCTCAGCCACTTGCTGCTCACCTTCCCCTTTAGCAGTCCAGAGAGCCATGGAGTGGCAAGAAACCCAACAGCTGTTGTCTCCAGAATGAACCCATTCTCATTTTTCAGTCATGCCCTAACAGACCTGTACTTTCGTTTCTAGTGGCACCCCGTCCACCGCCTTCCAGTGGTGCCCGGCAGTCTTTGTGTCATTATCACTCGGGCACAGTGAGTGTTCCCACAGGCAGACCTATCATCCTCACTGGCCTTCGTACCTCCAGGTTTGGGGAGATGGGAGCCTCTTTGAGCTGCCTGAGTCCTGCAGACTCTTCAGAGACCTACTAGAGTTGGCTGCTCATCCAGGGGCCCCACTTCCTCTCATGGGGAAACGGCACCAAGGCCATGACCTCAGAGTTCAGCAGCACATCAGATCAGAAGCAGGGTGGTGCGTAGAGCCAAGCTCCCTAGTCCGAATGCAAAATCCACCTGTCACATCAGCCACACATTCCTCTTCAGTGACCTCTCCATAAATCCCAAATCATTAATAAGTAAACAACATACAACCCTGCCTGAAAAGATACTTCCACAGACACAAAAGTTTTAAATTATTTTTAACAAGTACAACAGAACCTCTACCATTGGCCCCTGCCTGCACTGACCACCTCTTCGAACACTCTAAGTGTCAGAGACTGGACACCTACCACGTTCCCGTCACTGCACCAGGCCTACTCCTTCTGGTGACCACCTCCTTGTGGTGACCAGTTTGTTACAGTCGCTTGGGTGGTCAACTTACAGAGGTTCTACCATGTATAGCAAAGACAACTAATGATTTCTTAGCAAAATGTAAATAACCAAAACTAACTCAGGAAGGGAGAGAAGACCCTAAATGAACAGGCTCTTCAGAAGAAGTGGGTACATGAAATGTGGCTGCTGAAGCCAAGGGTCTGTTTAACTTTTTAAAAGAAAGACATCATTCTTAATGTTGTTTAAACTGTTCTAGAGCACAGAAAAACATTCAGAATGCCTCAATTAAGAAACAAGTACAAAACTAGCACCTCTGATTTTTATAAACACCAAAAATATTATGCAACAGTCTCATTTGTGAATACAAAGGAATAAACGCTGGACAAAATAGTATCCTTGGATTAATGGATTAAAATACTCTCGGTCAGGATATATTACACTTCACAAGCTAACAAATACCTTAAGAACAAAGGAATATATAAATGCATTATAAAATACAGTACAAGCTCTATGAGTTGACCACCCAAGGGCCTGTCGCTGACCTACGGCCCTGATATGTACATGTGGGGCATGTCTAGTGTAAGGAAATCAGGTCGACCTAAGAAGGTGATCAGGGCAGAGAGCTGGTCAACTATGGCGGCTCTAGTATGCCATGTAGTTACTAAATATAAAGTCTGTTCTTAACTATCACAGACTCTGCTCAGAATCCAATGGAAAGTATACTTCTTCCCTGGAAAAAATAGTGTCCAGTTAATCCCAGAACCACCTGGGTTTGAACTGTGCAGGTGTAACTACCTGAGAATTTTTTAAAGCAAATGTGCAGATTGAAAATAAGGTATTCACAAGCTGTGAAACTCAAGTACACAGAAGACCAACTTTCTACACACACCCTGGGCCCGCTGGGCAAGCGTGGGACGTTAGGTGTGTGTGCACATGGTACCCGCGGGAGCTCCGGCCCCATCACCTTCAGAGGTGACTACACTCACACACTGTTTACATGCTATGGAGGAGTTTCAGGGATCATTTTAGGAAGCCGTGGTGTATAAAAAATTGAATGGCATAAAATAACATTCATTATTTAAGGAAAAAAATAACAAAAGTTACAAAATACAATCATGACATGATAGGCACACACAAATACACAGTCAAAAGAATGGGTACACACACACGGTATAACAGAAGCCAATGTTCATGATGGAATTACTGATAAATTTTAATTTTTACCTATGTTTATTATGTGATCAAAATGTTTAAAACTGTAAATGTTTTTAAATCAGAAAAAAAAATATATTGTTAAATGATTTTTTTCTTTTTTTACTTCACAGATATCTACTTCCAAGGATAAACATTTAAGGAAACAAATTTTAATGATGTCAAAGCCATCCTGGCTTTGATCCTGTTAGGTAATGGCTAGATGGTATCAATTAGGTGTACTCGCCTGTCTAAGTGGGCATTAGGAATAAATGCCAACATCTTCATGACCACAGCAGACATCACCACATTTATTTTCAACTAAAATGTCTTATCCTCAGGTATTGATTTAAATGACTAAAGCAGTCACTGATCTATTTTAGACCTTTTAAATTTATATAACCTTTCTAATTTAAAATACATAACAAATAACTACTTTGAAGATAAACAGCACCGCTGTAATGAAGCAATCATCACTTTAACCTACACTTAAATCATCCCTGACAGAAAGAGGAAAGCTATGAGAGCCGGGGGGG
>NW_003852556.1:1242130-1245158 GCF_000181295.1 Otolemur garnettii | reverse complement strand
CTGGCTACCCCATGGCTGCACCAGGACTGCTCTGCCGCCGTTCAAAGTGCCCGTGAATTGAGTATCTGTTATTCGCTTAAACACAAGGGGTAGATTTTACACACTAATTTATCCTGATAGTTGAAGTGCAGCCGGATTTTTATCAGTAGGAACAATAAGAAAATTTAATTTAAACCATAAAAACCTCAGACAATCACGGCATCTTGAGAAGTCTGCGTCGTCTGGGGGCAGAGCTGCACGTCGCTCTGCTGCACACGCTGAGAGCAACACAAAGGACATGGCGCCATTAGAACAGAGTTAATTCCATGAAAATATATAGTTATGGAGGGGACCAAGGTCAGAATATAATTAGGATATGCCTTTATTTTATTGATGCATTTTCCACTCAAGGTTCTTTAATTTTCACCATTATGTCAAACATAGAAAGAATTGAGAGAAAAAAATAAAACATAATTGTACCATGATTTCTCATTAACTATTGGACAAATGCCAAAGCCTCCCTACTAAAAACAGAAATGAAGAGGGTAATTTTCTTAGCAAGCAACTTAGTTTCTAAGAACGAGACCCATTAATACACACCATAAAAATTCCAACTTCAACTTGCCAATCACACAAGTAACGACCAAAAGAGATCTCTCCTCTGCCGAGGCCACACCCAGGGAAGGTGGACCGACTGGTCAGGTTCTTAAAATGACACCTGGTAACTGACAAGGTAAACTTAGAAATTACAATGTTTCAAAGGGCGGGGTATAAAAAGATACCAGGAGAGTAAGATAGAATACAGGGTAAACTTTTAAATTTCAGTAACTCTTAGCAGAAGTATGAAGGGAACAAAACACCAAGAGTGCTAATTGGATCTACAGAGACATTCTGTACTATCTAAATTTCACTGACCTTCCCATCAAGGATGTAGAGTTTTAGAGCATTATTACAGCATTTAAGTAAATATTAGAAGTCTGAAAATTTTCCAATTTTAAAAACCTCAAGGGAGGTGTTCCCTTCCTTCCTTAGTTGAAGCACCTTTACTATCTGAAAGGCTTACAATGAACACTGAGTTACTTTGTTTATAACCCAACATATTGGCATAATGTGTTTACTGTACTCAATTTATTCAAGGATAAAGAAACCACATCAGCTACCATGAGGACTAACGGCATTGCTTCTCCAGGCAGTAGTAAAAACACAATGAAAACCTCGACTTTTACAGTACTACTTTTAAGAACCAAAAATAAACTCTTTCCCAAATGTTGAAAGTACTCTCCAAGTTAATCATCCAAAACACTTTCCACCCTCCTACATCCCTCTTACTTTGGCCTGCCTCTGTAAATATGCAATATAATAACAAATTTTTTTAAGATTTTTTTATTAAATCATAGCTGTGTACATTAATGCAATCATAGGGTACAGTGTGCTTTCATATACATTCTGATAAAATTTTTTAAATGAAATAAAATTTATCTGCACTGGAGTAAAGGTCCTTCCACACCAGCGTCTTGTCTTGGGAGTTTTTCTATGAGGAAAAACTTTTTATTGCTCAAAGTAATGTCCCAAATGCTAGACTCAGAGACAGTGTTTAAAGGCACCGTACAAGAAACAGCAAAGCCCAAACACCACGTGGAAGTTTCTCTTTCGGATAAAATGATTGAGGTAAAAACTCATCTTTTGGTTGCAAATCCGCCAAACTCATAGGGGGCTAAGCAGGAAAGCTGCTCAAAGCTCTCAGCCAAGACATAGCCAAGGATGCGGAGGAAAGCCGCTCCCAGGAAACAGGTAATGGGCATTGAAAGAGCTTGCAGGAAGGCGACAGCCAGAGGCCTTTGCCCCTAAGATGGGCTCTGAGCCACTGACAAGAAGGGCCTGCCACACACAGACCAGCACCGCACTGCTCTGGGGCAGCATGAACAAGGTAATACCAGACAGATGGCGCCCCAGCCAGCTCAGCCGAGCGGGGCTGGAGGACCTGCCGCCTCCGTCTTGGCAGTGTTGGTGGCGGCAGCCAGCAGAAGAACCAGCAGGCTGGAGCATAGGCAAGCAGGGGGAGCTTCCCTTCCCCAACAGAGGCTCCAGTAGCCAAAGGAACTGGACACTGAGCAGGGAAGACACTGGTGATTCCTCCAGTGCATCCCTGATTGGTCTATTTTCAAAACCTGCTCCTGATTGGTTTATTTTCAGGACCCGAAAGCTCATTGGACAATTGCCCCTATATAAGCCCCTAAGCAGAGAGCCCAAACGCAGAACTCCACAGACCTCCAAGAGAGAGCAGAAGAGCAAGGAGGTTTAGCTCTTTGTAAGAGCTGTAACACTTGTATTACGGCTGATCCTGCTCTGTCAGGAGGTTTGGCTGTTTGTAAGAGCTATAACACTTGAATTATAAAACCTATCTTACTGCTGATTCTGCTCTGCAAGGAGGTTTAGCTCTTTGTGAGAGCTGTAACACCTGTTGAATAAAAACTAATAAAACCTAACCTGCTGTTCCTGTAGTCTGTGGCTTCATTCTTGTAACCGCCGAGACCAAGAGCCTGGAAATCCAGTATCAAAATCCAACATCAAAGGGACACGCACATCCAGGCCCTGGTGACCCTACAGAATCACAGCTTCCACTCCACGTGCTGGGGCAGGCTCAGTTTTCCTGGGGGTCGCAGAAGCCCCAGTGGGGAGAAGCCCAAGCCCCACACTAAACTGAGCTCTTCACAGAGTCCACAGACAGAGAGTGTAGGGCCTGCAATCTGGAGGGAAAATAATCTTATCTCCCTTTTCACTCATTTCTGCCTGAAACTCAGCTTTTCCTACAATTATAAGTGTAAATCACAAACCATGGTCCCTCACCTTTGTCACCAATAGAAACCACGTTTTCATACATTAAGCTGTTGCTGGTATCATGAAATAGCACAGAGCACTTTCTTTTAATATGTTAATGACAACACTCCTCACCAACTGGGTATTAAGCCTGCCAACAGCAAAGTTGAACAGTGCTCTCTGCAGCACAGTCGCTCTAGTCTGGCCTGTCATCTACTCTTTTTTTTTTTTT
>NW_003852556.1:1239354-1242042 GCF_000181295.1 Otolemur garnettii | reverse complement strand
CCTGCCTCCGCCTCCCAAGTAGCTGGGACCACAGGCGCCCACCACAACGCCCGGCTATTTTTTTTTTGGTTGCAGCCATCATTGTTGTTTGGCGGGTCCGGGCTGGGGATTCGAACCCGCCACCTTTGGTGTACGTGGCTGGCGCCTTAGCTGGTTGAGCTATAGGCGCCGAGCCCTGTCATCTACTCTTAAGTGGCCAGCAAGCTTTTCTTTTTTCTCACAGAAAAACTCCCAAGACAAGACGGCTGGTAGGAAAGAGGCAACACAGAAGCCTCATTCCCCTTGTCACCCTCAGCCCTAGGACGTACTCTGCAGGTGCCCAGCCCGACTCTGGGTGGCACCGAGGAAGCAGAGGGTGGGTAGACCCAGGTCCCAAGTTTTCTGGTGTGTCAGAAGCTCCACGGAGCTTTAGAAATAACTCACACCCACATCAGTCCACACTAAAACTTCTAGAGTGCAGCCAAAGGGGTGAGAGGGTAAGACCCATGCGGCCACGCCACGGTGAACCGGAACCTGAATCCAGTCAGGAGACAGGAGAGGACTCAAGAGAAAACGTAGGAGCCACATGAAGCTGGGATCCCTCGCCAGGCATTTCTGCTTTCACAACATTTATACTTCATTTTTGTTTATTGAGATAAAATTCATGCCATATAGAAGTCACCATTTTTAAGTATGCAATTTAGTAGTTTTTACTATATTCACAATATAGTTCCGCAGTCACCACCACTACCTAATTTCAGAACATTTTCACCCCCTAAAAAGACATGCCACATCCACTGAGAGTCACTGTCCACCTCCGGACGTCCCCCAGGAAGGCACAACAGTCTGCATCCTGCTCCTCTCATTTAGCACAAGGTTCTTGAGGTTCATCCAGATTTCTACTCTCGTTCAGGCTGAGTGCACCCACTGTGTAGACAGACCACGCTCTGTTCATCAGGTCATCGGTTGTTAAGTGACACCGCCGTAAGCGTTTACTGTACAAGGTTTTGTGTAAACCTGTCCTCATTGCTCTTGGGTATGTACCTAGAGTAACTGCTGGGTCACGTGGTAGCTTTCTGAGGGGGTGACAAACTTTTCCACAGTGGCTGCACCATTCTGTATTTCTATCAGCAACGTATGAGGTTTCTAATTGGTGGCATGCTTTTGTTTCCATTTTTTTACCACCCTCCTGGGTGTGAAGTGTCTAACTGCAATCTTGATTTGCACTTCCCTAATGACTGGTGATAATGACAATCTTTTCCACTGCTTACTTACATTTGTTCTTTGAGGAAATGTCTTTTTTTTTTTTTGAGACAGAGCCTCAAGCTGTCCCCCTGGGTAGAGTGCCGCAGCATCACAGCTCACAGCAACCTCCAACTCCTGGGCTCAAGCGATTCTCCTGCCTCCACCTCCCAAGTAGCTGAGACTACAGGCACCTGCCACCACACCCGGCTATTTTTCAGTTGCAGCCGTCATTGTTGTTTGGCGGGCCCAGGCTGGATTCGAACTCACCAGCTCAGGTGTATGTGGCTGGCCCCTTAGCCACTTGAGCCATAGGTGCTTAGCCAGGAAATGTCTACTCGAGTCCTTTTTTTTGAAATTGACTATGACAGTTCTTTATATATTTGAAGTTAGACTGGATATCCAACAGCCCCAGCACCATCTGTTTAAACAATGGCTTTCTTCCCTCTGAGTGGCCTTGTTGAAAATCAACTTGACAAAAACAAAGGTTTATGTCGGCTCTCAACCCTATTCCAGACCCACGGGCCTGTAACCTGCAGTGCCACACTGGTGACTGTCATGCAGTGTAAGACTAGTAAGGGCAGGGCTTCCAGCTGGTTCTTGCTCAAGACTGTTCCTCCCTGAGACTCTGAAGATCAGCTTTTCCATTTCTGCAAAAAGGGCTATTGCAAGTTTGACAGGAGTTGCACTGAAATCAGATTATTTGGGGATGTCCTTCCCATGGACATGGCATGTCTTTCCAGCTATTTAAGTCTTCTGTGAACGTTTTGTAGTTCTCATTGTCCAAGTCTTACAGCTCCTTGGTTAGACTACTCCCTACATATATTTATTTAGAAGTCACTGCAAGTAGAATTGTTTCGCTAATTTCCTGTTTGGATTATTTACTGAAAGGGTATTGATTTTGTATCCTACTAATTCAGGAAATTTGTTCCTTGGACAGATAGAGATATACCTCACAGCCTATCTCGGTCTATAGCAGGTGTGGACTCTAGTCTTCTATATACATGGTCATATCCTCTGTGAACACAAGAAGGTAATACATCCTCCTTGCCCATCTGGATGGCTCTGCCATCTTCCCTCCTTCCTTCTCTCTCTTCCTCCCTTTCTCCCCTTCCCCTGTTTCTCTCCTTCCCTCTCTTCCCTACCCCTTTCTTTCTCTCCTTCCCACTCTCCTTCTCTCTCACTCTCCCTCCATCTCCCCTACCCTCTCCCTCTCCTTCCTTCTCTCTCCCTCCCTCTCTCCTCTATCCCTCTCTCTCCTACCCCCTCCCTCTCCCTCCCTCTTCCCCCTACCCCCTCTCCCTCCCTCCCTCTCCTTCCTTCTCTCTTTCTCTCTCTCCCATACTCACCTCTCTCTCCTTCCCTCTCTCCCCACCCCTCTCTCTCCCTCCCTCCCTCTCTCTCCCATACCCCCCTCTCTCTCCTTCCCTCTCTCCCTCTGTCTCTCCCCCCAACACTTGCACAAGC
>NW_003852556.1:1235915-1239334 GCF_000181295.1 Otolemur garnettii | reverse complement strand
CTCTCTCTCTCCCTCCCTCCCTCTCTCTCCTTCCCTCTCTCTTTCTCTCTCTCTCCCATACCCCCCTCTCTCTCCTTCCCTCTCTCTCTCCCCACTCCTCTCTCTCTCCCTCCCTCCCTCCTTCTCCTTCCTTCTTTCTCTCTCTCTCCTATACCCCCCCTCTCCTTCCCTCTCTCCCCTACCCCTCTCTCTCTCCCTCCCTCCCTCTCTCTCCTTCCCCCTCTCTCTCTCCTTCCCTCTCTCTTTCTCTCTCTCTCTCTCCCCTACCCCCCTCTCTCTCCCTCCCTCCCTCTCTCTCCTTCCCTCTCTCTTTCTCTCTCTCTCCTATATCCCCCTCTCTCTCCTACTCCTCTCTCTCTCCCTCCCTTTCTCCCCTACCCCTCTCTCTCTTCCTTTGTTTTCTTGCCTTGCCTACTTGTCCTAGCTGGAACTTCCAGCACAATGGTGAACAGAAGTGCTGAAAGTGAACACCCTGTCTTACTCCAGATCATTATGCACGACAACTGTTAGCGTTTCATAGATGCCCTTTATTAAGCATGTTCCTCTCTTTTCCTAGTTTGGGTATTGAATTCATCAAACGCTTTCTCAGCCTCAACTGAGTTAAGGTGTGCGATCTCCTTTCACTGTCTAGGACAACATACCACCCTGATTGGCTCTGATCACACCAACTGCCCTGTGTTCTCAGCATTAATCCCACTTGCCTATGGTGTATGGTCCTTTCAACATGGTGCTGAATTCTGTTTTCTGGAGTTTGACTGCAGATCTTTCCGTCTATACACATGCAGTTTTCCTGTGTCTTATGCAGCCTTGTAAAATGAGTTATGAAGTGTCCCATCCTACCTTATTTTCTGAAGTCTGTGGGAAGGATCAGTGTTAATTTTTACATATTTGGTAGCTGTCACCAGGAAAACCATCTGTTCCTGGGCTTTTCTTTGTTGAAACTGCTTGATTACTGAGTCAATCTCTTTACCTATTAGAAGTCCATTCGGATTTTCTATTTCTGGTAGTCTGCATTTCTAGAAGCTCTCTCAGGTGTTGTTTACTGGGGAAGGCCTTAGTGTCCCCTTCATCTGAATGAGATTCCGCTGGACACAGACTTCTCCACTGCAGACAGGTCTCCTCCCACAGCCCGAGGGTCTTCTCCATTGCCTCCCATCTCTGAGGTTTCTGATGAGAAATCAGCTGTCCCAGTTGCTGCTACAAACTGCTCTCTTTGTTTCTAGCACTCTAGTTGGATTACACAGACTGAGTATCCCTACTCCAAAAATCTGAAACACAAAGTGCTCCAAAATTTGAAACAAGTTCAGTGCGAACATGATGCTGAAAGGAAATATACATTGGGGCATTTTAAATTTTCAGATTAGGGAAACTGAGCTGCTAAGTATAATGCAAGGATTCTAGTACCCCCAAAATCTAAAATCCAAAACTTCTGGCCCTTTCTAAGAAGGGATATGCAACGTGTAATGTGTCTCACTGGGGGCCTCTTTGAATTTACCCCACTTCTCAGTTTTCTGAGCTCAAGTGTATAGATTGATGTTCTTCATCCAATCCACACACAGGCTCTCGAGCTCTCTGTCTCCTTCCTCTTTTTTCTCAGTTCTCAGACTTGGGCGTCTCAGCTGCCTGACGCGCCAGCCGCTGCTCTGCTCCTCCTGGCTCCTATCTGCTCTGCTCCTCCTGGCTCCTATCTGCTCAGCTCCACTAGCGATTTTCTTCTCTTCAGTTATTTCGCCCATCAACTCCGGACTTCCTATGTGGCTCCTTTTTATTTCCATCTCTTTATTGATACTTCGTACTGTCTTTTGATTATAGAAAGCAGCATTTCCTTATGCAGATATCCAACAAACTATTACAAAGTCAATTATTAAAAAGCTCCTGCATATTTCTTTAGAGTTAACTGTACACTTAAAGAAAAGCAATTTTATAAAGCAAGCTGTAATTCACTTTAGGCAGATGGAGGAAAAAGTCACCAACATAGAAACCAAAGAGACAAAATTCCCAAATTTTAATTCCATAATTACCAAACACGATATAATTCCCTAAACTACCAAATCTTTATGGTAAATATATTAAGTTAAAGAGAGCCTAAAAGACTCAAGTGAATAATTTAGAATGTACCACAAGGGAAAAAAAAAAGAGAGAGATCTCAAAGAACTACAAATAAGTAAGAAAAAGGCCACAGACACCTTGAAGACAGAAGATCTTCAAACTCTTCCTCTGTTCTCCACAAACAGCAGATAATAACTGTACACCTGCTGTCTGCCAGACTCAACCCTCACACACAGAGTCCCAGGAGACAGGCTCAACCACATGTGCTGGAGAGGTGGAAGGGGAGCCTCAGGGAGGTGCTGGTATCCACCCTAAACCCAGAACCCTTGGGAACTATAGGAACCAGAGCTGTTAACCTCCGCCCCACAGAGGCAAAGCGGTCAGATGAGTTGTAACAAGGTAACCAGCAGGTGGGATGAGCCCACTGAGGCTGCAGTTCTCAAAGGCAGGCCCAAGGCAAAGGACACAATAGAGTTTATATTGAGAAAGATTAATTTTAGTTCTATCAACCACAATGCACTTTTGAGAAATTCCACTAGCAAAACTAGTGACCCCAACACAGAGAGGGCCAGGTACAGCTGCTCCTGCCTGGAACCCCCACAGTTGAGGAGGCCGAGGCGGGAGAGTTGCTTGAGGCCAGGAGTTTGAGACTGGCCTGAGGATATAGCAACCAATTCTATAAAAAATTATCTGGGCATGGTGACAGCACCTGTAGTCCCAGCTACTCAGGAGGCTGAGACAAGAGGATCACTTGAACCTAGGAATTTCAGGCTACAATGAGCTGTGATGAGGTCACTGCAAACCAGCCAGGGTGACAAAACAAGACTCTGTCTCAAAAAAAAGCGAGAAACTGTGAAAAGAATCAAGGATAAGGACTGCCTCTACCAGATTTCATAAAATAGAGTCATATAATATTGGAAAACAAATGACAGAAAAAAAGGAGTCCAGAAATAGACTCAGGTAAATAGGGTAATTTTTTTTTTTTTTTTTTTTTTTGAGACAAACTCTCACTTTGTCACCCTGGCTAGACAGCTCACAGCAACCTCAAACTCCTGGGCTCAAGCAATCCTCTTGCCTCAGCTTCCCAAGTAGCTGGGACAACAGGTGCCTGCCATGACGCCCAGCTAATTTTTCTATTTTTAGTAGAGATGGGGGTCTCACTTTTGCTCAGGCTGGTCTCAAACTCTTGAGCTCAAGCAATTCACTCATGTTGGCCTCCCAAGGTACTAGAATTACAGGTGTGAGCTACCATGCCCAGCCTTACTAGGGGAATTCATTGAATAAAAACATGGTTAAACTTTTGGGGAGTCAGTGAAGGCTCAGTCAACAGTAAAATAATTCTTCATACTATTCTTTTCTTTTTTTTTTTT
>NW_003852556.1:1233266-1235756 GCF_000181295.1 Otolemur garnettii | reverse complement strand
TTGTTGTTTGGCGGGTCTGGGCTGGGGATTCGAACCCGCCACCTTAGGTGTACGTGGCTGGCGCCTTAGCCGGTTGAGCTATAGACGCCGAGCCATCTTCATACTATTCTTACAACATTTTTTGTAAGTTTGAAGTAATATGAAAATAAACAGTTAAAAAAAATAACAATTTTTCCAGCCACATACACCAAGGGTGGCAGGTTCAGACCTGGCCCAAGCCAACTAAACAACTACAACAAAAACAGCCAGGCTGCAGTTCCGGCTATTTGGGAGGCTGAGGCAAGAGAACTGCTTAAGCCCAAGAATTGGAGGTTGCTGTGAGCTGTGACATCACTGCACTCTACAGAGGGCGACATAGTGAAACTGTCTCAAAAAAAAAAAACAATTTCTAAGTGCAATTACATATACAAGATACTTGGATTTATAAAATAATCCATGATTCATCCTTAAAAAATATCCACAGGAAAATGAGCAAAGGCTATAAATAGGCAATTAGGAAAAGACCTAAGGATTCCAACAAGCATGAAAAGCTGGTCAGTTTCACGAGTGACCAGGGAAACACCCTAGCGAGATGCCACATGTCATACACTGGACAAAAACATTTTTATTAATGTTGATATACAAAGTATGGGCCAGGGCAGAGGAACAAGGATGTAACAGGAAGCTGGCGGCTCGGTCAGTGGCGAGAGATGCTCCAGACCTCCCAACAGCTGCCGTGGAGGACACTCGGTGGCACAAGAAGACTTGCTTTAGCAACGTTCATATCAGAGACTGCAAGGAGCTGACCTCTACCCAGAGGACAGACGCTCGGGTTAGTGGATCGATATAGGGGAACAGTGGGCAGTAACAAAGGAAACCACAAAAACTGTCACGGGAAGAGCTACAAGGTCCACCCAGCGGCCAGCGAGACACAACCTGTGCACGGTGCTGTCCATGAGTTTCAGACACTCGCAGGCAAACGACCATACCCAGCCAGCTCTGCTTAACACTTGTTTTGAAAACAGTAACAGCACCACTGATAAATGAGGAAATAATTTGAACATAATGCAAATCTCCTGTTTGGTGTATGTAATGTCATCTGTAAGAGATAGGAGGGCGCTCATGCCACATGCCCAGCTGAGCCCCTGTGCAGGCACAGCCATCACCTCACTGCACACCACACCGCCAAGCAGTCTCAGACACCAGCCCCTCCTCCTCACATAACCCACACTACAGATCCCAAGGCCCACTTCCATAAGCTAGTAAGGGCTTTTCTCAAGGACAAAGCCATATTTACTGCAGCAGTTACATGTTTCTTTACCACTCCACATGTGTGATGAGCTGACTACCTGAGTTATCAGTGCTGCTGACAAAGATTCTGAGTGCAGAGCCCTCACCACTGCCCACCAAAGAATGCCCCACTGGTTTTACTGTGTGATTTTATAGTGATTGTTAATTGCATTACAGCAAAACTGCCAGTATTTCAATAGCTACACATAAAAATAGCTTGTGTCATTCAAACTGCCAGCACCACACTTAGCAAAAGTGAGTTTGTAAGGAATCACATAATGCAAGAGAACCCATAATACTCCCCACAAAGAAAACAATGCTAGGACCCAGGAGACCTAGTCCTTGCCTTGCCATCAGCTTGCTGGTAAGCTCAGGCAAGAGGTCTGACCTTCGCGAGTTCTTCACTATTTAAATTGGGGTAGCAGCTTTCCACCAACCTAACACAGCTCTGCTGTCAGTGGCATCTCTGGCTCTCAAAGCAACATGCAGAAATGTGCACGGCGGCCAAAGAAAGCACGGTCACAGTCCTGCTAAGAGGGAACAGTAATCGTGGGGAAAACAGACAAAAGTGACTGAGCACCCACGCTGGCAAAGCCAAGTCTCAGAGCAGACGTGGCTCCTTACTTCATGGTGCGTGTCCTCCAGCTCCCCATCATATATCCAGCGGTAGAGGAAGCTCAGGATGGGGTGCGACACCAGGCTGAGGATGTGCTGCACCAGGGCCCGCATGTAGGGGTCTCCTGTCTTCGTGTAGGCGTGGACAGCTGAGGCCAGCTCACCTCCTTTCCTTCCTGGAGGGGAAAAGAAGGAAATACTTGAAAACACCCAAATTTACCAGGACAACCACTTCACACTAACAAAAAGTATCCAAGTTGAAGTCAATTTTAGATCT
The DNA here is from genome assembly GCF_000181295.1 of Otolemur garnettii. Classification (NCBI taxonomy): domain Eukaryota; kingdom Metazoa; phylum Chordata; class Mammalia; order Primates; family Galagidae; genus Otolemur; species Otolemur garnettii. The sequence continues at coordinate 1,233,595 of NW_003852556.1, read as the reverse complement.
ACAAGCAGCAATGACAGGTAATGAGTCTGGGTCCTCAAAACTAAGATTCTAATCCAGAAAATCTTGGTCTTTCCAGAACCCAGGCAGTCATTTCCTGCTTCTTGACAGCTAAGGAGGTTTCAGTAGCAAAGAGCAACAAAGAGTGACCAGTTACACAGTCTATAGAGCTCATGGGACTTTTCACACTTTGTTGACTAAGATTTATCAAGATCAACATTTCATATTGCAATTCAGTACACAAATATATATTAAAAAACAAAGGTTCTGGCTCGGAGCCTGTGGCTCAAGTGGCTAAAGCACCAGCCACATACACCCAAGGTGGCGGGTTC
>NW_003852556.1:1229052-1233202 GCF_000181295.1 Otolemur garnettii | reverse complement strand
CCTGTGGTCCCAGCTACTTGGGAGGCAGAGGCAGGAGACTCACTTTAGCCCACAAGTTGGAGGTTGCTGTGAGCTGCGATGCCACAGCACTCTACCCAGGGGGACAGCTTGAGGCTCTGTCGCAAAAAAACAAAACAAAAACCAAAGATTCTCTAAGTCAATACCTATCCCCTTTTTTGGTATAAAACACAAGTCTCACTAACTGATTTCACAGCCCATTCACTAGCTGCAGTGCAAAGTAGAAAATGCAGCTCCACCAGATAAAGCCGCACGGCAGGCAGTGGAAAGTGCGAGCAAGGGCGAGCCCTGAGGCTGTGCTCAGAAGCCAGACTGTATGGGGCTGCTGATCTGAGGACCGCACTGGCCATAGGCCATGCAGGGCAGTGGGGGCAGAAGCGGGTCAGTTAGTGGTTCCTGCAATGGTACCTGCGGCAAGACACAGAGCACAGAGAAGCAGGCGCAGGCAGTGGCCGAGGGGACTGCAGGGGAGAAGTGCCAGTCCCAGGAGAAAGTGCAGTATTCATTTACTGTGTGGACGTCTTTGTTCTTTGAGGAAAGTACCAAGAGGTGAGGGAAGAGGGTCTAGATGGTGTGACGATGCAGATGGACTTCTTTCTAGGTCCCAGGAATCTCCCAGGACACAGGGCGGCAGAGAGCCGGAGTCCATCCCATGTGGTCCTAACCTCTAAGACAGCAGTTCTCAACCTGTGGGTCGTGACCCACAGAAACTGTATTAAAGGGCCACAGTGTTAGGAAGGTTGAGAACCACTGCTCTAAGAGGTGATGACTGCTAGGATCCCAATGTTACAAAGGAGAAAAAGGCCTTGATAAAATTAGCACAGACAGTGAGAACAATGCTCAGAAGACAACCAGAAACAGAGGACTTGGAGCCCGAGAGGGGCCTCAGCTCAACATGCAGATGTGGGCACCTGAAATATGGAGACAGCAAACCCAGCCCCAGCCCCAACCTCAGCCAGAAAGGCAGGAAAAGAAGAAATGCCAGGAAAGGCTGCCAGTCAGAGGAGCAGATGTCAGGAGTCCTAACAGAGGCCCACAGAAAGGAGACCTCCTGTTGGCCTCCATGACGCCCTGAGTGCCATCAGGCATAAATGCTGAATCAGCTAGCAACTGGTCATCTTCCCTCTAGTTCACAGTTGTCAACTCGTGTTCAATCCACATACTTATGGCCATTAAGAAGACAAAAGGGCAGGACACAAAAGCAAACCTGGATGCCCCCCCCCTCCACTAAGTCAGAAATAAAGCAAGTCCAGGTGGCCATCAAAAGAAACACGGAGCGACCTTGACAGTGATCCACCAGGGCCGCAAGGGTCTTCAGCCTTATTTTGGGGTCATATGTCCAAACAAGGAGGCGCCGCAGAGTTAAACTACTCTCAAGTCCCAAATTCACGCCCTGATCATCCTCTAGCTGCAGCTGAAAAATAGCAAAGGCAGACATTTAAGTACAAACACCACACACATCACCTTTCCTAGTGCTCACAAAGTGAACATAAGGCCCCTCAAGAAAACAACAGTACAGTCAAGCTACAAGTGGCCTTTAAAGGGTAGCCAGGACCCTAAAAATTAGCCCCTAATTGGCTCTAAGATATACAGAAATGCGGCAGAAACTCGACAGAACTGGATCTTACAAATACTATTATGAAACAGATCACTATATTTTAAAATACATCAAGTAATTTAAAATATTCTATACATCTTCAACCTCCTAATTGTTCAAATCAGAAGGAAATTATAAACACAAAATATTTACCTGGGAATGTAAAACAGAGAGTAAGCGGTAGTATTCTTTGAGTTCTTGATGCAAGGCAGCACAAAAGCTCTGTTTTGAAGAGAAAAGTATAATTAAAGCAAGACACATTCCCTACACACTGGCTCACTGTCAGTGCAAAGGCCCAACACCTTTAGTGAGGCTAAGCCGGAGTTCAGTGCGACTGAAGTTCTGGTTCTGTCGATGGTCTGCCCATACTTCCAACCACCATGATATATATTTTAATAACATTAGAGAACAGCTCTTCCTTAACACAAAAATCAGAAGAGAAATAAAAAAATGTAGTATGGTTTTCACAAAGCTAAAAGTATAGATATATTAGAGAATGATCCTGGATCTAAAAATTATGTCCCTTCTAAATTACCAGAATTTAGATATAACTTTCTTTAATCTTCTCAGTTGACAATTTACAAACTGACAAGTCAAACCAATCCCCCTAATTGGGATTACCCAATTACCCATGACCAGCCAAGGCAGGTGAATGGCGTGAGCTCAGGAGTTTGAGACCAGCGTGAGCCAGAGCAAGACCCCATCTCTACTAAAAATTGAAAAACTAGCCAGGAAGCATGGCAGGCACCTGTAGTTCTAGATACTCAGGAGGCTGAGGCAAAAGGATCACTTGAACCCAAGAATTTGAGGCTGCTAAGAGCCATGACGCTATGGTACTCTACTGAGGGCGAAAAAGTGAGACTTTGTCTTAAAAAAAAAAAAAAAAACTGAGATCTGCAAGAAGAGATGCCCTAGACTTTGGAAACAGGCCCTACAGTGAACCCTGGGCTCTCACTGCGGGTACTACCACAGACCATTCCCGCAAAGCCTGGCTGACTCACTGACCCAGGGAGGGATGAGAAGGAGCTGGTAGAGGGTGAGCATGGAGCTGCCTGCACTCTAGCTGGTTCTCCTAAGTGGTCTCTGTAGAAAAGCATGGGGAATCTGCTCAGGCAAAGCATCACATTTATACACAGAGAAGTTCAAGAAACAAACTACTAATCCCTAAAAATAATCACATCATCATCTATCACATGTGAAATATAAACACAGAGGGTGCCAAAAAGTATACACATTTTAAGAAAAAACTATATTAAAATGATAATACTCAATACATACCTATAACAAAAGAGGAATATAAGCCATGTTGAACATCTCTTATAATTACAGAACTTGAACATGACTTGAGTATTATATTTTTTTAGTACAAACATCTCAGCAATAGCACATGGGGAGCCACTTCTGAGAGCACAGGTGCTTTATTAGAGAGGGGATATGGGCAACAAGGAAGGTTCCCCCACTGCAGGAGGACGGGACATTCCTGGCTGCCCCTGACAATGGGATGTGTAGGTGTCTGGCCAGGCCACAGTCCACATGGGAAGACTAAGTCAGTCAGAAAGCCATGGGGAGCCCACACGAGCCTGGCTACAGGCCAGAGAGCCCAAGGCAGGTCCCCAGCACATCCATCATTAAACTGCACAGGATGAGGCCATACCTAGTTAATTATAGGAGAGTCATACTCACAAATATCTGGATACACTTTTAAAACATAGTTAATTATAGGAGAGTCATACTTACAAATATCTGGATACACTTCTAAAAAACTTACAAAATTGTCATCAATCCCAAAATATTAAAAGTGGGACAAAATTATTCATTTCTCTTCTCAACTCTTTTCAAAATGATTAATATTTTTAAAGCATATATATGCTATCTTCCATTAGCATGACCCATGAAGAGACTGAGCATCCCAGCTTTCCTGAGCCCCCAGAGGCTTTGATGCACGAATGGGCCTAGCCAGCAGACAGTACCCAGTTCTAGGGAGCAGCCACAGTTCAGAACAGATTATGAAACACAATAAAAGGAAGAAGATGTCTTTGGCTAAAACTCTGGCATTAAATGGGAAGCAAATATGATAGAAACAAGTGGCCAGGTTGGGCAGAGCAGGGACACAGGTGACCAAGAAAGCTGGCTCCAAAAGGGTTGGGAATGAGGCCTGGGCAAGTACCTTGATGGCAGAAAGCTGTGTTTCAACCAGTTGCCTGTGCCTACTGGACCTGGCAGGGAGCACGTGCAAGAAAGGAGTAAGAAAGGGCGGCACCTGTGGCTCAGCGGGTATGGTACTGGCCCCATATACCAAGGGTGGCAGGTTCCAACCCATCCCCAGCCAAACTGCAACAAAAAAATAGCTGGGCGTTCTGGCGGGTGCCTATAGTCCCAGCTACTCAGGAGGCTGAGGCAAGAGAATTGCTTAAGCCCAGGAACTGGAGGTTGCTGTTAGCTGTGATGCCATAGAACTCTACTGAGGGCAATTAAGTGAGACTCTGGCTCTGAAAAAAAAATAGTAATAAAATATTAAAAAAAAAAAAAAAAAAA
>NW_003852556.1:1223677-1229032 GCF_000181295.1 Otolemur garnettii | reverse complement strand
AAAAAAAAAAAAAAAAAGAAAGAAAAGAAAAGAAAGGAACAAGAAGGGCAAGTGGGCCACTTCAGCCACAGCCAGCTCCTCAAGTAACTTAGGTGGATGTAGTGCAGATGCTGCACCCAAGTACTGCAGACACGCTCCCTGGTTGCCTTAAGGGTCACATGGCACTCTGGGGCAAAGGCAGAGTCCTCACCCTTGTCCTCATCCTGGGTCCCTGTGTCCTCAGCCACAGATAGCCCTAAGTTTTTCCAGCATACATGGAGGGGTCGATGTGTCCCGCCTCCTTACATGTCTGTTGAGAGCTTCTGCTCCAGGCATCAATGCTCAAAGTCTGTGCTTCTTTCTGCTGCCTATGTCCCCTTGCTGGGACCAGTAGGCCGATGAACAGAGGAATATGTGGGCCCCCCCTCCACAGCAGAGCACCCAGCCTGAGACCCACTTTAGAACATCACATCAGCCCTTCAACACCACAAGGTGTCCAGGAAAATCACAGGCTGGCACACAGGGGCCTGCTGAGCAGGACGCAATGCACAGTTCCACGTCCACAGACTGGCACACAGGGGCCTGGTGGCGATGTCCCTAGGGGAGCACCACTGTTCTCGGGTGGGACCAGGCCGGGGGAGGGGGGAGACACAGGGTAAGCGGAGGCAATGTGGTTGTTCTGCATGACCTCAAAGATCATCTGCTGAAGACAAAGCAGAGGGCAGAGCCAACGGGGTTAGCATTGTTTGGGGCGAAAGACCTGTGTAGGCCAACAGGCTTCTCCACAGGGTGGCCCAGGAGTTCCTGAACGCCGTTTCACTTACTATAGGTTATGCATGTTTCTGTCTGACTGTCTGTCAGGGAAGATGGGGGCAAGTCAGGACTCCCCTTCCCCAGGAGGATGGTGTGGACCAGGGATTCTCCTAGACGGGTAGGGCAGCACAAACTGGAACTTCCCTCCACTGGGAAAATGATGTGGTCCAGGACCCCCCTATACCAGGAGGGCAGGCACAGACCTGGACTCCCCTACACTGGGAAAATGGACATGGACCAGGACTCCCCTACACCAGGAGGGCAGGCACACACCGGGACTCCCCTATACCAAGAGGGCAGGCACGGCTCAGAACTCCCCTATACCAGGTGCAAGTCAGGACCAGCCAGGGAGCCCACACACAGCCCCCAAGAGCTGTCTCAGTGGTTTTCAGCAGAAATTTCATGCCCAAGAATCAGCTTGTGGACAAACCATATACCATGCCAGCATGAAGAAGGGCTTAGCCAGCTGCTTCCCATGGGTTCCACCAGGAGGGAGGCCTATGTGCGAGGCCTCCACAGGCCCATCTGCAGTGGCTGGGGCAGCAAGTGGGTTCCCACCTCCAACTCCTAGGACCCCCAGATCCTGCTTCCTGAGCTGCCTAAGGAACAGCAATGGCTGGGAGTGGCCTGGGCAGGCCCAGTTCCTGCAGGCCACTCTTCTGAGCTTCAGGACCTGATAACCCACCCCTTCTCTGCCTGTCCCACCTCTGCTCTCATCAGTTTTCTTTTGCATTCATGGTCTTCCAGCAGCTCCTTCACCAATCTGCTGGGTTCCATGAGCTTGTCAATGTCTACGGCAGTTTCTACTTTCTCAGGTAGACCCTCACTGATGCTGCTGCAGACCATCAAAGCTGCTACGTTTAAAGAGAACTCGCTCAAGAGTTATTTTCAAAGTAAGATTGAAAGTACATCAAGCATTTCCCAAAGCGAACAGCATCCCAAATACCCTCACCTCATGAACATACCTGACCAACAAGTCCAAAGGAACGGTCCAGACTCCTCTGGTCAGTGTACTTTCTGATCTTGTTGTGTAACCACCCCAGCTCAGCAAGTCTGACTGCTGTGTCTCGCAAAGATCTACTTAGATTTGCCTAAAAAGTAAATACATCAAGAGTTAAAAATTAAAAATCAATACTAGAATTGCAATTACTATTTTTCACAACCACTTATTCTTCTACTACAGTATTATAACCCTCAGGCTTCACTACTAAAAGTTAGAAGTAATTAATACGTCATCATTAAAGGGACAGTGAACAGCGGCACAGAACACCACGAAGGCGACAGCTGCACAGCACCGTGAAGGGCAGCTCAGCTCATGCCACGCCACCCTGTAGAGTGAGTGCCTGGGATCTGTAGCTGATGTCTGCCACCTCAGTAGCTCTATGAAGGACTGAGAGCCACAGTCCTACTCTATAGCACAGAAGGGCCACGGGAACAGGAGGTTCAGGAAGATCCCTGCTCCAGAGCCCTGCTTGGAAGGCAGATGCCAAGCTGGGTCTCTGTGCCCAGCATGGCAGCAGGATGTGGAAATTGGTGAGGTGGGACAGCCAACCAGGAACACACAGAAGGAACCACATATTAATCAATCATAAAGAGTCCCGTGACACAGGCACACACGGGGCAGGGACACATAAGCCAGGACTTAAAAGTACAACTTGGCTGGTACACCCAATTTTATGAAATCTCAATACCACTTTTCAAATGAATAGCTCACTTCATGGAATTTATGACTTTTTTTTTCTTTTTAAAAAGTTTTAACTAGATTTTATGTTACTGTACCTTTCCTTCTACTTTGTAACAATTTTCACTGTTGTTCATTTTAATGTTTTTGCCATCTATGCCCTGGAAGACGTACAGAATATCCCTTACCAGAGCTGCCTCAGTAATTTCCATGCTACCTGAAAAATGATTTTTACAAGAGAACAATTATTAGATAATACATTTTAAGATAAAATAGATTTTATAGCATAATTAGCTTTAGATTATATATTTGCCACTAAGACAAAATTTACAAACTCAATAAATGACCTCAAGATAAAAAAGCAAGTGAGTTTAGAAAGAAATAGGACTTTCTGAAAAGGGAATGGAAACCATGCCGTTTCTCACAGACAAGCCTCTGTGGGAACGCACTGTACAATCAGGGCAGCAGCACAAACCAACCACAAAGGATGGATTGGCTAACAGAGGGTATCTGCAGAGACAGGGTTACCACACAGCAAGTGCATGAACCTGGGTTCCTCCCTAACACCAGATAAAAGGAGTTAACAGTACAGGAAAGATATGTACTGTTTCCATAATTCCTTTCAACAAAAGCCAAGTCAGAATTTGGGTGTTAGACCAAAATAAAAAAGGGGAGGCAATGTTTTAAAATCTAAGACATCATCCATGGGAGGAGAGAGCAGCCTAGAGCTTCTAGTCTCTGGGGATCAGGGTTCCAAGACCAGCCTAGCCAGCTCAGAGGCAGGACAGGCATGTACTGCACAGCCATGGGTGGAAGGCTCCATGAATACCAACCAGATGAAGTTCCTAAATGCACTGTTCAAACCTTACAGATCATTATTGACTGTTTTTGTATGCTTACTCTATCCATTACTAAGAAAAGTTAAAATATCAACTATAATTCTGGTTTGCCTCGTTTTCTTTCCAGTTCTATCAGTTTTGCTCTGCAAACTGTGAAGCTTTTGGCAGGTGAGCACAGGTTTAGGACTGTTACTTCTTTCTAAAGAGCTGATCCCTTGGTGGCTATGAATGCCCGTCTTCCCTGGCACTGCTCTCCCCAAACTGTACCTTGGTATTAATACAGCTACATCTTTCTCAGGGTTAGTGTTTACCAGACAATTTTTTTTCCATCCATTTATTTTCAATCTATTTATGTCCAAATAGCTAAAATGTATCTCTTATAAGCAATACATAGTTGTTGGAATGATGTAATTTTTGTTACAAAACTGTCATTTAACCCCAAAGTGGTCACACATTGAATACAAATGCTGACGTTCCTGGGTTTAAAGTGACCTTCTTGCTGTGTTTTCTATTTACCCCACTGTTCTTTCCTCCTTTGTACATCCTCCCCAGCTTCTTTGAACTAATCTCGTGTTTTTATGGTTTTTTTGTTTTTTTTGCAGTTTTTGGCCAGGGCTGGGTTTGAACCGGCAACCTCCAGCATATGGGGCCAGCGCTCTACTCCTTTGAGCCATAGGCACCACCCTAATCTCGTGTATTTTTAAGTCAATTTTGTCTTAGCACTGCATAGAATACAGGTCTGGAGGCACTGGGTAGGGATCAGGACACTGTTCTGACTCCATTTGGAAGATGCATGCTGAGCCAGTGACACGCTGTGGGCAGAAGAGGCTTGTGAGAGGGACATGGGGCAGAGGTGCACAGACACTGGAGCCTGCTGCAGAGGGCAGAGGACTCAGGCGTCCTCACAGCTCTAATAGGAGCTCCCCGCCTCTGTGTTCTATGGAAGGACAGATAATACCAGCAGCAATTTCAGAATCAGCAAACTCTGAATCAAGACTAAAACCCAATGCTCTTATTTTCAGGGAACTGTGTTTCAAACACTGCTATCTGCAGTGTTCTCGAGGAAGAAGCTCAAGCTTCCTTTTAAGCACTAGGGCTGAGAATGAGACAGGCACCGTCCCTGCCTCTGTGCGGCACAAGGGCTTTGGTGGAAAAAGATGCCTTCACCCAGAGGCCTGGCCCATCCACATGTGTCCAGGGAGAAAGGCAGGAGGAGAGGCAGAGAAAACAGAGCAGATGGCTGGGGAGTGTGAGGCAGATGGCCCTGGGGAGACCCAACAGCAGAAAGAACAGCCAGACTCCCCAGGTCTCCCCAACTCCAGGGATTCTGGGCCTCACCTAGGCTTCACTATAAGCACAACAGGAAACCACTAAAGGCCTTCAGGTGGGGATCCTAGATCTGCACTTTGAACTAAAGGGAAGGGGGAATTCTAAATGTTCAAAGAAAAGCTATGTGAAAACATATCGTTACTCACCACCCGTGTCCCCTTCTCTCCTTGACCGTGTCATGTTACGAGAAACAGTGTTTGGGATACCTCTTGAGGTAGTGGTTTGTGAAGAAGGCTGATTTGCAGTTAAAGTCCATGCCAGACGAGACCCCAGCTGCTGTCGAAGGCAGTCTCCCACCCCAGGAGCTGGATGAGACTGTCTACAGGACACAAATAACATTTAATATCTTCACATGACCAGGTGATTCACTGAAGGTACAGCATTCCTAGAAACACTTCATACATCATTACAGGGAACTATGAAACTCAGAAATCTGAGACAGGTGATACCTTGGTTCAACCCTAAGATATACCAGTAAGTCCCCGGAAACTGTGGGCTTCCACTGGGACCTCCACTTCCCACTGTACACTACATACTTCCCACTGCACACCTCCCACCACACTCTGTGCACCTCCCACCGCACACTGCGCACCTCCCACCGCACACTGCACACCTCCCACCGCACACTGTGCACCTCCCACCGCACACTGTGCACCTCCCACCGCACACTGCACACCTCCCACCGCACACTGCACACCTCCCACCGCACACTGC
>NW_003852556.1:1213583-1221240 GCF_000181295.1 Otolemur garnettii | reverse complement strand
GCACCTCCCACCGCACACTGCACACCTCCCACAGCACACTGCACACCTCCCACAGCACACTGCACACCTCCCACGCACACTGACTGCACAGAGGCACCCACCCCTTGCAAACTGCCCAGGGGCCTGTCCTCATGTGTCTCTAGCCTTCATTTCAGGGTGCTAACTAGGAAAAGAAATATTGCAATTTTCTATTAAGCTCTAGCATGTACAAACATACAAAACCTAAGGCAAATGCACATTCAAGGTCAAGATGGTTTTTGAATAATCTTGAGAATAGGTCAACCTTGTTTTTTGAAAAATCTAAGAACCTGATAACTAATTTCTAACATATGCATTGACAATCGTGGCAAAAATAACACTTCTTGGGACTGTGAAACACAAAATTGAGAATCTGAACTACTTCCAGGCCCAGAGCTCTGACTTCGTACTGGTGCCATCACCAGTAGGTCCATCTACAGTCCACTCACAGAGACAGAGAAGAGGAAAAATCTGAAACCACCCTTATTCTATAGTATTTTCAGAGGGAAAAAAGTCAACATTTACTAAAACTGTGTCTTCTAGTATAGTTCTAAATTTAAGAGAATAATACTAGATGATTGTCTCAGTTCAAAGTTGTCTACACAGCTCATAGCGAAAAATTACTACCAATTCAAAGAGAGAATGAGGTGGCAGCATGCCCTTCCTGCGAGCACAGCTGCAGGTGTAGTCTGTGGAACGCCCTCCTCAAAGGCATGACGTGCTCTGTACTGAGCACTGATGACCCACGTGTGTAGAACATACATTCTGCTTTCTAACAGCTTGAACATGGTCTCATAACTCACAAAATGATTTATAATCCCATCACACTCATATGGAAAACATCATTTATTTAACGCTGAATCCTTGGTGACCAAAAATTTCTGGGAAAGTATCCGCTTTATAATCTTCTGTTTTAATGTGATTTCCAGGAAACAATTACAGCAAAAAGAAAAGCCACCTGTTTATCTACAGGTGGAACTGTGTACTCAAGAACAAACATTAACGACAGTGGCACCTGGCTCTTCAGCACCTGCTTATTCTCAACCACACATTCTGTATTTCCTCAAACATGCCTGGACGTGTGTTTTGACATCATAGTAAGTGATCAAGTATGTAACATCTTCACTGGGCATCCTGCTTTTCATCATCTTAATTCATGTGCACTAAAATGTCACAATCCTTAAAGATGTTGGCACTGGAGGATAGTTCAACCTTATATACTTTCACTTTCCAATTTTTTTAAAGAATCCAAGGAGGAGAAAAACATACACAAATGAAGAGGCCAATGTTCACTGAGAAACGTGTGAGAACAGAGAGCTGGCTGTCACCTCCAGACCACGGGCCTGTACACTCACCTTGCAGGCCCCCCAGCATGCATACCCCCGACAGCTGAGAGCCAGCCAAGTCTTCACAGTCACTTCTAACCATTAAAAAGTAGAAAGAATTCCACTGGGATGCAGCACTGAGCACAAGGCCTTGAGACAGAGCAGACAATGGACACTGCCCAGTGGGAACAAGGCCCAGCTCATCCAAGGCCTCCTGATGCTCATCCAAGGCCTCCTGATACTGTCAGTGAACACACGTGCCCAGTTAGGGGCTCGTGGCATTTCTGTTTCCTCTGGGAAGAAACTATATGTGCGGGTCAGCCTGTCCTTACCCCGGAAGGACAGGCTGTGGTGTTGGCGCTGGGCCACTGAGGCCACACAGGCTGACGCTGCTGATGCCGCTGCTGCCCATGCTGCCCGAGCTTGGGGCTGATGGGGTGCTCCGGTCCTGGTAACTCAGAGGGAGGGTCTGTGGCCGGGCATAGTAGAAGGGAGTTGAATGAGCATCTCGTGGTAATGCTTGAGCAAATAATGCGGCATAGCTAGAAACCTAGAATAAAAAATGCACCAGGGATACAGATATAGGAAATTACAAGACATTTTCCCCAAATCTACAAAGATAATTTCTATTCAGATTTTTCTTCCATTCCTATGACTGAGTTTATATTTCATGCTTTATTAAATAATAAACTAGTTGGCATGCTTTTAAAATATGGTAAAAGTGATAAAGTTTTTGAAAATTTTCTGTACTCCAACTATTACAATGTCTAATAATTAAACACCTTATTTATTCAAAATTCAAGCAAACTCATAATTTTTAAAAGTTTGGCACGGCTATAAAATGATTATATATTTATACTACTACTCCTATTTATATTATTAGTGATTGCTCAGGCTAAGGCTTTAGAGATAAGTACAACTCTCACCCATATTCTTCAACTTTCTAGTACTCAAGTGTCTAAAGGAAAATATTTTATTACACCACACTTGAGGACATGGAACAGCAAATCACGCTTTGAAATGCCACAGAGTACAAACACTGAACACAGGTGACAACAAAGCTTCCCCATGTAGCAGTTGTGAACATTCGTAACAATAACTGACATCACAAGACACTCCTCAAGGGATGGCCAGCTCACAAAGCACTGCCCGGCTGTGCTGGAATTAGCAACCTTACTGAAAAGCAAACATTTTCAAAATAACAATTCATTTCTCTATTTAATCACTCATTGTTACATCTGACTAACTGCGAAATACATCACTGACAAAAATGCTCTAAAAAAAAAAAAAAAAAAAAGGAAAGCACACCACCTTCCTAGATTCAACCCAGAAAGATTGAGAAACCTTGAATACACCTGTATCAATCACTGAAATAGCATCAACAATACAAAATCTCCCAAAAAAGAAAAGTCCTGGACCAGATGGCTTCACATCCAAATTCTATCAAATCCTTCAAGAGGAACTACTACCTACATTACACAACCGTTTCCAAAGTATAGAAAAAGGAGTACTTCCCAACACATTCTATGAAGCAAATATCACCCTGATACCCAAACCAAGGAAAGGATCCAAGAAAGAAAGAAAATTATAGACCAACATCACTAATGAATATCAATGCAAAAATATTCAATAAGATCTTACAAAACAGAATTCAACAACACATCAAAAAAATTATGCACCATGATCAAGTTGGTTTTATTCCAAGGTTACAAGGCTGGTTCAACATATGCAAATCTATAAATATAATATATCATATCAATAAAATAAAAAACAAAGACCATATGATTCTCTCAGTTGATGCAGAAAAAGCCTTTGATAATATCCAACATCCTTTCATGAACAGAACGCTTAAGAAAACAGGCATAGAAGGGACATTTCTTAAATTGATAGAGGCCATCTACAGCAAACCCACAGCCAATATCATATTGAATGGTGTTAAACTGCAAACATTTCCACTCAGATCAGGAACGAGGCAAGGATGCCCACCGTCTCCACTGCTATTTAACATAGTAATGCAAGACTTAGCCATCGCAATCAGGCAAGAGAAGGTGATCAAGCATATCCAAATAGGATCAGAGGAGATCAAACTCTCACTCTTTGCTGATGACATGATCCTGTACATGGAAAATCCCAGGGACTCAACTTCAAAACTCTTAGAAGTGATCAAGGAATACAGCAGCATCTCAGGATACAAAAATTAATACTTACAAATCAGTAGCTTTTATATATGCCAACAATAGTCAAACTGAAAATATAGTCAAGGACTCTATTCCTTTTACAGTAGTGCCAAAGAAGATGAAATATCTGGGAATTTACCCAACAAAGGATGTGAAAGATCTCTATAAAGAGAAATATGAAACTCTGAGAAAAGAAATAGCTGAATATGTTAACAAATGGAAAAACATGCCATGCTCATGGCTGAGAAGAATCAACATTGTTAAAATGTCCATACTACCCAAAGCAATCTACAAATTTAATGCATTCCCTATTAAAGCACCATTGTCATACTTTAAAGAACTTGAAAAAATAGTACTTTGTTTTATATGGAATCAGAAAAAACCTCAAATAGCAAATACATTACTCAGAAATAAGAACAAATCAGGAGGTATCACATACCAGTCTTCAGGCTATATTATAAATCTATAGTGATCTGGGCAGTACCTGTGGCTCAAGGAGTAGGGTGCCAGCCCCATATATCAGGAGTGGTGGGTTCAAACCCAGCCCCAGCCAAAACTGCAAAAAATTAAAAAATAAAAAAACAAAAAATAACTAAATCTATAGTAATCAAAACACCTGGTACTGGCACAAAAAGAAAGCGGGAGATGTATGGAACAGAATAGAGAACCCAGCTACTTATCGTCATTTGATCTTCAACAAGCCTATCAAAAACATTCAGTGGGGGAAAGACTCCCTATTTAACAAATGGTGCTGGGTGAACTGGCTGGGGACCTGTAGAAGACTGAAACTGGACTCCCTCCTTTCATCATTAACAAAAATTGATTCTCACTAGATAAAATATTTAAACTTAAGACATAAAACTATAAAAATATGAAGAGAGTGCAGGGAAAATACTTGAAGAAATTGGCCTGGGAGAACATTTTATGAGGAGGACCCCCTCGGGCAATTGAAGCAACACCAACAATACATTACTGGGATCTGATCAAACTAAAAAGCTTTTGCACAGCCAAGTGCACAGTAAGTAAAGCAAACAGACAACCTTCAGAATGGCAGAAGATTTTTGCAGGTTATGCTTTCAACTAAGGTCTGATAACTAGAAATCTACAGACAACTTAAACTAATCAATAAGAAAAGAACAAATAACCCCATTTCTATGTGGGCAAGAGACCTGAACAGAAACTTCTCTGCGGAAGACAGGCACATGGCCTACAAATACATGAAAAAATGCTTATCATCCTTAATCATCAGAGAAATGCAAATCAAAAGCACTTTGAGATATCATCTAATTCCAGTAAGATTAGCCCATATCACAAAAATCCCAAAACTACAGATGCTGGCATGGATGCAGAAAGACGGGAATACTTCTACACTGCTGGTGGGAATGCAAACTAATACGACCTTTTTTGGAAAGAAGTTTGGAGAACACTCAAGGAACTAAAAGTAGACCTACCATTCGATCCTACAATTCCTCTACTAGGTATATACCCAGATGATCAAAAATTATTTTAGAACAAAGACATTTGCACCAAAATGTTTATTGCAGCCCAATTCATAATTGCCAAGACATGAAAACATCCCAAGTGCCCATCAACCCATGAATGGATTAACAAATTGTGGTATATGTACACCATGGAATACCATGCAGCCATAAAAAAGATGGAGACTTCACATCCTTTATGTTTACCTAGAGGGAGCTTAAACATATACTTCCTAGTAAAGTATGAAGAATGGGGAAAAAAGTATCCAATGTACTCAATACCACTATGAAATCAATATATAACACCTACACACTCATATGAATGGCAAAACATACCTATAGTCCAGGAAGTAGAAGAGAGAGAGAGAGAGGAGAGGACAGGGAGGATATGGGAGGAGGGAGGGTATTCAGGGGTACCTGGTCTAATGTGCATGATGCAATGGTACATTTCAAAGCTATTAAGAAATGAGAAGAGAAAAACAAAAGGAAAATGAAAGCCCTTGACCTTCCAGGATCAAGTAAGCTTTCTGCTTTGCTCCTGCTACTTTCTCACCTGTAGTTAATTCCTATCAAAATTTGGTATAAATGCCCCAACAGGACGCCAGGTTGCTGGGCAGAGCCACGTACCTTGCTTGGCTGCTTGCGCGGGTCCTCACTAAGGCTCAGCAAGAGGTAGAGAATTGACCACTTGTTTTTCAAAATTCCCTGTTTAGAAAGAAAATGAACGTTGAAGAAGAACTATTTTATGTTTCTCTCCAGTCCCATTTTCCTCTCTCCACTTACTTCCAAAACAGAAATGCATTTTAGAAACCATACGGAGACATAAAGCCACCTCCGCTCACTTCAGGGAATGTAACTAGCACTCACCCTCCAGAAGGGAGAGACAGGTTCCGACACAATCAACTCCAAAGCCCCCAACGAGAACAAGTTGTTTAGATTATCCCTTTTGAAAAATAACAGTATTGTCCTCCCAGAAATAATTCATATAACTTCCGAAGCACAGTGATTATACGACAAATGTTATCATAAAACACGTTTTGTTTTCTTTTTTACTTTATCAATGTCACATGTAGGACACAAAATAGAGTATTATGAGAAAAGAACCCTAACATGCAGGACTTAGCCTCAGCACCACATACATCCGAACTCAAGACGGGGTTCTGAGGCACACGGTTCAGAATAACTAACCCTGAGTTTCCATGTAGGGTTAGCATTTCACAGTTCATTAAATTCTAATTGTGTATCACGGCAGCCTAATTTGAAAAGGGGCCAAGCCTCAGTGCGTCTCACCTCGAATCTGCACAGCACTCTGCTCTATGCATATAGCATACGCTAGAATATATAATTATCTTTATTTACAAAACAAATTATAGTATTTCTTACATTAAGCAAATGCTTCATTATATTAAATATTACCTGAAAGTTTCTTTAAAGAATAAGCTCATCTCAAGTATTTAAATTTATTTACACAGACTTTTTCAGACACTCAACCGATTCCCACTTGAGCCCTGATAGAGTTTAGTCTCATGGTGAACAGACAAGTGGGCAGATGCGATGTGACAAATGGCACTTCACAGCTCACGTAGGACTCCCAGGAGAGACTCCGGCTCTCAACAAGATGGGCCACACACAGGGAGAGAAGGGAACAGACAGCACACCCACCAGGCTATGCTGGAAGAGTCGCTAAGGATGGTCTGAGAAAAGAGAGCTGCCGGCACAGGAAAGGCAGCAGGAAAGGAGCGCACTGCAGCAGGAGGGTGCTCAGAGGAAGCTTCAGCTGTTACTTCAGAAAGCAGGCAGGTGGGGGAAGAGTGCACAAAGTTCCAACAGAGAACAAAATTTAAAGGGAGAGGCCGCACTTTTTACAATAAAAAGAGCAGGTATAAAACACCCAAGATCAGTCTCTGAAGAGCTTTGAACATGTGCCAAAGTGTGGGCAGGGGTGAGCCAGTGTCCTCCCACAGGCACTGTGCACCCCAGCCTGCCCATCCCTCACGAGCCGCCCTCCCTCCCTGCGCCTTTCCCTGCCACCTACACTTCACAGTCCAGCCCAGGACCACACAGCACCTTCCCCATGTCTGCAATCACACCCAGACCTGCCCTCCACTCCCCAAGACCCTCCTCCAGGTCCTATGGCAAGAGCTGCACCCCTGGGCTTTCCTCCCCATGAGATGCATGGCACACACCAACGAGGGGTCCCCACTGAGAAAATAGGACAAAAATAATCTCAATGATTATTTTAGCAAAATGATGATATGGCTACTAACCTATATATATATTTTTCTATTTAGTTTAATTACCAGTGTTGTACTATTGTTTCCTAACCTTTTCATCTCATGCAATGAAAAAACTAAGCAAGTTAAGTTTTAAGTTGGCCTCAGAAAGATGGTCACTATTTAAATCATTGATCTTTAAGAATACCGAGAATTCCACAATCGTGGAAAATAACCATTTTAAAGTACCAAGTTTCCAAATGTCTTTTCGTCCAATGGCCAATATTAATAGACACAACAGCTTTCATGGAAGGAAATGCTCTCTTATGTGAACTCCAACCAAGTCTTTTCAACTTCCATGTACAACTTAGAAATGGAGAAAGATTCAAGGAAAACAAATGATAGAGCAGTTTGAAACAATCTGCCCTCAAATGAATATATAAAAA
>NW_003852556.1:1210049-1212629 GCF_000181295.1 Otolemur garnettii | reverse complement strand
ACCCGCCACCTTAGGTGTACGTGGCTGGCGCCTTAGCCGGTTGAGCTATAGGCGCCGAGCCAACTTAGGCTTATTCTAAGAGTACCATGTATGAACAGATAGGAAGACTCAAAAAATGCGAGTCTTATCCCTAGAAACATGAGGCCTAACTCCATCACTTTACTACTGTAACATGAGCATTATTTGGTGCAGAGAACCTCACCAGATTCACCTTTTCTATAAAAGGAGAGTGAGCTGAATAAACTGTGTTCCTTTACACTCAAAAACCACAAAAATCTCACCCTATAATTCAATTAACGTATTGGTATTAGCAAAGTCTTTTATAAAAATACCAGGACAGAACAACCATTCAATGTTAATATCCAATCACAAAACATTCACCACCCAGTGTTATCGTGTATAGCAGTACAATCCAGAGCCTAATGAGAAGGAAAGTGTATCCACCTGATAAAATTTTGCTATTACCTACAGACAGCCAAGACTACTTCCACCAATGTGCTTCCTCCTGGGAATGTAATTGAGGAAACCACCAACAGTTACAAAGTCTAACTACTGGGGCGGCACCTGTGGCTCAAGGAGTAGGGCACGGGCCCCATACCGCGGGGGTAGCAAGTTCAAGCCCGGCCCCAGCCAAAAAACTGAAAAAAAAAAAAAAGAAAGTCTAACTACTTTCCCAGTGCAGTTTCACTCATTTTTATAAGTAATTTAGCATTAAATTCAGCCAAAACCTACTTCAAGTATTGAAACTCTTTTGAAAAAGCAAACGTTATCTACAATTAAAAGCCATTATTGATTATAGAAAAGTTTAATGTGACAAAAAAAGGTTCAGGGGTGTCTGGCCTGCAGGCCACAGGCAAATTATTTGAGGAATATTGCTCATCTGTAGTGTCAGGTATCATGAGAAGTATGGGTCTTTCTTTTTTTTCCTGCTAACCAGCTTTCATTAGTGTTTGTGTTTTTAACATGTGGCTCAAGACAATAATTCTTCCAACAGGCAGATTGAAAAAAGGACGGACACCTCAGCAAATGTTCCAAAACACGAGTAATAGACCCAGGAACCTGGGAACCGTCCCCCAGACCCTGCACCGCACCTGTGAATGGAGCCTCCTGTGGAGCTCTGAAAACAAAGCAGCATCAGCGTCTCTTCTCTGGCGAGTAACTGGAAGTCAGAAAGTACACACACGTTAACCACCTGCACCAGCACCTGGTCACGACCCTGCTCCACAGCTCTGACCTGAGGGGAAGAAGCCCCTGCTTCAGTGAGAGGTCACCGTCAAGCTAACAGTGGGGGACCTAACAGCCACAGGAATCTGGTCAAGCCATTTAACTTCCCTGACCTGTGTACTAATAAAATACGAATGGTAGTAGATGGGATCATAGCATGCATATGAAAATTAAGTAAAAAATGAGAATAACGGGATCATTTAGATTCTATCTACAAAGGTGACAGTGAAGCAAACACTACCAATTCAACTGGTTGACAATGGCTACCTTGAGGTGGGGATGGAATGTGAAACAATAAAACTTATAAAATCATGATCCTCTATTTAACTTGAACCTCGCATTCTAAACATTTTTGTTAAGATACACAGCAATGTTTCATTTGTAGCAATCAACTGAGGTTTCAAATAAAATTCAAAATAGCACATTAATTTTCACCCACTAATTTGTTTTATTAATAAATGTTTTTGGATGTTCCAACTTACAAATTACCTGAAATCAACTTAACAAAAGAGAAGCTCATTCTGTGCTCTACTCCAAGGAGGGGAAGCTACAGACCATGTGTGTGGGGCTCCTCGGGGGAGAGACTCGCCTTCACAGCACTGCACACAGCACCTGCACACAGGCTGTGCACTGTCACAATCTGCCATGTGTCATGTGCACTCTCTGCCCAAACTTTTGAGGAACAGTAAGAATGTGGACTTGCATGGCTAATACAAATCCTGTATCTATGTTTTTAAATCTTCTATTTATGCTGATGTATTAAAAGTGTAACTACATTAAAAACTAAATGTTAAAATTCTTTTATAATATAAAAATGTACCTAACCATAAATAATAAAAATTTGAATTAAAAAAATAAAATGGAAGGTGTTTTTTTCCTGAAAGTTTGAAATGCGGGAGCACATCTCACGTGTGAGCACATCACATGCGGAGCACATCTCATGCAGGAGCACATCACACACGGGAGCACATCTCACATGTGAGCACATCACATGCAGAGCACATCTCATGCAGGAGCACATCACATGCGGAGCACATCTCACACGGGAGCACATCACACACGGGAGCAAATCTCATCTCATGTGGGAGCACGTCTCATGCGGGAGCACGTCATACACGGGAGCACATCTCACACGGGAGCACATCACACACGGGAGCACATCTCACATAGGAGCACATCACACGCGGGAGCACATCACACATGGGAGCACATCTCACACGGGAGCACATCTCACGTGGGAGCACATCACACGCGGGAGCACATCACACGTGGGAGCACATCACACGCGGGAGCACATCTCACACGGGAGCACATCACACACGGGAGCACATCTCACACGGGAGCACATCTCACATA
>NW_003852556.1:1195011-1209442 GCF_000181295.1 Otolemur garnettii | reverse complement strand
GGGAGCACATCACATGTGGGAGAACATCTCACACGGGAGCACATCTCACGTGGGAGCACATCACACGTGGGAGCACATCTCACACGGGAGCACATCTCACACGGGAGCACATCTCACGTGGGAGCACATCACACGTGGGAGCACATCTCACACGGGAGCACATCTCACACGGGAGCACATCACACACGGGAGCACATCTCACACGGGAGCACATCACACATGGGAGCACATCACACGCGGGAGCACATCACACACGGAGCACATCACATGTGGGAGAACATCTCACACGGGAGCACATCTCACGTGGGAGCACATTATACACACTAAACTACAGCATCCCACTCACTAGAAAAGGAATCCCTTCAATAAGCTCACAGATAACTTCAGGACTCTCCACTGAGTCTGTGTTCACCCATTCAGTGGTAGGACTTTATTAAAACCTCATTAGCCTGTCACATGGAGCTTTAGATCTTCTACTTGGCTTGTACAAAGGTAATGACTGACTTTATACCAATATTCTCTCATGTTCATCAGCTAAGAAAGTGTGCTGGGGTCATGTATTAATCACAGAAGCACATACCAGAGATGATAAATCCTAATCATAACAGTACTTTCAACTTCTCCCATATAGAAAGGTAAAGCTATCTTTAAAATATATAAAGTATATTCAACAAGATTAATGCAATTAAAATTTAATATACTGTAATTTGCTACCTTTAAAATTTATATTAATATATGCCAATACAACCATTAAATTAAGCAAGGGATGTTCTATAGAATGAAACTGACACCAATTCATAGATATAATATAACCACAGGATAATAAAATAGTAAGAACAAAACACAGAATATTTACAAACCAATGTTTTATCTACAAAATTGCTAAACAAAGCAAAACAAATCTCAAGTTACAACGCACCACGCTTGGCAATGTGAAAAATTAAAGAATTAACAATTGTTAGGGCCCAGCACCCGTCACTCAGTGGTTAGGGGGATGGCCACATGCACCAGGGCTTGTGGGTTCCAACCCAGCCTGGGCCTGCTAGACAACAACAACAACAAATAGTCAGGCACTGCAGCAGGCGCCTACAGTCCCAGCTACTTGGGAGGCTGAGGCAAGAGAACTGCTTAAGCCAAGAGTTGGAGTGAGCTCTGACGCCACGGTAATCTACCTAGAGTGACATAGTAAGACTCTGTCTCAAAAAGAAAAAAACACAATTGTTAGGTTTTGTCACATATGATCACTTTTGCTTTTTGTTTCAATATAAAACATACTAGCATTTTATATTGAAGTCAGCTACATAAAATTAAAACTTTTCTGTGTTATTCCAGAGGGCAGAGCTATCATAACTACTCTCATGTATCAACAAATGTAATCAAATTTCAAATGTCTTAGATAAAACATAACAGACCAACAGTATCCATCACACAAAAGGACTACAGGTACTCAGGGAGGTGGTGCGCACTGCAGGTGTCCAGGGAGAGCTGCTGGACACTGACTCAGGGGCAGACTGAGACCACACACAAAATGTCTTAAAAGGACTACAGGTACTCCGGGAGGGGGTGTGCACTGCAGGTGTCCAGGGAGAGCTGCTGGACACTGCAGGGACAGCCTGAGTCCACACACAAAATGCTTTGATCTCAAAAACACAGTGCACATAAAACAAAGTGTGCACGGTTAGTTTTCTTCTTTTAAAAAATCCAAGACTGGCTCGGTGCCTGTGGCTCAAGCGGCTAAGGCGCCAGCCACATACACCTAAGGTGGTGGGTTCAAATCCCCAGCCCAGGCCCACCAAACAACAATGATGGCTGCAACCAAAAAATGGCCAGGCGTTGTGGCAGGCGCCTGTAGTCCCAGCTACTTGGGAGGCTGAGGTAGGAGACTCGCTTGAGCCCAGGAGTTGGAGGTTGCTGTGAGCGTGATGCCATGGCACTCTACCTAGGGGGATAGCTTGAGGCTCTGTCTCAAAAAAAAAAAAAAAAATCCAAGACTTCCTTGAATTTCTAATGTAACAATGTAGCTATCAGCTGACCTATAAGTTCCAACAAACTTTATTGTTTGCTACTACACACACCTGGAACAGGCTCAGTAGGAGGCCATAATAGGCCAACTTACACAGGAAATGGCCTGTTAATATAGCACCTGACAGCTGGCGTTATCTAAAATGTGAAATGGTTTAGGGTTCAAGAGGAGAATGCAGTGTCCTTGTGTTCAGTTTTATAGACAGAAAAAGAAGATAAATATTAGTACATTGACAACAGCTTAAATCTTCCATTTTTATTCCTCTGCCTTAAATGTATGCACACTAAGTAACATCAAAGCTTGGAATCTGATGGATTCCAAGACTTAGGTCACTCATCAGACCCTAGACAGGCAAAGGCAACTATATCCAGATGTGAGGACTCACAGGTCACAGTCTCACTTACATCAGCAGATAATGAGCTGATGCACCATCCAGTCTGACTGCACAGCAGAGCCGGACCTCCATACACACCACTGGCTACTCCATAAGGCAACAGCTGGGGTGGAGAACTCTGCCATGAAGAACTGACTTCTAGAAGATGTTATTACTTAGACACAGGCCAATGTCCACTCCTTGGTCAATTTAACAGCCAGGCCCCAGCAGAGAACTACAAGCTCCTGGGGCTTGGCTTTTGCAGCCCAGAGAACTGGCCGCCAGGAAACACAACCTTTCAACTGACAGTAGGGCTATTCTCCAGGGAGCTACTCAGGGCTGCCACCTGCCTAAAGCCAAGCTACCCCCCAGACACGCCTGAGGCATAGGAGTGGCAAAACCCATGTGCACAACCAGATAACCCACCGCCAACAACAAACCGAGAAAGAGCTAACCTTCTTTCTCTAAGGTTAAAGAGTCTTTATGTACCATCTCAGAATTAAAATGTTCACCAAAGTCCTGAAATACCAGAAGTTTGGAAGGCAGCAATCAAAAGCAGTACTTGACTCACTAATAGTTGCTCACTTGCCAAGACCCTGTTCTCATACTCTCATCAGCTGCTCAGAGGCACGTGACAGCACACCGCACATCATGAGAAAGTGGGAAGTTTCATCAAGCCCTTTTATCTTCCTTACACTCTAAAACTCAATCACATTGTTACGGCATTTAAAACAAACCTCTTTCACTACTAAGACTGAATTGAGTTGTCCTTATTTTTAATAGTACCTATAATTAAAATGTGTTGGGAACGACAGCATACATACATATATATCCTTATGCTTTGACACATTTAAGAATCCAATACATAACATTTAAGAAAAATACGTACGTTCTTTCTTGATTTTTTCAGCTACTAGAAATTCATCTCTTTCAACAGTTGGGGCAAAGTTGCTGCCAATAACTCGAACAGCATACTGGAACTGCTGGGCCACATCAGCTGCAGGGTGAATGAAAGCAGGCACGTTACTACCAGTCAGCAGTTTCAACTGCCTACAAGAGCTGGGCACACACAGCATTCCCCTTCCACCCTCCACCTGTGTTAACTGAGAGAAAAAAATCCTACTAAGAAATCAAAATAAAATGAACAAATAAATGGAATTAAGAGTTCTATGAAACAAGAAAAAGAACAGCAATGGGCCAGCCTTCCAAATCCTGGAAGATAAAAGCATGAAGTGTAAGAAGAAAGCCTGGTCAAGAGAGCCTCTGAGAAGCTCCTGGGTCAACAAATAGAGTCACAAGCAGGCCACTCGACAGCCACAACAGGCAATAACCTGGATTTGTGCTTCAACACACATGTGGGCTTTCACCCCTTTCAAAAATACTATTACACTGAAAATAAAAGAGTTCTAAAAATTAGGCATATACTGCCAACGGCAAAAGAAGCAAGGCAGAAACAGCAGCAGAGACGTCAAAAGTGAAAAGCTGGTACAGGGGCCATGAAACCTGCAAGCTATTAGTGTCCACTGGGTTAAGAACAGAAAGGGGAGAGTAGGAGACAAAAACCAAGAAGAAATACAGATCCCTCAGCAGAGGCCCAGGGAGGTTCAGGCCCTCAAGATCAGACACAAGCAGAGTGGAAGGAAGAGCCTGGTCGAAGGTCTAGAAGGAAACAGACCCCGGGTCTTCTCTTCAATACGTGATCCCCGACCCAGGCAAAGAAAAGCTGGCCAGGAGAAAGCACTACAGAAAAGCAGCAAACTGAATTCAAGGACCCTCCGTCCTTTCTGGAACACTGAGAGGCAAACCCCCTCTGTGGCCAGACGAACCAGCCCACGGAAAAAGACAGTGACACAGGGGTAATCCTGCACAGGGGGGTCTCTATCCAATCACAGCCTGCAGAGATGAGGCAGATTTACTTCCAGCCACCATGGTAAAAATAAAGCTGGTCACATGACTGTTTTGGTTTCTCAGTGCATATAAAAGTCAGGATACACTGCAGTCTATTAATGTAGCATTATATCTTTAAAAATGTACCTACCTTAATTAAAGAATACTTTATTGCTAAAAAATGTTATCGACCATCTGAGTCTTCAGACTCACAATCTTTCTGCAGGTGCTTCCATGCTGATGGCTGCTGACTAAACAGGGTGATAGTTGTTGAAGGCTGGGGTGACTGTGGCAATTTTGTAAAATAAGGTTTGCGCATCCGTGGGCTCTCCTCTCATGAAAGATTGCTCTGCAGCACATGATGCTGTTCGACAGGGTTTTATCCGCAGCAGAATTTCTTCTAAAATTGCAGTCAGTTCTCCAAATCCCTGCCATACCAATTGCGTTTATGGAATATTGCGAATACCTTGTTGTCATTTCAACAGTGTTCCCAGCACCTTCACCAGGAGTAGGTTCCACCTCAACACAGCACTTTCTTTGCTCGTCCATGAGAAGCAGCTCCTCATCCACCCAAGTTTGATCCTGAGATCGCAGCAACTCGGCCCCATCTCCAGGCTCACTTCCAACTCTGGTTCCCGCTATTTCCAGCACATCTGCAGGGACTTGCTCCCCGGGAGTCCTGAACCCCTCAAGGCATCCACCACAGCTGGAATCACCTTCTAGCCTCCTGTTAATGTGGACGTTTGTCCTCCTCCCATCATCACAAGTGTTCTTAACAGCGTCATCTAGAATGGTGAAATCTTTTCTTGAAGATTTTCATTTCACTTTGCCAGATCCATCAGGGAATCACTATCTATGGCAGCTATAGCCTCACAAACTGTACTTCTTAAATAATGAGACTTGCAAGTCAAAATGACTCCCTGATCAATGGACATGAAGACAACATTCACCTCCTAGCACTTCTCCATCAGAGCTCTTGGATGACCTGGTGCATTGTCAATGAGCAGTATTTTAAAAGGAATTCTTTATTTTTCTGAGCAGCTCTCAATAGTGGTGTTAAAATATAAAGTAACCATTCTGTAAACAGCTGTGCTGTCATCCCAGCTTTGTTGTTCCATTTACAGAGCACAGACACAGTAGTTAGGTTCAGCATAATCCTGGCGGGCTCTGGGATCTTCAGAATGCTCAGTGAGCACTGGCTTGGACTTAAGGTCAGCAGCTGCTCTAGCTCCTAAGGAGAGCCAGCCCGTCCTGTGAAGCTTTGAAGCCAGACATGGACTTCTCCTTTGCAGCTATGACAGGCCTAGACGGCATCTTCCAACAGGAGGAGGTTTCGTCTACAGTGAACATCTGTAGCACAGCCAACCTCGGCATTGACCTCAGCCAGGTCTCCTGGGTCACTCACAGCTGCTCCATCAGCACCCGCTGCTTCACCTCGCACTTTTATGTCATGGGGACGCGTCTTTCCTCAAACCTCATGGACCAGCCTCTGCAGCTTCCAATTTTTCTCTGCAGCTTCCTTACCTCTCAGCCTTTTTCAGCAGTGTTTTTTAACTTTTTTATCTCACTGCACACTTGAACCTATAGTTAAACTTCCACAGCACACTTAAATTATGTTGATTAAGAGTAAAAAATGTATATGCCTTGAACTTCTTTTGAAAATAATTTAATTAATGATCTTTAAAATTTTCAAGGCACACCTAAGATCCTCTCCCAGCCCACCAATGTGCTGTAGAACATCAGCTGAAAAATCACTGCTTCCTAGAAATAAGGAGTCAGGGCCTTGCTCTAGGTTAGGCTTTGGCTTAGGGAATGTTGTAGCTGATTTGATCTCTCTCCAGACCACTAAAACTTTCTCCATATCAGCAATAAGGCCATTTTGCTTTCTTATCATGTGCGTGTTCACTGGAGCCGCACTTTTAATTTCCCTTCAAGAACTTTTCCTTTGCGTTCACAACTTGGCTAACTGTTTGGTGCAAGAGGCCTGGCTCCCAGCCTATCTCGGCTTGTTCAACTTGGCAAGCCTTCCTCCTGAACTTAATCATTTCCAACTTTTGATCTAAAGTGAGAGAAATACACATTTAAACACTCAGAGGCCATCACAGGGCTAGCAATCAGCCTAACTGCCTAACTTCAACGCTGTGGTGGCTCAGGAAGCCGGGAAGCCCAAGGAGAGGGAGACAGGAGCTGCAGTCAGTGGAGCAGTCAGTCCCCTCTTATGCAGGTGCAGCTTGTGGTGCCCCCCAAATTACAATAGTAACATCAAATATCACTGATCACAAATAACACAGCAGATACAATATTAACTAAAGTGTGAAATACTGCAAGAACTACCAAAATGTAACACAGAGACGGAAGAGAGAGTACGTGCTCTTGTGCCAATGGACTTGCTCTATGCAAGGGTCCCACAAACCTCCAGTGTGTAAAAATCACGGTACTTGTGAGCAAAACAAGGTGAGAGACAGCAGAGTATAGTGTGCCTGTCCTCCTCAGGAAGCTCAAGCCCTGGCAGCGCTGCCTTCTCAGCCTTCCAAACCAACTCACCCTTAACTATCAGAGGACAAGTAGCACCACACAGAGAGGACAGCATCTAACACGGAAGAGCCAGACAAAAACAAGGAAAAATGAAACTCTAAGAATGAGCAAAATGTATGAAATAGGAAAATGAAAGACTTTTTAAAAAGCAACTACAATGGCCTCAAAGATGAGAAATACCATATCCAGGAAACAGAAACAGGAAGCTACAGATAGAGAGAAGACAAGCTCTAGAATGTTTAAAGGATGGTTGCAGAATGCTTTTTAAAATCAGAATGTCTGTATTTAAAGTTGAAGAGATTTCTATAATACCAAAACAAAAGGCTGAAAGATGGAAATTAAGACCACCAAGATAAGAAAAGCACCAGATCCAACCAGGCAAAAAAAGGGCAGGAGGAAGCTGGAGTGCGACCCATCTCCAAGGAGGTCACGGAAAACCACCTGGCAGCAGAGGGTCAGCAGTCCCTGCATTTAAGGAGCTTAAAAAGAGGAGGCCTAATGTCACAGCAGACAGTCCCTGCCCTCAGCCACCAGCTCTCCTTTCCACAAGCAACCAGCATTATTAGGTTCTGTGTAATCACAGGAAATTCTAATGCATGACTCTGGCTGAAAGGTAGTGCCCTAAAACAACACAAAAAGAAAAAGCATCACTGTAGATCTGTGATTCTCAATTTGGGGGGCCTCAAGGCCCCTTTACACTCTTAAGATTGAGGACTCCAAAAAGTTTTTGATTATATAGGCTACACCTATCCACAGTTACCATATTGGAAATATAAACCAAGCCAATGTTTAAATACTTAAAAATAAAAATAAACCCATTAAGTACAACTTTCAAATGAAGCCTAGAACTTTCAAGTTGTAATATATATTTATTATACATTTTAACATTCAATATACATTCATTTTCCCAAGAATGCAGTTACTGTATAATCAAAAGAAGATCACGTGTTATTTAGAATTAGATCAAGAGATCTTCACTGCTTTGGGAAATCATGAAACCAACAGGAACGCCTCCAAGGTAGTGAATCATGAGACAGCACTGCTGTCCCTTGTGCTTGTGGCGCACTGACAGTGGTCTGACACATTACAGCAACCCTCTCACTTCAAGGTGCTGCGTGCTGCAGGTGCACCTGGACACTGACCTTGTACTCATCTATGTCTTCGTTACCCCACAGACAGAGCTTACAAAGTGTTGACTCTTGCAGAGTTGAAACACTCTCCCATTAAGCACACTACTATCTGTGATAGAAATAATGACTCTCCAAAGACAGAATAATAAAGTAAAATGTACTCCTGGGCAGGGCAGGGCAGAGAAGGGATATGAAGATAGGATTTTCTTATCACTTGCCAGCAGTATGTGTTTCAAGCAAATTCACAGATGTTAAAAGTCAACTGTAATTTTTTTTTAAAGATACTCTATAAAAAGTTGATTCATATGAAATTCACTAAAAGTAGTATCTATTATGCCCTGATTTCACAGTATGAAAATACATAAGTCCATTAGCAATATGTAATTAGAAAATTAGGTAATTAATCAATGTTCTGTGGAGTTACAGCAGTCAGTCCCCTGCCCTCAGATAAAATGTCCACTAATGAAACTTTTTAACATCAAATATTGCACAGGCATCAGTTAATATTGCTCCTTTCATCACTAAGAACAAAACTGTACTCAAGAAAGGTAACTACTAAATACTTATAAATTCATCCACATAAATTGTACCGTAATTTGATATTATGAATATCATCAATGCCTGGCAATCCTAGCTATACAAAAAATACCAAAAGAATATCATCCTAAATGGACTTTACGATACAACATATTCAGAGAAGACCCTTCAAGATTGGAGAGCCTACTTACTCTCAACCTGGGCACAATTCTAAATGGGGAGATAGGAGGATACAGAATTTTGCTGAAGAAAAGCATTTCAAGGAGTGAAACTTTTATGTCAATCAAAAGAAGTTTCAATGTTAAAAAATTTTTTAAGTTGAGATATATCATTCTTGCTCACGAGTGACTTTTCAAGTCCAGTTTTGACAGTGAGAATGTATAAATATAAAAAAATAGTTTGGAACCACTTGTATAACAAAAACACTGATGCTAAAGCAGGTAAGTCATAACCAACAATCTCAGTTTCTTGGCTTCCCTACTATTAGGAACTTGAAATTAGAAAGTTAACTCAGGGTGCTCCAGACACAAAAATAAAGCAGACCATACTCACACCACCTCAGGCCCTAGCTCTTGTCCCTCCTCATCCCTCCCCAGATGCCCAAATGGCCCTGCCTGCCTCCCCTCAGGTCTGTTTAAGCACCTCACAGCACTTCCCCTCACCTCTTCACTCTCTATGACTTTACCTACTTTTTCATCACAGCACTTGCTCCAATTTACTCCCTGAACAAAAACACCTTTTTGCAATTGGCTTATGTTTCAAGTCCCCAGACCAGTAAACTTTGCTGACCAGAATTTCATAATTTTCTTTCACTGGTCCCTTCCCCCGACCATTTTGAGTTGTTTTTCAGAAATGGTGAACCCTCCTTACAGTAGTAAGATAACCATAAGGCTTTACCCAGTTGTTCAGAGAAGTCAAAGTAAGCGACATTCCACCACAGATCATTTCCACAAATGGTGCCCAAGGACCCTCTTAGCAACGTACTTCCCAAAACACTGGAAAGGAGGATCAGTATTATCCCCAGTTCATTATACCATTAAAATCTCCACCCTGGGAAGGGCTTATCCACCAATTTTTGATCATCCAATATGCCAGTATGATTTCTCACTGTGCCTCCATCCCCAACCATGTGTAACACTCACTCACTTCATGCATTATTCATTTCACGTCTAGAGAAATCCTTGACCCCTCTCCCACCTCCTAGTGGACATCATTCTCTGCAATAAATCCTTCTTTGACAATCTCTGTCGTCCCAATTGGCTTTCTGTAAGGTGAGAAAGAGGGAACCACCCTTGCCAGTTCATTAATATCACCAGCAACATTACCTGTTTATCTCTGTTAATTGTCTCCACTAGAATGAAAGATCTGTGAATGACCTTAAATAGATCATAAATTCTTTGCATTACCAGGAGCTGGGGGGGAGGGGGAGTATCGTATCTTCATCACAGACAGAGGAATAAAGTGACAGAATGAAACTACACAAGGTACCAACAACTACGTGAAGTCAAGTCATTTAACAGAAAATGAAACAAAATTCATCTTTTCCCCCTAAGATTACAGAACAAATAGTGTATGCAAATTGTCATGAATCAAAAAATAAAGGCCAAAGTGCAATCTCAGTACTTTAAAGGTAATTTTGCTTAAGTTCTCCTTCAAAAATTGCATGATTTATTTTCCACATTTTGGTGCTTAAAGGGTTAAGTAACCTAGACGCTTTAATTACCCACAAAATCCCCTCAAAGTGCATCTTATTCTTCCCCACCACCTCCAAAGAACCAAAAGATGACATTCTGCACCTTTACTCTTCAAACACCTCAAACGGCTTCACCTATTACACAGGGCTGTGTTTTGTTTTCCTTCCTAATATTCGCTACATGAACTATACCAGGATAGTTTATATCAAATCCAACCTCCAACCCTTCAATAGTGGGAAAATATGGCAGAGAAGAGTGGTAAACATTCCCTTTGCACAATACTCAAACCTGTCAAACGTTCCTAAGGGAAAAGGGGCAATTCTGTGGCTCGTCAGCACCTCGCACCCTCCCCCTCCGCGGTGCTATCCGCACTGTTCACCCAGGATCAGGTAGGAACCCAACGTGCGCAGAAGCGCGCTCCCCGACGCATCACACTAGCGAAAAGGGATAAATTGCCGAGCTGGCAGGCTTCCCGTCTTCATTGACAGAGCAGCGAGCCAGAGTGAGAGGTGACTCAGCCCGCTCCGGGCTCCACCCCTCCGTCCGCCGGGGCGGCCCGTGCACTCCGCTCCCTCCATCCCGGCCCCAGGCCCTAACCACGACCCTCCGCTCCCTCTACCGGGCCCTCCAACACTCTGCCCCGACCCTCCTACCCCACGTTCCCGACCGGGCTACCGGCCATCCGCTCCCTCTGCCCCGGCCCTCCGACCCCTCTCTCCACCTCAGCCCTCCGAGCCTCCAACACAGCCCTGGTGCCCCGCTCTCTCTGGCCCAGCTCCCAGCCCTCGACCCTCCGCCCCGGCCCCGCGCCCCAGCACCTCCAGCCCCAGGAGGATTCCAAGTAGCATGCTGAGAGAGCGACCTCCGGGCTGGGACCCCAGCGGCCGCCGACGCGCCTACCTTCGCTCCTGCCCAGGATACGGCAGCATAGGTTCTGCAACAGAACGTTCGGCGACTTCTGGTCCGGGGTCGCCATGCTCGCCTCAGGACTGACCGCCACGGACCCCAGTGGAGCCCCCGGCTCTTGCCAGCTCGCTGCGCCCTCCCCTGCCCCGCGGGCTCCCGGCTCCCGACCGGCTAAGGCGCGAGCGCCGACAGATACAAGGGCGCCATTTTTCGCGGAACCCGCGAAAGCGCGGGCGCTTCCCACAATGCCCCGCTTCTTCCTGCGCTGGGGCCGTGTGTGCGACTGCCTAAGCGTCCCCCGTGGTCGCTCCGGGCAGGGCGGGAAGGTTCCAGGCTTGGAGGTGGCCAACCGCCCCGGCCATGCACATGCGATCCTGAGCTCCGGATCTTGGTTCGACTAACGCTTTAAATGAAAAAAGTCTGTTGAAAGGGAGCAAGGGATTTAACCTGCATTGTCGTCGCCGACCTAGACCGCGTTGTCCCCCACCCACTCCGGGTTATGCGCAGGGCTGCGATTTCGGCGACGCGGAGCCCCTGCCCCAACCCTGCCCGCGGCCTCCACCCAGCCAGCTGTGACACCCCGGGACAGTCAAGTTGGCCCTAGGTTAGTGAGGAACAGGAAGGCTGGAGAAGGAGGGAAGCAGCGGAGCCTCCGCAGGTCGCAGCAGGTGCGGCCTCACGCGCTGCACGTGGGCGCAGGAGCCTGTCAGGGTCCGGCCCCCAGAGGGAAGGGATTGGGAATTAATCTCCTGGGGGAGCACATTTACAATTGGGCCCCCCGCGACGCGCGTACACTGCGAGCCAGCTGTCAGCCTCCCTCTGAGCCAGCTGTGTCTACAGAGCTGCTCGCTGAGCCCAACCCAGGTTCAGAATCGCTAGCAAGGGCAGTTTTCGGCCAGTGAGTGTAGGAACGGTTTGTCACACGGCGACAGGTGACTATTGCGAACTGTCTCTGCCAGGTGGCTCCGCACTCAGAATCCACAACACAGCTCCCTGGACAGCTGGCCTCCAGGTGGGTTCACCCAGGGGGTCACTGGCAGGAAACGGGAGGCAGGAGAAGGAGGCTGCCAGGGTTCTCCCCTTGCGGACTCTGCCTCTACCGTCTGTGATAGCAGGACGGTCTCCAGATTTCTGCCTGCCAGCCCCTCGAGGTGTCGTGGTTCCAAGGCTGTGCACCACTGGTCCCAGGGACTGCTCCCACTGAGGGTTTCTGCCATTTTATAGCCCCCAGTGTCAATAGAAGAAGAACGAGTAGGCTAGGCCTGGAAAGAAAAAGTAGGGAATACTGAGCCAGAGTAAGAGAACATCTCCAGGGGTTCTTGGTACAGGGACCCGATACAGCCTCCGCCTGGTACCACCCCATCGCCAGCCCGAGTTGATTTCCAGAGAGCACCAGGCTGGGATAGGCGTTTGTAACAAGATGGTGACCCTGCAGAGTCCTTCACAATGACCTTCAGAAACTGCAGTGTACCAAGTTTGCAAAATGAAAGGTTAGACTTGCAGGAAGGAACAAACAACAGCCTGTAGGATAAAATACTGGTAACTAATGAATGACTTGATTGTAAAAACAACATAAAATTAAAATAACATTAAAAATCTCACAAAGAAGGTGGCAAATGTTATTACAGTGTACTGATGTGTTTGACATGTCCCAAAAGAGGTAAAAGTACTGATTTATATTAGGTTTCCATACATCAAGGATATTCGTAATTTCCAGAGAGACCACTGACTGAAGAGTAAACATACTGGTAACTACCAGACTAATAAAGAGTAAGACGTACACAACAACAAGTTTTCATCAGGGCAGCGCGTGTGGCTCAAGGAGTAGGGTGCCGGCCCCATATGCCAGAGGTGGTGGGTTCAAACCCAGCCCTGGCCAAAAAAAAAAAAAAAAAAAAACAAAGAAGTTTTCATCAATCCAAAAGAAAACCAAAAAAAATGAAAATGAACATATTATAGGAAAAATAAGAGAAAAATATTAAAGATATTAAAGATACTGTGGCATAGTTAAGCCACAGTATCTCACAAGTTACATCACATGTAAAAACACTAAACCCACAGAGGCCAAATGCACTTCTATCACATCATCTCAAAGTGCTGACTATGAACATGACTTGTCACTGTCCATATTAACCTTAATCACTTGGCTTGAGGTACCATTCCAGGTTTCTGAACTATAACATTATTCTTTCTCTTTCTTTGCATACTATACTCCTTGGGGAAAAGTCAGTATGCAGCCCACACTTAACAGCTGGATAGTTAGGTTCTGCTTCTTAAGAATGGACAATGTGCATAAAAACTATTTGGAGTTCTGCATGGGAGAGTTGTCTATTCTCCTTCATTTAGTTATTCAATAATTTATTTACATAAGTAGGTATTTTTGAATATTTACCTTATATTTTGAGTC
Source organism: Otolemur garnettii (assembly GCF_000181295.1). Lineage (NCBI taxonomy): Eukaryota > Metazoa > Chordata > Mammalia > Primates > Galagidae > Otolemur > Otolemur garnettii. The sequence goes on along the minus strand of NW_003852556.1, from coordinate 1,195,950 downwards.
ATAACCTAACACTACTATTTTATTGCTCGAATTTTTCCAGACAGAAACATTTGAAGCTCTTTCAGTTGGTTCCCATATCCCTTTGGCATTCCTTCATCATTGTGAATTTTTAAAAAAATTAATAAACTTTATGGTTTTTCATACCAGTTTTGTATTTGCAGAAAAAGCTGAGCAGATAGTACAAAGTCCCACAAATCCCCGCCCCAGTTCTCACCCTTGGCAGTCTCCCAGCTACACAGTATTAGCATCTAGGATTAGGGGCGCATTTGTTACAGTTAAGGAACAATCCTGGTGCTGGGTTCGGAGCTCCTGTGTCTGCTCCTTGCCCCCTGCACAGATGCGTCCCTTCACAGGCAGCATGCTTGGTAGGTAGAATGGTAGATGCCAAACACTGCTACTAATAGTTTTTTATCCCTGAGTGAGTCTGTTTCTCCTGTTCTTGGTATGGGTTAGTTCTTACATTCTTTTGTATTATTTCATGTTACATTTGACGTTGTAGAGGAAAAACACATTTGACCTGCCTGAATTGGAAGCTTTGTGGTTACTGAGGTTGTCATACCCAACTCGAGAAAATATAAGGATATTCTAATGATTGATTGGGTAAAACTAGTGAACGCTCTTTACAATTAATTTATAAGTTTGCATTCACTCTTATGAAATCATTATGATTTATTGTTATGACATAAGATCGACAGATTGAAATTTCAATTAGACCTTGAAAAATGATCTTACAGGAAAATGTCCTAAACTACTGAAGGAAGATGGACAAATTACTTCAGAAGCCAAGAAGTCTTTTGAGCCCCTCTCTTTCTAGTACATGTTTTCTGTGCAGGGAGTGTTTCTTCTTGTGCTGTTTTTAGTTGGAATTGATTTCCAATGGCTGACATTAGGTAAGACTTTACTATAAAAACCACTAGCATCCAATAAAGCTTTTTGTCT
>NW_003852556.1:1168910-1194991 GCF_000181295.1 Otolemur garnettii | reverse complement strand
GTGGGAGCCGCTAGAGGCTGGGGTGGCTGTGGCAATTTCTTAGACTAAGACAAGAGTGAAGCTCGTCCCATCGACTGACTATTCCTTTCTGTAGCACGCGATGTTCTTTAATAGCATTTTATCCACAGTGGAACTTCCTTCAAATTGGACTCCCTTCTCAAATCCTGCCACTGCTCTATCAACTAAACTTATGGAATATTCCGAATATCTTGTTGTCATTTCAACAGTGTTCCCAGCACCTTCACCAGGAGTAGGTTCCACCTCAACACAGCACTTTCTTTGCTCGTCCATGAGAAGCAGCTCCTCATCCACCCAAGTTTGATCCTGAGATCGCAGCAACTCGGCCCCATCTCCAGGCTCACTTCCAACTCTGGTTCCCGCTATTTCCAGCACATCTGCAGGGACTTGCTCCCCGGGAGTCCTGAACCCCTCAAGGCATCCACCACAGCTGGAATCACCTTCTAGCCTCCTGTTAATGTGGACGTTTGTCCTCCTCCCATCATCACAAGTGTTCTTAACAGCGTCATCTAGAATGGTGAAATCTTTTCTTGAAGATTTTCATTTCACTTTGCCAGATCCATCAGGGAATCACTATCTATGGCAGCTATAGCCTCACAAACTGTACTTCTTAAATAATGAGACTTGCAAGTCAAAATGACTCCCTGATCAATGGACATGAAGACAACATTCACCTCCTAGCACTTCTCCATCAGAGCTCTTGGATGACCTGGTGCATTGTCAATGAGCAGTATTTTAAAAGGAATTCTTTATTTTTCTGAGCAGCTCTCAATAGTGGTGTTAAAATATAAAGTAACCATTCTGTAAACAGCTGTGCTGTCATCCCAGCTTTGTTGTTCCATTTACAGAGCACAGACACAGTAGTTAGGTTCAGCATAATCCTGGCGGGCTCTGGGATCTTCAGAATGCTCAGTGAGCACTGGCTTGGACTTAAGGTCAGCAGCTGCTCTAGCTCCTAAGGAGAGCCAGCCCGTCCTGTGAAGCTTTGAAGCCAGACATGGACTTCTCCTTTGCAGCTATGACAGGCCTAGACGGCATCTTCCAACAGGAGGAGGTTTCGTCTACAGTGAACATCTGTAGCACAGCCAACCTCGGCATTGACCTCAGCCAGGTCTCCTGGGTCACTCACAGCTGCTCCATCAGCACCCGCTGCTTCACCTCGCACTTTTATGTCATGGGGACGCGTCTTTCCTCAAACCTCATGGACCAGCCTCTGCAGCTTCCAATTTTTCTCTGCAGCTTCCTTACCTCTCAGCCTTTTTCAGCAGTGTTTTTTAACTTTTTTATCTCACTGCACACTTGAACCTATAGTTAAACTTCCACAGCACACTTAAATTATGTTGATTAAGAGTAAAAAATGTATATGCCTTGAACTTCTTTTGAAAATAATTTAATTAATGATCTTTAAAATTTTCAAGGCACACCTAAGATCCTCTCCCAGCCCACCAATGTGCTGTAGAACATCAGCTGAAAAATCACTGCTTCCTAGAAATAAGGAGTCAGGGCCTTGCTCTAGGTTAGGCTTTGGCTTAGGGAATGTTGTAGCTGATTTGATCTCTCTCCAGACCACTAAAACTTTCTCCATATCAGCAATAAGGCCATTTTGCTTTCTTATCATGTGCGTGTTCACTGGAGCCGCACTTTTAATTTCCCTTCAAGAACTTTTCCTTTGCGTTCACAACTTGGCTAACTGTTTGGTGCAAGAGGCCTGGCTCCCAGCCTATCTCGGCTTGTTCAACTTGGCAAGCCTTCCTCCTGAACTTAATCATTTCCAACTTTTGATCTAAAGTGAGAGAAATACACATTTAAACACTCAGAGGCCATCACAGGGCTAGCAATCAGCCTAACTGCCTAACTTCAACGCTGTGGTGGCTCAGGAAGCCGGGAAGCCCAAGGAGAGGGAGACAGGAGCTGCAGTCAGTGGAGCAGTCAGTCCCCTCTTATGCAGGTGCAGCTTGTGGTGCCCCCCAAATTACAATAGTAACATCAAATATCACTGATCACAAATAACACAGCAGATACAATATTAACTAAAGTGTGAAATACTGCAAGAACTACCAAAATGTAACACAGAGACGGAAGAGAGAGTACGTGCTCTTGTGCCAATGGACTTGCTCTATGCAAGGGTCCCACAAACCTCCAGTGTGTAAAAATCACGGTACTTGTGAGCAAAACAAGGTGAGAGACAGCAGAGTATAGTGTGCCTGTCCTCCTCAGGAAGCTCAAGCCCTGGCAGCGCTGCCTTCTCAGCCTTCCAAACCAACTCACCCTTAACTATCAGAGGACAAGTAGCACCACACAGAGAGGACAGCATCTAACACGGAAGAGCCAGACAAAAACAAGGAAAAATGAAACTCTAAGAATGAGCAAAATGTATGAAATAGGAAAATGAAAGACTTTTTAAAAAGCAACTACAATGGCCTCAAAGATGAGAAATACCATATCCAGGAAACAGAAACAGGAAGCTACAGATAGAGAGAAGACAAGCTCTAGAATGTTTAAAGGATGGTTGCAGAATGCTTTTTAAAATCAGAATGTCTGTATTTAAAGTTGAAGAGATTTCTATAATACCAAAACAAAAGGCTGAAAGATGGAAATTAAGACCACCAAGATAAGAAAAGCACCAGATCCAACCAGGCAAAAAAAGGGCAGGAGGAAGCTGGAGTGCGACCCATCTCCAAGGAGGTCACGGAAAACCACCTGGCAGCAGAGGGTCAGCAGTCCCTGCATTTAAGGAGCTTAAAAAGAGGAGGCCTAATGTCACAGCAGACAGTCCCTGCCCTCAGCCACCAGCTCTCCTTTCCACAAGCAACCAGCATTATTAGGTTCTGTGTAATCACAGGAAATTCTAATGCATGACTCTGGCTGAAAGGTAGTGCCCTAAAACAACACAAAAAGAAAAAGCATCACTGTAGATCTGTGATTCTCAATTTGGGGGGCCTCAAGGCCCCTTTACACTCTTAAGATTGAGGACTCCAAAAAGTTTTTGATTATATAGGCTACACCTATCCACAGTTACCATATTGGAAATATAAACCAAGCCAATGTTTAAATACTTAAAAATAAAAATAAACCCATTAAGTACAACTTTCAAATGAAGCCTAGAACTTTCAAGTTGTAATATATATTTATTATACATTTTAACATTCAATATACATTCATTTTCCCAAGAATGCAGTTACTGTATAATCAAAAGAAGATCACGTGTTATTTAGAATTAGATCAAGAGATCTTCACTGCTTTGGGAAATCATGAAACCAACAGGAACGCCTCCAAGGTAGTGAATCATGAGACAGCACTGCTGTCCCTTGTGCTTGTGGCGCACTGACAGTGGTCTGACACATTACAGCAACCCTCTCACTTCAAGGTGCTGCGTGCTGCAGGTGCACCTGGACACTGACCTTGTACTCATCTATGTCTTCGTTACCCCACAGACAGAGCTTACAAAGTGTTGACTCTTGCAGAGTTGAAACACTCTCCCATTAAGCACACTACTATCTGTGATAGAAATAATGACTCTCCAAAGACAGAATAATAAAGTAAAATGTACTCCTGGGCAGGGCAGGGCAGAGAAGGGATATGAAGATAGGATTTTCTTATCACTTGCCAGCAGTATGTGTTTCAAGCAAATTCACAGATGTTAAAAGTCAACTGTAATTTTTTTTTAAAGATACTCTATAAAAAGTTGATTCATATGAAATTCACTAAAAGTAGTATCTATTATGCCCTGATTTCACAGTATGAAAATACATAAGTCCATTAGCAATATGTAATTAGAAAATTAGGTAATTAATCAATGTTCTGTGGAGTTACAGCAGTCAGTCCCCTGCCCTCAGATAAAATGTCCACTAATGAAACTTTTTAACATCAAATATTGCACAGGCATCAGTTAATATTGCTCCTTTCATCACTAAGAACAAAACTGTACTCAAGAAAGGTAACTACTAAATACTTATAAATTCATCCACATAAATTGTACCGTAATTTGATATTATGAATATCATCAATGCCTGGCAATCCTAGCTATACAAAAAATACCAAAAGAATATCATCCTAAATGGACTTTACGATACAACATATTCAGAGAAGACCCTTCAAGATTGGAGAGCCTACTTACTCTCAACCTGGGCACAATTCTAAATGGGGAGATAGGAGGATACAGAATTTTGCTGAAGAAAAGCATTTCAAGGAGTGAAACTTTTATGTCAATCAAAAGAAGTTTCAATGTTAAAAAATTTTTTAAGTTGAGATATATCATTCTTGCTCACGAGTGACTTTTCAAGTCCAGTTTTGACAGTGAGAATGTATAAATATAAAAAAATAGTTTGGAACCACTTGTATAACAAAAACACTGATGCTAAAGCAGGTAAGTCATAACCAACAATCTCAGTTTCTTGGCTTCCCTACTATTAGGAACTTGAAATTAGAAAGTTAACTCAGGGTGCTCCAGACACAAAAATAAAGCAGACCATACTCACACCACCTCAGGCCCTAGCTCTTGTCCCTCCTCATCCCTCCCCAGATGCCCAAATGGCCCTGCCTGCCTCCCCTCAGGTCTGTTTAAGCACCTCACAGCACTTCCCCTCACCTCTTCACTCTCTATGACTTTACCTACTTTTTCATCACAGCACTTGCTCCAATTTACTCCCTGAACAAAAACACCTTTTTGCAATTGGCTTATGTTTCAAGTCCCCAGACCAGTAAACTTTGCTGACCAGAATTTCATAATTTTCTTTCACTGGTCCCTTCCCCCGACCATTTTGAGTTGTTTTTCAGAAATGGTGAACCCTCCTTACAGTAGTAAGATAACCATAAGGCTTTACCCAGTTGTTCAGAGAAGTCAAAGTAAGCGACATTCCACCACAGATCATTTCCACAAATGGTGCCCAAGGACCCTCTTAGCAACGTACTTCCCAAAACACTGGAAAGGAGGATCAGTATTATCCCCAGTTCATTATACCATTAAAATCTCCACCCTGGGAAGGGCTTATCCACCAATTTTTGATCATCCAATATGCCAGTATGATTTCTCACTGTGCCTCCATCCCCAACCATGTGTAACACTCACTCACTTCATGCATTATTCATTTCACGTCTAGAGAAATCCTTGACCCCTCTCCCACCTCCTAGTGGACATCATTCTCTGCAATAAATCCTTCTTTGACAATCTCTGTCGTCCCAATTGGCTTTCTGTAAGGTGAGAAAGAGGGAACCACCCTTGCCAGTTCATTAATATCACCAGCAACATTACCTGTTTATCTCTGTTAATTGTCTCCACTAGAATGAAAGATCTGTGAATGACCTTAAATAGATCATAAATTCTTTGCATTACCAGGAGCTGGGGGGGAGGGGGAGTATCGTATCTTCATCACAGACAGAGGAATAAAGTGACAGAATGAAACTACACAAGGTACCAACAACTACGTGAAGTCAAGTCATTTAACAGAAAATGAAACAAAATTCATCTTTTCCCCCTAAGATTACAGAACAAATAGTGTATGCAAATTGTCATGAATCAAAAAATAAAGGCCAAAGTGCAATCTCAGTACTTTAAAGGTAATTTTGCTTAAGTTCTCCTTCAAAAATTGCATGATTTATTTTCCACATTTTGGTGCTTAAAGGGTTAAGTAACCTAGACGCTTTAATTACCCACAAAATCCCCTCAAAGTGCATCTTATTCTTCCCCACCACCTCCAAAGAACCAAAAGATGACATTCTGCACCTTTACTCTTCAAACACCTCAAACGGCTTCACCTATTACACAGGGCTGTGTTTTGTTTTCCTTCCTAATATTCGCTACATGAACTATACCAGGATAGTTTATATCAAATCCAACCTCCAACCCTTCAATAGTGGGAAAATATGGCAGAGAAGAGTGGTAAACATTCCCTTTGCACAATACTCAAACCTGTCAAACGTTCCTAAGGGAAAAGGGGCAATTCTGTGGCTCGTCAGCACCTCGCACCCTCCCCCTCCGCGGTGCTATCCGCACTGTTCACCCAGGATCAGGTAGGAACCCAACGTGCGCAGAAGCGCGCTCCCCGACGCATCACACTAGCGAAAAGGGATAAATTGCCGAGCTGGCAGGCTTCCCGTCTTCATTGACAGAGCAGCGAGCCAGAGTGAGAGGTGACTCAGCCCGCTCCGGGCTCCACCCCTCCGTCCGCCGGGGCGGCCCGTGCACTCCGCTCCCTCCATCCCGGCCCCAGGCCCTAACCACGACCCTCCGCTCCCTCTACCGGGCCCTCCAACACTCTGCCCCGACCCTCCTACCCCACGTTCCCGACCGGGCTACCGGCCATCCGCTCCCTCTGCCCCGGCCCTCCGACCCCTCTCTCCACCTCAGCCCTCCGAGCCTCCAACACAGCCCTGGTGCCCCGCTCTCTCTGGCCCAGCTCCCAGCCCTCGACCCTCCGCCCCGGCCCCGCGCCCCAGCACCTCCAGCCCCAGGAGGATTCCAAGTAGCATGCTGAGAGAGCGACCTCCGGGCTGGGACCCCAGCGGCCGCCGACGCGCCTACCTTCGCTCCTGCCCAGGATACGGCAGCATAGGTTCTGCAACAGAACGTTCGGCGACTTCTGGTCCGGGGTCGCCATGCTCGCCTCAGGACTGACCGCCACGGACCCCAGTGGAGCCCCCGGCTCTTGCCAGCTCGCTGCGCCCTCCCCTGCCCCGCGGGCTCCCGGCTCCCGACCGGCTAAGGCGCGAGCGCCGACAGATACAAGGGCGCCATTTTTCGCGGAACCCGCGAAAGCGCGGGCGCTTCCCACAATGCCCCGCTTCTTCCTGCGCTGGGGCCGTGTGTGCGACTGCCTAAGCGTCCCCCGTGGTCGCTCCGGGCAGGGCGGGAAGGTTCCAGGCTTGGAGGTGGCCAACCGCCCCGGCCATGCACATGCGATCCTGAGCTCCGGATCTTGGTTCGACTAACGCTTTAAATGAAAAAAGTCTGTTGAAAGGGAGCAAGGGATTTAACCTGCATTGTCGTCGCCGACCTAGACCGCGTTGTCCCCCACCCACTCCGGGTTATGCGCAGGGCTGCGATTTCGGCGACGCGGAGCCCCTGCCCCAACCCTGCCCGCGGCCTCCACCCAGCCAGCTGTGACACCCCGGGACAGTCAAGTTGGCCCTAGGTTAGTGAGGAACAGGAAGGCTGGAGAAGGAGGGAAGCAGCGGAGCCTCCGCAGGTCGCAGCAGGTGCGGCCTCACGCGCTGCACGTGGGCGCAGGAGCCTGTCAGGGTCCGGCCCCCAGAGGGAAGGGATTGGGAATTAATCTCCTGGGGGAGCACATTTACAATTGGGCCCCCCGCGACGCGCGTACACTGCGAGCCAGCTGTCAGCCTCCCTCTGAGCCAGCTGTGTCTACAGAGCTGCTCGCTGAGCCCAACCCAGGTTCAGAATCGCTAGCAAGGGCAGTTTTCGGCCAGTGAGTGTAGGAACGGTTTGTCACACGGCGACAGGTGACTATTGCGAACTGTCTCTGCCAGGTGGCTCCGCACTCAGAATCCACAACACAGCTCCCTGGACAGCTGGCCTCCAGGTGGGTTCACCCAGGGGGTCACTGGCAGGAAACGGGAGGCAGGAGAAGGAGGCTGCCAGGGTTCTCCCCTTGCGGACTCTGCCTCTACCGTCTGTGATAGCAGGACGGTCTCCAGATTTCTGCCTGCCAGCCCCTCGAGGTGTCGTGGTTCCAAGGCTGTGCACCACTGGTCCCAGGGACTGCTCCCACTGAGGGTTTCTGCCATTTTATAGCCCCCAGTGTCAATAGAAGAAGAACGAGTAGGCTAGGCCTGGAAAGAAAAAGTAGGGAATACTGAGCCAGAGTAAGAGAACATCTCCAGGGGTTCTTGGTACAGGGACCCGATACAGCCTCCGCCTGGTACCACCCCATCGCCAGCCCGAGTTGATTTCCAGAGAGCACCAGGCTGGGATAGGCGTTTGTAACAAGATGGTGACCCTGCAGAGTCCTTCACAATGACCTTCAGAAACTGCAGTGTACCAAGTTTGCAAAATGAAAGGTTAGACTTGCAGGAAGGAACAAACAACAGCCTGTAGGATAAAATACTGGTAACTAATGAATGACTTGATTGTAAAAACAACATAAAATTAAAATAACATTAAAAATCTCACAAAGAAGGTGGCAAATGTTATTACAGTGTACTGATGTGTTTGACATGTCCCAAAAGAGGTAAAAGTACTGATTTATATTAGGTTTCCATACATCAAGGATATTCGTAATTTCCAGAGAGACCACTGACTGAAGAGTAAACATACTGGTAACTACCAGACTAATAAAGAGTAAGACGTACACAACAACAAGTTTTCATCAGGGCAGCGCGTGTGGCTCAAGGAGTAGGGTGCCGGCCCCATATGCCAGAGGTGGTGGGTTCAAACCCAGCCCTGGCCAAAAAAAAAAAAAAAAAAAAACAAAGAAGTTTTCATCAATCCAAAAGAAAACCAAAAAAAATGAAAATGAACATATTATAGGAAAAATAAGAGAAAAATATTAAAGATATTAAAGATACTGTGGCATAGTTAAGCCACAGTATCTCACAAGTTACATCACATGTAAAAACACTAAACCCACAGAGGCCAAATGCACTTCTATCACATCATCTCAAAGTGCTGACTATGAACATGACTTGTCACTGTCCATATTAACCTTAATCACTTGGCTTGAGGTACCATTCCAGGTTTCTGAACTATAACATTATTCTTTCTCTTTCTTTGCATACTATACTCCTTGGGGAAAAGTCAGTATGCAGCCCACACTTAACAGCTGGATAGTTAGGTTCTGCTTCTTAAGAATGGACAATGTGCATAAAAACTATTTGGAGTTCTGCATGGGAGAGTTGTCTATTCTCCTTCATTTAGTTATTCAATAATTTATTTACATAAGTAGGTATTTTTGAATATTTACCTTATATTTTGAGTCATAACCTAACACTACTATTTTATTGCTCGAATTTTTCCAGACAGAAACATTTGAAGCTCTTTCAGTTGGTTCCCATATCCCTTTGGCATTCCTTCATCATTGTGAATTTTTAAAAAAATTAATAAACTTTATGGTTTTTCATACCAGTTTTGTATTTGCAGAAAAAGCTGAGCAGATAGTACAAAGTCCCACAAATCCCCGCCCCAGTTCTCACCCTTGGCAGTCTCCCAGCTACACAGTATTAGCATCTAGGATTAGGGGCGCATTTGTTACAGTTAAGGAACAATCCTGGTGCTGGGTTCGGAGCTCCTGTGTCTGCTCCTTGCCCCCTGCACAGATGCGTCCCTTCACAGGCAGCATGCTTGGTAGGTAGAATGGTAGATGCCAAACACTGCTACTAATAGTTTTTTATCCCTGAGTGAGTCTGTTTCTCCTGTTCTTGGTATGGGTTAGTTCTTACATTCTTTTGTATTATTTCATGTTACATTTGACGTTGTAGAGGAAAAACACATTTGACCTGCCTGAATTGGAAGCTTTGTGGTTACTGAGGTTGTCATACCCAACTCGAGAAAATATAAGGATATTCTAATGATTGATTGGGTAAAACTAGTGAACGCTCTTTACAATTAATTTATAAGTTTGCATTCACTCTTATGAAATCATTATGATTTATTGTTATGACATAAGATCGACAGATTGAAATTTCAATTAGACCTTGAAAAATGATCTTACAGGAAAATGTCCTAAACTACTGAAGGAAGATGGACAAATTACTTCAGAAGCCAAGAAGTCTTTTGAGCCCCTCTCTTTCTAGTACATGTTTTCTGTGCAGGGAGTGTTTCTTCTTGTGCTGTTTTTAGTTGGAATTGATTTCCAATGGCTGACATTAGGTAAGACTTTACTATAAAAACCACTAGCATCCAATAAAGCTTTTTGTCTGTTTCTCCAGGTTAGCAAGCAGAAGCCACCATGCCCTCTTCCAGAATTTTTTTGCCTGTGTTTTTCTAACTAACTCTTTAGGTCTACAGTTTTTGAGGGATTTTGAGTTTTTTATTACAGTGTTCATATTGGGATATTGCTTCTTTAATTCTAGGCATATTTTAGTTACATTTAAAAACAATTTTGAAAGCGTACAAAAAGCTTTTAGTACTGGTGATGAAATATCCTTGCTCAGACCCTAGATCCCGGGACTCATGGTTTAGGCCCCTCTTGCTTGATCTCATTCGTACAGCCTCATTTAAGAGTCACTTCCTGTGGATGTCAACCTCACAGTTAGTCATGAACCGGCTTTCTTCATAAACTGATTTAGTGTCCTGATGCTGCGGTCAGGTATGAGGTGAAAATGGGTTGATTTTCTTGGTAGATTTAACATCTTCTTAGAGTCTCCTCAGTTTCAACAAGAACTGGTGTGAGAGCAAAGCGGGTAACAGAGCACAGCAAAGTGTCCGTCCTCCAAGGCAGCAGGTAGCACTGGACAGTGGGGCTCTGAGGTCAGATGGGTGCAAGGAGTCAGCTCTGTCTGGAAGGCTAAGCCACAGCCTGTCTTCCTGGCTGGGTCTCTCTGTCCTCCACCTCCTCACCATGCTCACCCCAAGGCACAAGAAGTGAGTTTTAGGTGTCCCCTCATTTTAGAATTTAAAAGTCCTTTGTAAAGCCTTTCTCTGGACCAGGCTTGCTCTGGAACATTGTTTGATTTTCATGGCAGGACATTCCTTTTGGCCTTGCAGGCTGGTGAAGCTTCTGGAAGCCAGCTGCTGTCTGGCTGAATCCTTGACATTTCAGGTGCCTCAGGGGCACAAGGAACATTGTGTACTGAAGTTATGGCACCCAACTTCCAGGTACGCCACTGCAGACAACCTGGAGACATCCCGGACATCATCACTACATTTACCAACGTCACTATCGAGTCGCTGCCTCTTGCTGCTCCTGGGCAGGGCCAGACCTAGTTACCTCAGACCTCTGAGCTTCATGGCCACTCAGTGAGAGTGGCCTTGCTCTTCCCGCTCCACTGGAGGGGAGAGTGCAGCCCAAAGTATTCAATAACTTGTCTGAGTTCAGCGAGGGGAAGACCCAGCATTCAAATCAACATGACCTTCACATACTGTCGCTTTCCAGCTCCACAAAGTGCACCTCCTGAAGAGACATTTTTGACTGCTTAATATATTTTGATAGTGTGCACAAATGCCATTAGCCCTCTAGTCCTGAAATTAGAGGAAAGCACCGAAGGAGAAATCTGATAAGGCCTTTGAAAGAAAGAAGTTAATTAGTTTTCCGGATGATTAGAGTGCTTATTCCCCTTTGGCTCTCTCAAGTTAATAATGAGAAGACAGAGCCTCTTTGCACCGCAAACCTTCAGCTGCAAACTCTTCGAAGCCACGCTGGCCAGAGGAGGGCTCAAAGGCATTTTGAATAATGCACTTTTCCTTTGCTTTGAGCATTGTGCTGGGTGATTGATTTGAAGCACATGAATGACTAGACGGGTCGTTTATTTCCATAAATATATGTTATAAATTACCTTGACAGCAAAAGACTGCAGTTCATCTCCACACAGGAGAGAAAAACATTTGTTCTTTGTCACATTTTTATATTTAATGTGCTTCACAAAACAATTGAGTGGGCCAGTGACTGGTCATGCACAACCACTGCTTATTCATTTTACTTAAAATTAGATTGAATGCATTTTTAAAAGACACAGCTGGAATATATGTGTGAGCCTGAAAATATGAGGCATAAATTAAAGCCAAGAAAATCCTCCCATCGTGAACTTTACACACTCGCCTTTTTAATTTGCACGGATTACATTTTCACACACCTCCTACTGACATAATTTAGTGGGTAATGTAAATATAAAATTATCAGGTAGACATTCCCAAGGCAAGATCTGCATTACAGCCTCAAGTGTCAAATTCAATCTGTGGTTCAAAAGTAACAAATGTAACAAGATACAGAAAGAACTCTGAAGCCAGAGACTGTGGTGGCTCTGCTACTCACGAGGGCAAATCATTCAGCTAAGTGACAAAGTCTGTAGTAGTTGATTAATTCCAGATTCTTGCTGAAGGAACCAGACAGATCACGTCCCAAGAAACTTGCCCTAGGCTCCTGCGTCCATTCCAGGCTTCTCCAAAGAACCACATGTGTGTTCCATGGTAGGAGTACGTTGTTCCAGAACTCACTTCATCTAAAAACGGGCATGGCTTTTTATTCTTTTCTGATGATTTTTTTAAATTACTAATTCTTTAACATTCGATTAGATTGTGTTTTGCTTCGCTTTTTAAACTCAGAGATGTTAAGAACTCAATATAATAGGGCAGTGCCTGTGGCTCAAGGAGTAGGGCGCCAGCCCCATATATCGGGGGTGGCGGGATCGAACCCGGCCCCAGCTGAAAACTACGACAACAACAACAACAAAAAGACTTCAACAGGGGCGGCACCCGTGGCTCAAAGGAGTGGGTCACCGGCCCCATATGCCAGAGGTGGCGAGTTCAAACCCAGCCCCGGCCAAAAACTGCAAAGAAAAAAAAAAGAATTCAATATAACAATCCTAAATGCTAATAACATTCCCAAACTTAACATCCTTAACTTTGTCATCTTGGCTTATGAAATGGGGTCAAAGCTGGCAGACACAGAAAGAAAGGAAAGGAGAGTAAGAGAGAAGGAAGAGGGGAGACAGGGTTGGGGAGGACCGAGGGGCATTGCTCTGCGACCTCCAGCCTCCTGCTCTAATCACAAGACTGCACATTCAGTCTTCCCTGAGATCCTACAACAGGTTCCCTGGCATAAAGGTCACTACTTAGTTTCTATTTCCAGAATTAAAAAAAAAAAATGTGTTAGTGATAAACTAACAGGATTCACCACTTCCCTGTGAGAAAAGAAAACACGGTCAAGTCCAAATGCGTTGCTCTAACTGCTCTACCAGGGTCTGACCAGGCTCCACCCCATTTTCCTCAGTGTCATTCTCAGCTCACACATTCTTTCATATTCCCCAGGTTTTCTTTTGGAATCTTTTACTTTGGAAACTGTCTTCATGTATTCACCTACAAATTTATTTTTATATTATTGACAATGTTATATACACACAATTCTTTTAAAAATGAGTTTTTTCTGCCCCCTCTCCCGATAGCAAACGTGCATTGAAAAATCAGGAAACCATAAAAAATATCTAAAGGATAGTCAGGCATGACTGTGCCCACAGAGCTGGCCACTGCCAGTGTTCACCTGCCGGTGCCCACACGTGTGCCTTGACCCTGCACAGTGCTCTGTTACCCACCCCCTCTTGAGCTCCAAATTATGTCTCATTGTTTTCTATGTTATCAGATAAGCTGCAGCCCGTCTCTACATAGCTACGTAATATCCCAGCATCTGGCTGTGTCTCTGTGTACATGGTTCATTTCCCTCATCCTCTGGGACAGCCAGTTTGTCTTCACATTTTTCAGTGTTATATATAAAGAATATTCTGGTCATTATATAAACAGCTTTGGATCCAAATCATGGGCTGAAGATCACTTGTAGAGTTGGGAACTTGGGGCAGGGGGTCATATAGCTCTTCACAGATGCGCCTCCTTGAAGCTGAAGTTCTGTCAGCTCAGCCACTCAGAGTCAGGACGCCTGGGAGTGACTCTGCCCTGTGTGCAGGTGCGTCCTCCACAAACGTGAGCAGGCAGAACCGTGAAGAGAGGGGACAGGGTGTGGAACCAGCGGGCCAGTCTGAGACCCTGGCCTTGCTGCTGACCTTCTGTGTGACCATTGCAAAGCCATGTAAACAGAGAGTCACTGGTCAGTAAAGTGGATGTCACCGGCCCAGTGACATCCTAGTAAAGCCCTACACAGATTAAACTCGAGAGTAGCACTGGGCACCCACCTTGATGGTATTCTTATCTTTAAACAAAAGCTGGGGGTGAGACAATTTCCCCACCAGACACTCCTGCAATAGAGACTATAACCCTGTCCCAGGGATCAGGAGATAGGCTCAGTCACACGCACTTGGCCTGAGCTCTCACACTGAGCATGAGCAGAGCTGGGCTGCAGGCCCCGCCAGGCCGACACCCCTCCAGCGGCTCACCACGCAGCTGTGTGCCAGGGACCGATCACCAACTGCAATTCAGCCCACAGCCTCTGTGTAAACAGTGATGGGCTGTGAAATGCATTCATATTTCATTAACAAATTAGAAGATAAAAAGTCGATATGAAACGGTGGTGTACACATGTATATATAGCTTTGCCAGGTAACTGCATGTCCTCAGATGCTGTGTATGTTATGTCTTATGTTTTAAAAGAAGCAGCACTATTACCTTCTCCAGACCCCTGCTGTGTTACATGGATACTCAAGCTTCTTTGTAGCTGGTTATCTAGCTCCTAGGAAATAATCTGAAATTCTTCTCGCGGTAGGAAACTTTTGAGAAGACAGCGCTTGATACATTTGAGGAAGGAAAAAACCACACTGCCAATTACTGGCAGAATCACTGTGCAGAATGTGTGCTTGAGAAGATCGGCATGTGGCTCAGAACTTCTTGGTTCCATTCTTTTCTCCTGGGGGACAGGGGAGCAGAAAGGCGCTCTCCTCTGCCTCAGGTCCGCCGCACTTCAGCACCTGCAGCAGGTGCGCCCGGCGCCCTCGCCCGGCCCCGGCTGTCAGCCGGCCTCTGCTGCCCTCTTCCGGCCGACGGGGCTGAACTGCACCTGAGGGCGCAGGAATAAACAGCTGATTTTACAGGGTATAAATCTAATAAGAATTACATCGCTAACAGAGTTCTCAGAATTTTCCAAACGAGTCTCTCCTGTACTGTGCCATAGTCTTTGCCTTCCTGAGAAAAAGCTATTGTTGGAACAGTCTATCTTATTTTCAGAATGCTTACAAGGCCATCCCACTCTGCCATCATTCAGGGAAAGCTGGAGGCAGCAGAGTGTACCCTGAAGTTCTTCAGAAAGCCTTGGGTTCAAATCCACTGCCAGCTTATGACTCTGAGCACGTCATTGCCTTGGGCTTCTGTTTTCTGATCCTTAAAACAGAAATGAACATATTTGGCTTGCAGGATTGTGACAAGATTTGATAGTTAATATTTAAAAAATGTCTGGCAAGTATTTCAAAATGGTAGCAGTTAAAGAAGATATAAAATTTCTATTAGTAAATAGAAATTTACTAAATTAAATTAAAACTTCAATATATTAAGTTTTCAAGATTACATTGAAAAGACCAGAGAGATTTATTTTATCACAGTGAGTCTATTTTTAAATGAAATTTAATTTAGCATTACACATATGTGAATATTGCATTATTTCATGTGTTGAAAATTAATCAGAGATACAATGAAAAGCAACAGAGTCTCAACATACTTTAATGGTTACTTTAATGGTAGTAACCAATGAGCAAAGGCGAGGTCTGTACATATTCACCGATTCAGAAAGCAGGGGTCCTCTGATCCATAGGATACGGGACATCTCATGGGTCTTAAATGAGAACCACATGTATAAAGTAACATTTCTGCTAGACATTTTCAAAAACCTAACACTAATTAGTTAAGGGAAGTGTGTCTTACTTTCTGACAGATAGTATTCTTGCATCAGAGCCAGAAGTCCAACCGTTGAACCCCAGTCTAGTTCCTTGGCAAGTACCTTCCAGATGCTGGGTAGAGCCTTTGAGATGGAATAGTTCCTCACCTGGTTTCCAGCAAACCGTGCCAACCTGGGAATGAGCCGACGGCCCCACTTCCACTGCTCCCCCATCTCTGCACATGTTTCTTCTCTCTATATATATAAAATACACATCTCCCTTGGGTTTTATTTTTCTAATTAGAATGAATAAACACTTATTCATATTTCTAATTTCACTGAGACGTGGACTAGACCAGCCCCCAAACTCAATTGTCATTGGACTTCACAGTTCACAGAAATTCCAGGCCTACACAGTCGACCTAAACAGAGCCACTGTCTGATAAAGTCAGAGACTTCAATGGGCCCAAAGGTCTCTCAACACAAAGTCCAGAATGTGCAGGGGACAAGTGACAATTACTCATCCTAACAAGAAGCAGGAAAAGCACAACTTGAATAAGAAAAGACACCAACTGATATCAACCACAACAGGTCAGACAGTAGGATCATCTGACCAAGGGTTCAAATCAACAACGAAAATAGCTTCATCAAATAATTAGGAACTATGTTGAAACAAATTAACAAACAGAATATCCCAATTAAATTATAAAACTGAAAAACACGCTAACAGCCCTGAACACACTCTGAGTGAGCTCAGTACCAGAATGCAGATGAAAGAGAGAGAGCCAGTGAACCTGAAGACTATTCAGTAACATTTACACAGTCTGGACAATGCAAAGAAGACAGATTGAAGAAACACAAAGAGAGCCTCAGATCTCATGGGGCAATAAGAAAAGATCTAATATTTGTATCACCAGAGTCCCACAAGGGAAGGAGAGTGGGGGGGGGTGTCTAAAAAGAAATCGTACTTGAAAACTTCCCAAATTGGCAAGACATACAGCTGCAGATTCAAGAAACTGAGTGAGCACCATTAGGATAAGCCAGAAATAATTCCACACCAAGACACATCACAATAAGACTTTTCAAACTAAAGCCAAAGACACCAGCTTAGAAATAGCCAGAGAGAAAAGGCACTTTCCTGTAAGGGAAACCAGTTCAAATGACTGTGGACTTCTCCTGTGAAACCACAGAGTTCAGGAAGGAACTAGGACTGAAAGAAAAAAAGAGGGGGGGACTTTTCTTCAGAGATAAAAATTGGAAATAAAACATTATCAGACAAAGAACAACTAAGAGAATTCATAAGCATCAGCAGACCCACCCTTAAGGATGTCTAAAGGAAACTTTCCAAACAGGAAAAAATATTAACATAAGACCAGGAATTTCATCAATAAAAGAAAAATAGAATGAGGAAAACTAGGGACAAGTGTAATAAACTATCCTTTACCTTACGAGTTGCTTAAATAATATGCCCCAATTAAAGCAAAAACAGTAATACTACCTGCAGTGGTGTGCAGTACATGTGAACACGTGACATAGTCCTACTTTAAAAGTGGGCAAGACACAAAAACCTAGGTGAAGGGAAGATTTCAACACTTGACTTGAAGTGGCAAAACATGACCATGGTTGCCTGTAGTGATTTGAGTACAAATACTGCAATACCTCAAGCAGTCGCTGAGAAAACTGTAAAAAGTGACACACTGAAAAAACGTTGTTTATAAATTAAAACGTTCTTCTAGAGAACATTCAAGTGATGCAAAGAGAAACCAAGGATCAAGAAACACGGGGACAGAAATAATAAAGTGGCAGACTCAAGGCCTCACATATCGGTGGTCATAAGTGTCAAGGATCTGAACGTTCCAGTTACAAGACAGGAATGGTCAGTCAATGAAGAAATACAACTGAATTATATGCTGTCTATAAGACACTCACTTCAAATATAATGACATTGGTAGACTGAAAGAAAAGAATAGAAAAAGCTATACCATGCAAACATTAATGTTTTAAAAAGTGGGAGTGGCTCTATTAATATCGGGTAAAGCAGACTTGACAGCGAAGAACATTTCTAAGGACAAAGAGGGATATTGATAAAAGAGTTAGCCCACCAGAAGACTTAGGACTCCTAAATACATAGACACCCAAAACAGAGCTTCAAAATACAGAAAACAAAAACTGATAGAGCTGGAAAGAGAAATAGTCAAATCCAAATTTACAGTTAGGGGACTTCACAGCTCACAGAAATGTCCCGGCTCTACACACTCAGCCTACACAGAGCCACTGTCTGATAAAACCAGAGACTTCGGTGCATCCAAGGGTCTCTCAGAATAATGTCCAGAATGTGCAGAACCTTATTCCCTGACAGTGAAGGACTGGGCAGAAAGTCAGCAAGAGAACAAAATAAACCCATCAACCGACAGGGTCTGACTGACATTTCCCAAACACAACAACCCCATCTTTCAAAGCACCATCTTTATCAATCACCAAGATACACAGTAACCTAGGTCACAAAACCAGTCCTGATAAATTTAATAGAACTGAAATTATACAGAGTGTGTTCTCTGACCATAATGGAGTCAAACTTGAAATCAATAGCAGGAAGAACAAAAAAGCCTCCAACATGTGAAAACATAACAATATATTTCTAAATAATCCATGGGCCAAAGAGGTCAAAGATTTTCAAAGAAAATCTGAAAATACATAGAATTGTTTAGAGACGAAAACATGACATATAGAAACTTGTGGGATGAGACTGCAGTGCTAACAGGGAAATGTACAGCTCTAAATGTTTACGTTGCAAAAGAGGAAAGTCTCTAATCAGTGGTGTGAGTCCCTAACTTAAGAAGCTAGAAAAAGGAGGCCAAAGTAAGCAAGGCCAAAGCAAGACAAAGGAAGAGTCCTTCTTCCCTGTGGTATTGAAAGCCCTAGCAAACTCTAGGAGATAAAAATAAGTAAGATGCTTACTGGAATGAAAGAAATAAAATTATCAGTCACCAGCTATGCCTGGGCTGATTGGGTCCACCTCCTCCCTGATGTAAGGAACTGGGCTCCTGAGCCACCATAGTCACAGAGAAAGGTACTCACACGATAAATAACCACAAGTGTCCTTTAGATTTAGTTTCATGGTTTAGAGTCCTGCTGTCTCTTAATGCACAGTTACATGTTCCTTCTATATATAAAAAAAAAATGTAACAAGATACTTTAAAGGAAAGGAAGGCTGTCTTCTATTTTAGGCTGGGTAAGCAATAACAGGCTCAGGGCATGTCCTTCCAATCCACCCCAAGTTCCTTTTAGCATCTGGTTGAGATGAAGAGAAAATGGTCCTCTAATATTAAATCAATATCCAAGCAGGACAAAAAGAGCGTTTCGTCTCAAGTTTCCATAATGCGGAAGGGTGTGTGGTAATGCTCAGAGATGATGCAGCCACCCTGCCAACAATAGACTCAAAAGTGCAATTTTGGCAAAATAAATAAAATGATGGTTAAAAAATGATTTTCTTTTGCAGTGATCTCATAGGGCAAAACATTGAAAAACAAGGACAAATTTCTTGCAAGCCTTGTAGAATATGTGGGAGACACCAACATATCTGTGAACGATGTCCAAGGGGGGTACAGAGATGGGGGAAAGGAAAACTTACTGTGTGCCCCTAAGTGCCAGGCACTTTCCATCAGTCAGCTTCCAAGCAGCCCCCAGGAGCGTGCCAGCCAGCACTCCACCCAGGGATCTCCATTTTGCCCACACAGCTTCCCGAAGAGCTCCAGGAGGATGGTTCCCACAGCCCTCTCTGCACCCCAACTTCACACTCCTGGCTTCCCCCCTTTGCTTTTCTCTATACTCTTTCTTGACTCTGTGTTTCCATTCTCCTTTCTGATTTCTGACTCATGCTGAAGACCCCCAAGCCCCCACCTCTCCTCTGCGCACAACTGCAGCATAGTGTCCCTGTGGCCAGGCCTGGGCCCCAAGGGATGCCTCCCTCCCCCCAAGGGCCCTGGTGCATGTCCTGCCCCAGCACACTCCTCCCTCATCAAGACCTGCTACACTCTCTCAATGAGTCTGAAGCAAATCTCAAATATAGTATCACTTCACCCTTAAATATTCTAGCAGATCATTGATATTTAACTGGGAAAACAAATGCAAAACACATCTAAAAGGACAGCTCGCCATCTGTTCTGCGAACTTGGCACTGTCTCTTTTCCCAGGTGGACCACCTCCATGGAAACTGGGATAATAATAGCTGCCCTGTCTGCCTCCCGGGGCTCTGACGAATAGACGGTAGGTACCAAGAGGCAGAAGTTTTCGTTAGCATGGAGGCACCGAGCAGCCGAGCTATAGCTCTCGTTAAACGGACAAACTGCTTCACAGCAGAGACGTCTCACACATATATTCTCTAGCCCCCATCTTTCCGCCTCCTTTCAGTCACTCTGCTGACCTTGTCCTGGTGCTTGGAGCGGGAGCCTGTGTCCAAACCTAACAGGTCTCCGGGGCCCTAGCCTGCCTGTTGGGAGTGCTCTGGGTCCCGGAGCTCTCTGTCCACTCTCTCCAGGTTTGGCTCCTCCCTCCCTCAACCAGCCCCTAAGCACCTTAGGCCTTCCCAGGGGCTCCTCCCTCATCACTCCCCCTGACCGGCTGTGATGCGATGTGGGGTGACCACCCACCAGCTCTGCAGTTGTTCCCAGAGGCCATCACGGTTCCTTCTGCTCTACCGTCTAGCCCCCAGCATATGGGTGTCTGGGTGGGGTGCCATGCGAGAGCTCCCGACCCCGAGTGATTTATCCGCTTGACCCAAGCTCCTTGAGGGCAGAGGCCACGCGTTATTAATACCAATATCCTAGTATCGATAGATTGCCATTCAATAAGTGTTTGCTATGAATAAATAAATGAAGGCTTATTAAACATGATTCAAAAGGCACTTAGGGGAAAGACCTTTAGTAAATCATAAATATTTAGAGGAAGGGCCAAACAGGAAGCATACTTAGGCATTGTCAAGCCTAAGAAAAGGTACTTTTAGCCCCTAATTTTGGCCTTCTGAAATAATGTAAGTGATGTGTGATGTTCATTTATTTGGCAGGAAAATAAAAACTTGCAAATAGTTGTTTCTTGAAGTTGAAAAGAATTTCAACCAGCCCAAATGTAGGTAGTTTCCATGGAGATGGAGGCCAGTCCCTTTGCACAAGTCTCTGGGTTTTATCAGGCGGTAGCCCCCATCCTTCTACCTTCCCTGACCCCTGGGGCCCAGCCAGTGCAGCGCTCCGGGTTCTCACATCAGACCAGAGTGTCATGGAGGGCTGGGATTGTTCTGGATGCTGACTTCAGATGGTTAAAAATCCAGCTGTCTGTAATAGTATGCTGTCCCTCCACCACCAATGGGTAGATTTAACTCTTTTATTTCACTCTTCTAATGCTTCCTATTACAATTATAGGATGAGTTCCATGAATATATTCCTTGTAAAAATTTAATGCTTTCTGGGCAGCACCTGTGGGTCAGTGGGTAAGGCACGGCCCCATATACTCAGGATGGGGGGTTCGAACTCAGCCCCAATCAAAGTGCAACAAAAAAATAGCCGGTGTTGTGGTGGGCTCCTTTAGTCCCAGCTACTTGGAAGGCTGAGGCAAGAGAATTGCCTAAGTCCAAGAGCCGGAGGTTGCTGTGAGCTGTGACTTCACAGCACTCTGCCAAGGGCAGCAAAGTAAGACTCTGTCACTAAAAAAAAAAAAAAATTAATGCTTTCTTTGAAAAGTAGCAAACGTGCCTCTTCCAAATTAAAGGGAGGTCCCTCAAATCCTCAGTTTAGTAATCAGCCTGATCTTCAAGACTTTGCAGACTCGGCCTTCCCATTTAAAGGTTTCCTATCTCCAGACTGATAAATCTCTTTCTAGCTACTTTTTCTCCAGAAGTGGCCAGGCAATCAGTTTTCTCCCACCTCCTCAGTGCTGGGAGGTGGGTGTCTGGAACTGTCCCTCGCATCTCTGGAATGGACTTACTTATCATGGTTTGTCCTGGAGTGTCCTAAAGAGTCACGCTGTATCTTTAATGCCTGTCTGAATGACCTGGCATTTGCTATACTCTTTGTACTCATGAACTAATGTTGATAAGAGACCAAACATAGAGGACAGCAGACCCTCCACAGTTGGCTCCTCCCTACACTGACACCCCCTTAAGGTGACCTAATTTTCACAGGCCAGACATACAGCACACGTCCGTGTCAATACAGTAGGCCTCGATCCTTAAGGTGACCACTGCTGCATGTCAACCAGTTTGCTAGTCCCTTGGTTGGTCCCCTAACCTGAATTACTTCTTGCTACACAAACAAATGTATTACATCTGAGTCCTGACAAAGCACATACACACTTCTGCATCTTGCAAAGTGCAGAGGTGACCCCTCTGCATATGAAACCACAGAGTCACGGGGCTGGAGAGGACCTTGACAACCTCTCTGAGGCATTCTCTTCTCACAGGCGGTCCTACTCCTCAAGAAGGCAGGAGTCAATCCTGTCTTTGAAGACCTTTAGGGAAAAAGATTCCACATTCTTCTCCAGCAACCAGTTCTTTCTGGAATGTGTCTTTTGTGCACCTGGTACATCCAGCCTGTCCTGAATCCTTGTCTCTGCCGAAGAATCTCTCCCCACCTGTGGTCTGTCCCATGAGATTCCCTCTTATTCTTCCCAGGCAAGGTGGGGCTACTCTCTCCTGCCATGCCAGGCGGGCAGATCTGTCTGCCTTTGTTGGCAGGCATCTGTCCAGTGTTGGACAAGACTGAGTGTATGACCCCAGTCCTGGGCCAAAGACCTCACTGCAGGGCCTCCTGTGACCATTCCAAGGGCTGAAGGTGCAGAATGGAGTGGAAGACTTACCCCGGCCAGGTGGCAGTAAAGCCCTGGGAGCACCTTAGTCTAAACTATGTGGCAGGTGGCTCGGGCCCTGGATCTGCATGCCCAAGGCTGGTGCCCACACCTGCCCTACTGAAGAGATGACCAGGCCCCTAATCCTTCCATGGTGGAGCCCCCCAAGGAGAGCCCGTCCCATGAGGCACAGAGGGCAACCTCCAAGCAGGACAGGTCAGCAGAACTGGTTCGGCCCCAGCACAGGGCTTCTCCTCACCCCTCGTTATAGATTCTCGGCTCATTAGTTACCTCTCAGTGAAGGTGTGAACCCACAGATAGTACATGAAGCCAATAAGCCTCCTCTGAACCCCACCCTGTGTCACCTCAGGTGCAGAGGGAACCCCAAATGCTCATGTGCTGCCCGCACCCTCCAGGGGCCTCAGAAGCTGCCCCAGAGACAAGCACCTGCTCAGCAGCAGGGTGGTGACATTTCCCGGGGAGCAACCTTCAGCCATCCTCTCCGTCTGCATCCTCCAGGCAGTGGGGTAACCCAGAGAGGAAGGCTTGGACAGATATCTGACCACCTGAAGTCCCACATTCATCGTCCAGTTGTCAAATCCTGAGTGACTTACTTAATTATCCACTATAAAATGTGATGTCACAGAATTGTGACAAATTCTAATAGTTTCTACTGCCATTGTCCCAAAGGCTCCTTCTGACACTCGCTGGCACTGGGGTCTCAGCTGTTTTGAGCTGAGTGCTGGGATCGTCCTGCTGAGTAGAGTCCTCTGGGAACTCTGGCTTTGCTGAACCTTCAGGGATCGTGATTACTGGGATGGCCACTATATTAGCTAGTAGACTAATGGAACCCATGAAACTCTGGCATATTCATATTTTTGTGAGTGTCCTTTTAAGGGCTACGTTTGAATGAATGATTCTATATTCTTTATTGCTAAAAAGTGAAGATAAAGATTTTCTCCTATTCCAAATGCATAGGTAGTTATAATAACTAGGCATGGCTTATGTACCAAATTCTAAATATACTAGATAAGTTAACTATTCAATCCTCATGATTAGCCTGTGAAGTAGCTGTAATTATTCCCATTTTAAAGATAAGGAAAATAGGCACATAGAGGTTAAATGAGTACCCAAGTTTTCAAATAGCTGGAGACAGTCAAACCTAGGCAAGATGGCTGCAGAGTCCCCAGGAATAATCAACGCCTTCCTTCCTAGAAATTACAGATCTTTGTGGAACTGCAGACCCATTCCAAATAAGGAGTTCCTTTTATCAGCATCTTTCTATGCATAGATAGATAAACAAGGGACAAGGAGATACAGAGAGAGCACACGTCAACAGATGACAGACAGAAAGCACCCCTACAGAGATGACAGAGAGAGAGAGAGCACACCTCCAGAGATGACAGAGAGAGAGAGAGAGAGAGCACATGCCTCGAGAGATCTGTGCTGTGTTGTCTAGGGTCCAAGTTCTAGTACATGGTGTCCTGCTGCTTTTCATTGTTAATTGACAAAAGCTCAGCACACTGTGGATCATCTGAGCGGCCAGGTTGGAAGTGAGTTTTGCCATCATGCTGCCTGAACTCTGATGTCTGCTACCAAGCATGTGGCAGGTGGTTCCTAGAGAGACAGTGTCACCTGTCACCTCATACTCAGCTAAATTCAAATGATGATTATCTCATCCTGACTGTAGCCACATTAACACCTTTGACTAATTATAAAGTCAAAACCTATTTCTGCTATGGGAAGACACTCCCCTAGAGTTTTCATTTATTGTACAACTTTCATGTGAGACTGTGAGGACAGCGTCATATGACCAAACACAGCAATGTGACAATTCAGATATTGGGCTATAATGAAAAAAGAACAGGGATAAGAATTACAACCCCCAGTACAAGCCGTAGGCTTCATGGTGTGCTCTAGGGAAGTGGGTTCCACAGGAATTTGAGCAAGGAGTTGAGTCATTGTATGTCACAGACAAACAGCAAAGTTTTTAAAGGCTGCTTCTTACTTTTGTAACCTTTTCATTTTGCAAGTACATGTCTGGTAGATGTTGGCCTGTACTAACATTCAGGAAAGCTTTTATTTGTCAATATTTTGTTTGGTGGCAAACTATTAGCTCATCTCAGTAGTGAGTCAGTGGTTAAAATGAATTTGCTGGGTAAAAAAGAAATGTAGGGTGTACTCCTGGCGACTCTGGTGACGGTGTATTATGCTCACAACCAAAAGGAGCAGCCGGGCGGCAAAGCACAAAACCAGCACGTTTACCTGTCAGTACTTTAGACAAACAAAAACAACCCGGGGAACACCATTAATTAGGGTTTTACTGATGCTGTAGTTTTGTCTTATTTGATTTGTTGTAAGCATAAGAAATGTACACATAACTTTAAACTTATACATGTTTAAGTAATGGCATAATTAAAAAATACTCTGCTAAAACTATGGAGCCAGTGAATTTTTTTTCTTTCATTTGGAATCCATTTATTTCTCATTTGACAAAAAGTATCAAAAAATAGTTTTTACATACATATATATATTGATATTTGAAATACTGGTTCCAATCTATATTTGGGGGTTAACAAATTTCAGGTTTTTTATTGCTGAATGTTTTAATACTTCTTTTATTTCAAAAGTTCTGCTCCCCACTAATTGGATGATTAATGCAACTCAAGCTCTCTGTAGCGTTGAGTACTCACAGGTCATGCTGAGGTGATAATGCCAAGGTCGTGAGCACTGAAGTATATGAAAGTGTTCTACCCAGTCATGCATGATGTGAGTTCCCTGTGTGTGCTCTGGGTGTTTATGTGTTTTTACTGAATTCATTCATATTAAACTTAATTATTTATAGATTTCAGGCATGCTCTCCACTCTATTCCGAAATTAAGTTAAAAAAGAATGTTATTAATCTATTAATCATTATATTATCCCAAGATATATCTTTTCTATTGCTTATTTTCAAACTGAAAAGTCAGACTTTTTCCTTTATCCATCTTTTGGTGAAAAAAAAAACCCTCTATATACCTGAGGACATTAGTTGCTTTCTGGATTTTTCCTAGCTTTATTATTTATTTCTCAAGCCTGGCAATCAAGAGAATATATAGATTTCCTGGTGCAGGCTTCCTGGTACTCTGTCTAAACATCCTTCCTGGGGACGTGCAGCAAGCTTTGTGGACGTTTTTGTTGACCACAGCGGTACACTGTTTCGATTCCGTCTGCTGGAATTGGAACACTCACTTAACAGCTCCTCTTGCCCTCAAACTCAGCCAGTCTGAAAATGGGCCCCTTTGCCTCTCCCACCTGCCTTCCCACCTCTGCCCCTTGGCCCTTCCTGCTATCAGTCTAAGGGTCTCGGGTTCCTGTTCCCTTCCTCCCTCCCTACCCTTGTTGCTCCATCCTTCCCTTACCCTTCCTTTGTGGGGCCCCACCTTCCCTGTTCACCCTTTCAAAAGTTTACTTACCACCCACAATGTGCCTGAGTGCCCTGCTGGTGCCGGGTACCCACAGATAGCCCAGCCTTCGGCCCTGTCCTCAGGCATCATGAATTACAGGAGATAATGTACAGGTGCTGAGTCACACGACAGGGGTTACACCTGGGACAGGTGCCAAGTCAGAGGACAGTGGCATACCTGGGACAGGTGCCGAGTCACAGGACAGTGGCACACCTGGGACAGGTGCCGAGTCAGAGGACAGTGGCATACCTGGGACAGGTGCTGAGTCACGGGACAGTGGCACACCTGGGACAGGTGCCGAGTCAGAGGACAGTGGCACACCTGGGACAGGTGCCGAGTCAGAGGACAGTGGCACACCTGGGAC
>NW_003852556.1:1157069-1168501 GCF_000181295.1 Otolemur garnettii | reverse complement strand
GACAGGTGCCGAGTCAGAGGACAGTGGCACACCTGGGACAGGTGCCGCGTAACAGGACAGTGGCACACCTGGGACAGGTGCCGAGTCACAGGACAGGGGGTACACCTGGGACAGGTGCTGAGTCACAGGACAGTGGCACACCTGGGACAGGTGCTGAGTCAGAGGACAGTGGCACACCTGGGACAGGTGCTGAGTCACAGGATATGGGCACACCTGGCCATCAGGCAAGGCAGTGCTATTAGTTGGGCCTATCCAAAGACTCCCTCCTGGAAAAGTTGATGCCTACTTGAGCACTTTACTAATGAGTATTGGGAACTCTGAGGGGATAGAAAGCAGAGAAGACAGATACACAGGAAGAAGTCTGTGGCCACTTATTGGGTCTGCAGAACCAGGATGGGAACAGCTGTTACCTGATGACCTGGCCCTGAGAGTTAAATCTAAAGGGATTCTACATGGGAAGTGTCACCTGCTAGCTGTTACTACTGTTCAGGAAGCGTACATTCTTACTGGGAAAATAAGACATAAAAATATAACAGGCTTTAAACAGATTAAAAATAATTAACTGCTGACATTCTACTAGCCAAAGGGCTAAAGTGAACACACCACCTGTAACCGAGCCCCTGTAATTACATTTGTCCACAACATCAAGAGTTCAGCAGCCTGTACTGTGTGCTGGGCACCAGACACCCACGGACCACACACCTGTGCACCTGCTGGATGACATACCTATGTCATTTCCAACCCTCCCATCATCCATGAGGTGAAGTTTATTTCTTACCTGTGGATAAGGCATTGAAATGCTGCTTGGTAAGGGGCTGCTGGAGGCTGCATATCTTGTGGGTTTGGGGGCTGAGATTGGAACATAGGCCTGTCCAGCTGAGAGCACACACCTGCTCTGAGCCAGACCAACCTGTTTGTGAGGACAACTTGGGAAGTCATTCTTCCACACCCAACCTCCCCCGGGAACAGCTGAGATAGAGGTCAGTTTATGGAATAGTTAAATAAATCCAGTTACTAAGATGCCCCTTGGGACGACAGATCCATGGCTCACTCAGATGGGTCGGGCCACGCTGGGAACAACCTCAGATTAAAACCTCTCCAAAAGGGTTAAGAGCCAAGTGAGGAAGAGTTCAGCAAGGACAGCAGGAGTCTGGATGGGTTTGGGGAGGGCAGGACACTCCCAGCCAGCTGGGAGGGCCTTGGTGCCATGGACATGAGGGGACCAGAAGGACTGCCAGCATCAGCGTGGAGGCTGGGGAGTGACCCTGGCCTTATGAAGAAGATGGGGAGCAGAGTAGGAAGACTCCCAAATGGAAGAGGTTTCACAACACTGGCACCACCCAAGTCCTCTGAGCATTTTCCCCCCTTCTGGCCTGGCTTGTTGGCTTCCCCATCTTCCAGCTCAGTCCCCTGTGTTAATAACGTTCTCCTCTCCTCTGAGGACAACCTCTTCTGACTCCCGCAGCCAAGGGCTGGACCACCTCCCTTTGCTTTCAAGTTAAACGGGTACAGCTGGGATTCTCAGGAGAGCTTCTACTAAGGAACCTGGGTGTTGCACTCTGTTCCATGCTATTGTAACAGTCCCTGAGCTTGGGTAGTGTGTGCTGAACAGAAATGCACTGGTATACAACTCTGCAGGCTGGGAAGTCTGGGTCAAGGTGCTGGTGTGTGGTGATGGCCTCCTCGCTGCATCACAGCAGGACAGAAGTGGAGGGGCAGGAGGGCAGAGCAGGGCAGGACAGAGCAGGTCAGAGCAGGACAGGATAGCACAGGACAGGGCAGGACAGCATGCAGGACAGTGTGCCACTTCCAAGAGCAGCTGTCTGCTCCCAGGGCGGAGCCTCAGAAAGGCAGATGCAGATCTAGCTATTCAAAGATGTTCTCTTAGACTCTAGGACTCTAGGACCTAGAGTAAGACTCTGCTGTCTTTGCTTATTTAGCAGCTTTGATGTGAGACCATGAGCACAGCACCCTCTGATAGAACTCAGCAATGTGACTGTTCAGATACTGGGGTGGTGCACATAGAACAGAGACTTGGACACACTCACCGTAACCCCCAGCATGGACCAAGGCTTCCAGGTCCCCTGAGGGAAGCCGGCTTCACAGCAATCTGAGGCACAGAGAAACAAGAACAGCACAAATGTTAAAGCTGCATGAGTTCCAGGGGGTCCAGTCTACAAGAGGGAGGGATGCCTAACCTTCAGAACACAGATTTTCTCCTACTTTGCTAACTGTCACCAAGCACTGGTCACAACTGTGGGAATCTGTCTCCTCATCTTGGTCTGTAGAGGACACCCTTGGTGTGAAGCCTTCTTGCAGTTCTTGGCCGAGCGGTGCCCCTGCCACACCCCCACCCCCGTAGCACCAGGAGAGCTGCAGCAGTGCCCAGCATGCCCAGCAACAGAGCCCAGGAGGTCTCACAGACCACACCCAGACACACTTGCTGTGGGCAGAGTGGGCCAGTGGCACCCACGCCTGGGGCAGTGACAACGGAGCCAGCAGCGGCCCAGTTACCAAGACAGGCTTCATGAGGCAGCATGGTCACAGGAACCACATCCAGTCATGGACACTTGCACGTGATCTCAGTGTGCAGTGACGGCCAGGGTGGTCTGGTGCCAGGTTCCTGGAGGACAGGTGCACAAGGAAACCCCCATCACAGCTGTGACTGCCAGGGAGGCTCAGGGCTGATGTCAGGATCGGGTAGGAAGGTGAGGAACCAGGTGGGTGCTCACTAGGAGCCCCCGGTCGTGCCGACATCAACACCAGAGAGTCCCACTCCTGGCAGCCGAGAGCACAGCTCCTCCCTCAGGAATGCATCTTTCCAACATGGCTCTGACTCCTACCAACAGCCTGAGTCTAGCACTAACCTGTCCTCTCAGCCCAGTCCTGAGACCAAGACTGTTTTCCTAGCCCCAGGCTGTCTCCTGTGTTTCTCTTCCCTCTTGGCCCTGGGCTCTATGGTTTACAGAGACCCTCCCTGAGGTGGGCGAGTTAGTCCGGGCATCTCCCTTTCAGTTTCCCTGTAAGAGGCATCTGGATTTGAGTTTACCTGTCCTGCCTGGTGTCACATGCTCAAGTGGCCAGGGAGGAGGGGCAGCAATGGCTTCATCTGTCTGGAACACTGGGCACTGGCATTCGGATGGACGGACACTCTCACCCAACAGGCTGGAGAGCTCTGGGTTGTCCTGCGTGTCCCCCAGGGGTCCTGGCCTGCAAATCTGTCCTTGTTATGGCTTAGAGTGATAAGTCATTAACTTAGCATACACAGACATTGTCATAGTTTTGAATATGAAAAGTCAGGGACTATGCTCCATGCCCAGAGTCTGGCAAAGGGCACCAGGAAGCAACCACAGGCACACCTAGCACCTCTCTCTTGTGCTGGGTAGAAGCCACAGGAAGACATCAGAAGGCGAGGGAAGGAAGTGTGCTGATACTGCTGACCAGGGAGCTCACAACCAACAGACCAGGCGTAACTGTCACCTGCAGAACAATAGCCCCCAAGGGGGCCGAGGAGCAGGAAGAGGACAGCCAGGAAACTCCAGTTCAAAGCTGCTCGCCCCTGCCCTCCTGCTTCTGGCTTTTACCCACAGCTGCCAACCTTACCTCCCTCCCCTTGGAACTGGGCATTTATTACTGATTCATCAGATAAGCCCATAGTGGAAGAGTTTCCATACATGAGAGCACCAAGCCAGATTCCACTCACTCAGAATAAGAATTGTCTTTGGAAGTCCAGGAGTTCAGAAACACGTTGTGGGCTTTGCAACCAATGTGAAGGTGTGTGCTGGAGCAGTTAATCTGGGGCATGGCCTGGCCCCCGAGGGCAGGACACACCGGCCGCAGCCTCACATGTGCCACAGTCAGAAGTCAGCTACATGACTGTGGAGGCTTCAATACTACACCTGCCTGAGGGAGGTCGGATGTGGCCGGAGCAGCGTGGAGCTCCCTGTTCCCTGGTGGAAATAAGACTGCACCCAAGAGCTGAAGAGGGGACAGGTTTCTTTACGTAGCCTGCCCTACGTAGGGGGGTAGCTAGCGTGCCCCCTCCCCCAACTAAGCCAGAGCAGCTGCCCTGAGCCCTGGCTACAGCTGTGAAGAAAGTCCCAGTTCCTCTCCCTTGAGGTACCAGGCCTGCTCCAGCCCTGCATTGCCCCTCCCCGCCTGGCATCTGTTTCCTCTCTCTGGAACATGGAGGAAACCAACTGACTCCCTTGCTGGGGTGGGAGGAAGGGCAGGTTGGTTGAGGTTCAGCCAGTACAGAATCCCATGGAAGAAAGCCTCCCCGAGAGAGGACCAGCCCCCACCCCCCAAAAAAAGTAAAACCCGTGAGAGATGGTGCCCATGGCAGAGCCCACTGGTGTGTGGACGAGTCCAGGACCCACGCACCCCAGGTCAGCCTCACCAGGTGTCAGTTCTCTTTGGTGGCTGGTGAAAATCAGCCCAGGCAACGGGTCCACCCACCCATCCAGCCATGCATGGATGCATTGCCTGGTACCAGGCAGGGTCTATCTCTGTGCTCAACAATAAATGCTCCTCTTTGGCCGTTGGCCTCAGCTGGGAACAATTCTGGGCACCAGGATGCTCAGATGGGCTCAGAGGTCACAGACCCAGAAACAAGAATGTTGATGGCCCTTGGGCAAGGGTAGCTGGACTTCTGGGACATGGGGGATTTGGAGGCCAGGGATGGAGCACAGGAAACAGAAGAACAAATGAAAAATGCAAACCAGACAAGAAACAAACATTTTAACCCCCTCCAAACCAAAAAAGTTATCCTTGGATGGAAAGGTTGGGCAAAAAATAGCAAGAGTAATTGTTTGGAAGATGAAGACTGCTCACGTTTCACCCAGACAGATATGGTCATGGTGGCGACAGTGTGGCAGACTCCTCAAGCCTGCACCTCTGAGGATCCCAGCACTCAGGCTGTTGGCCAAGCAAACACTCAGTATGGGGCCCCGGAGTGCTGAGTCACAGGAACAACAGGGACCCAGAAACAGGGGCATCGGCACAGGGTTTCAGCAACTTATTTCATTTTTAAAAAATACTTAAATTTACTTTTATCATCAGTCTATCATAGAAAGGTCATTTTTAACCCCAAAGGTATTGGACGAGGACAGGCCCCCCCAGCAAAGGGCAGCCAGCACCTGTGCAGAGCCCAAGTCACGTCCTCTGCCCTGCATTTGATGTCCTCACCTGGTCTTAGACCAGCACAGGCCACAGGACAGGCCTACAGTGAGGACATCTGCAGGGGGAGTAAGGGGCTGGACTGGCCAGGTGACCACCACCTCCTCATATGGGTGGAGTAGGCTCCTGACACAGTCCCATCTCTTTCCAATCCATAACCCAGGCTCACCATGGTAACACATCAGCCAACCCAGCTGAGGGATGTTCTTCAAACTATGTGACTGGTACACCTCAAAATTGTCAGGGTCACGATAGACAGGGAGAGATGGAGAAGTTGTCACAGACCAGCCCTGCCCCACTGCACACCTCTCCTTGGGCGTCCCTCCTTGCTCTGGTGGTCACTTCCCTTCTGCGCCCTCATCTTTCCCAGTTTCACCTGGGGCATCCTTACACAGGACCTTAGGATGTCCTCCTAGGCTTGAGGCACGGATATTCCCTGGGCAGCCCTTGGACAGTAGGGTGAACGCCTGCAGGTGGCAAGGCCCCTCTACCCATGGAGTGGTAGACACCAGAAAACATATCAACAGAGCTCTGGAGGCAGGTGTCTGCCGCCTGGTGTCTGCCCCCAAGTGCCTGGTGTCTGCCACCTGGTCTTAGTGCCCATGTCTGCTGCCCGGTGTCTGCCACCTGGTGTCAGTGCCTGGTCTCAGCATCCGGTGTCTGCCATCCGCCTTCAGGGGCTCCGTGTCTGCCGCCTGATGTCTGCTACCCAGTGTCAGCCACCCACCTCTAGGTCCCCGGTGTCAGCTGCCTGGTCTCAGCACCTGGTCTCAGCACCTGGTGTCCGCCGCCTGGTGTCAGTGCCTGGTCTCAGTACCTGGTGTCTGCCGCCCACCCCCAGGTGCCTGGTGTCTACCGCCCGGTGTCAGTGCCTGGTGTCAGCACCCAGAGTTTGCTGTCCAGGGTCTGCCGCCTGCCTCCAGGGGCCTCTCCTCTGTCCCTGCTTTGTTCAGTCTCCTTAGTCCGATGGGTCCCCTCCTCACACGAACCACCCTTAGACAGCCTGTGTCCCACCTCTGCTATCAGGGGAGCCCAGGCTGAGAGGTGGCCAGAAATGGTTGTTAGTGGGCCAAGTCAGAGCTCCTTGCCAGTGGAAAGTGGCAGTGCCTTGTACCACTGCCCGGTGGTTTAATCCACTTGGCTTCTGAGGTTTCAGAGCCAAGGTGAAGGTGCTGGCAGGTTTGCTGTGTGGTGAAGGCCCTTCCCGGCTGGTAGACGGTCACCTTCTTTCTGTGTCCTCACATGGCAGTGAGATCAAGAGCAAGAGGGAAAGAGAGGAAGGAAGGGAGAAGGAGAGAGGGAGAGACAGCAAGTTCAAGTCTCTCTTCCTCTTAGAAGGACATTGATCCCACCGTGGGCCCTGCCACCACAACCTCATCTAAACCCAATTATCTTCTGAGGGCCCCACCTCCAAATGCCATCACACTGGGGCTCAGGCCATCAGCATACGGATCTGGGGGACACAAACATTTGGTCCATAACAGGTGGTGGCAGGTGCTGGCGTACACTTGAGACACAGAGTGTGACTCTCACAGAGGTGCATGGGATGAGGCCCAGGTAGAAAGAAATGTGTTTGTTCCTTGGCCACCAGGGTATGGAACAGATGGAAGAAATGCACTTAGGATGAGGGTGTTCTTGGAGGAATTTTAGAAACCCCTAAAAAAAGCAGGCAGGCTCAGAGTAACCAAGCTCGGCCCCAGGGTCCTGTGAAAGCTGCGAGGCCCCCAGGTGGTGTGGCAGAGGCCCCTCCCCCTGCTGCAGGGCAGCCTGGGCAGACAGCCGGCACTGATAGCGGCAGAGTGGCAGAGACATCTGACCTGGCAGCCTCCCAGGCCGGGTCAGGGCCCTGACAGCAGAGCCCTGAGAGCTGGGGAGAAACACCTGAGTGCTTGTGCCGAGACTCAAATGCCTGGGTGGCCTTGGGCCCTCAGGCTGGGCAGAGTGTCTGGCTCCCTGCCAGAGACCTGTGAGCTGGCCCAGGAGTAGGCACAGAATGGGAAAGTCTGCACCTCATGGTGACACCCTCCATAAGGTGTCCCCTGAAGTTACATGCTAAAATCCTCCCCCTCAAGGGAATAGTACTAGGAGGAAGGGACTCTAGCAGGTGAGGAGGTCAGGGTGGAGACCCAATATTGGGGTCAGTGCCCATTACAAGACAGCCCTTGCCAGACCCTGAACCTGCCAGCACCTGGGTCTGGAACCCCCTAGCCTGTGGGACCCTGAGCAAAGCATTGCTGTGGTCCGTAGGTCACTCAGTCCAGAGCACTGTGTTCCAGCAACCACATGGACTGAGATGACCAGGAAGACCAAGCGATGGCTGTGGACATTGGGCAGGCCCCTCACAGGCACTCATGCCCCCCAGGCCAAGGGCAGCACAGCTAGGCAAGACAGCAGGGAGAAGGCTACGTGGCCAGTGGCAGAGGCCAGCACTGCTCCCAATGTGGACCAGCCCTAGCGGACCCAGGTATCTGTCCCTGTAGGATCATCCTGAAAAGGGCATTGGTCCTTTTCCTGGGGTCAACGCCTTCTCCGACTGAGGGTTTCCGGCAGCGACACCAGCACAGGCTCACAGGGTGAGATCACACACAGTGCACCTCAGAACAAGGTAGCCAGGAACCGTGTCATGCGTACTGTTGGTCAGTGCCACCTGCCATGTCACTAGAGGTGGCCGCTTTCAAGAAGACAAAACCTGACTTGTCCACCATCAGCACACACTAAGGGACACTAAGGGGAGTAATTCATGCAGAAGGAGAATGTCCCCAAACAGAAGGCAGTGACAAAGGGTAGACTGGAGACAGAAAGTGGTGAGTCTGCATAAAGGTGACTGCATAGAATGATAGTGACGATGGTATGTTGTTATGTTAAAACACACGGAAAATGTGAATTCATAAAAATAAAGGCTTGTAGCTCAGGGTGGGCTGTGACTTGGAGAGGAATGTTCCAAGACGCTGGCGTCACCTGGGAAGGATGAAGGCGCGATTTTATGCTAGTTTGACCAGCCAGGGATGGGTCGTAAACCATGGAGTGACCACTAAAATAACAGTGAGAGTGCTCAGCTAACAAGCTACCAGGAAAAGATGTGTGGCAGAAAGTTCTTATCAAAACATGACAGTAACAGATAAAAAGTCATTACCGAGGAAAGGTGAGGAGAGTGAAGTGGTAGTCTTGAGTCCAACATAATGTACACAGAACGTAAAAGACCATGCCCAAGAAAAAATAAAGATGGACAGATAGACAAAACCCAGATGAGGACAGTTGCATACATCTCAGAAAAAGTAGGTGTACAAGTGAGGACTGAGGTAAAAGGATGAGGCAAGCTGTGCTGTGCAAGCAGCAATGTCCAGAAAGCTGGAGCTGCTCCAGCCCCAGACCCGCCGACTCTGAGGCAAGAAGGCGTCCTGGAAATAAAGTGGAGTGCAAAGATGGGAGTGTCAGCTCACAGGGAACATATAACAGTTCCAAATTTACATGCATTCAATAAGAAAGCCTCAAAAGTTATAAAGTCAATCTGAAAAACAAAAAAAGAAAACTGGACAAATTGTGGTCGTGATGAGGAGATTGGACAGACCTCTTTCAGGACCTGACAGGACAAGCTGCCCCCTCTGCCCTCCTTCCCCCAAAGGACTAAGTGAGTAGAAGAGTTAGGCAGCTTCACGAACGTTGATAAACAAACACAAAACATGCACTCGCCTGCTGCAAAACGTGCATTCTTTTCAATGCGCATCGAACATTTAGCAGAGTCGCCCATATGCTGAGCTCTAAAGTGGTTTCCACATACTGCAGAGCCCTGGAAAAGACATCTACTAAAGACACATCTGATGGACAGCTGTCAATCAAAATGTACAAAGACCGCTTAAAATTTGACAATAAGAAAATAAAAACTCAATTAAAATGGGCAAAAGATCTGAAAAGATATCTCACAAAGAAGATTTACAAATAATAAATGAAAAGTTGCTCAATACCATAGGCTGTTAGGGAATTTCAGATGAAAACAACAATGATACCACTGCACACCTGTTCACACAGTGAAAATCTAGAACACTGATGACACCCAGGGTCGGTAGGACGTGGAGCAACAGGAACTCTCATCACTGCTGGCGGGAATGCAAAACGGTGCAGTTACGGACTCTGAAAGACAGTTCAGCCGTCTCTCACAAGGCTGCACGTGCTCCCACCACGGGATCCTGCAAGTGCATTCGTGGGTATCTAACCAATTGAGTCACAAACATATCTCCACACATGCACCCCTACAAATATTTAGAACAACGTTTTTATAATCACCCCAAACTGGAAGCAACCCAGATGTCCTTCAGCAGGTGCGTGGATGACTAAACCGTGGCACATCTGGCCGTGGATATTATTCAGTGATGAAGAGAAGTGAGCTATCGCACCACGGAAAGAAGATGCAGGAACCTGGGTGCATGCTGCTGAGGAGAGAGGCAAGTCTGAAGGTCTGTGAGGCGTGTGATCACAGCTGCGTGATGTTCTGGAAAGGCACAAACAACCCCCAGAGCACCAACAGCCAGTTCCAGCTCCTGGTCTGTTGCCAGCCTCTGGCTCTGTCTGGTCATGAACTGTTCTTGAAAATATCAGGTGTTTGTTCCAACAAGTCCTTGTCTAATTCCCTCATCCAAATCACCTGCAAAGTTATGAAAGACCTGCTCAGCAAAGATAGGACTATCACACAAGGGAGGGATGATCTCGTATTCTTGATCCGCACTTCTGTGCTGCTCTCGCAAGTTACTTCTGATGCCAAACACGAAGCTTTCTCCCACACCAACCAGTTTCCAACGTTCCGGACACCAAACTGGGTGTCCTGAAATTCAGCCATAACACTGGCTGCCGGAGTCCGTGCACACCCTGAGGTCAAGGGCTCAGACCCCTCGGATTGCCCCACTTTGGACACCAGTTTCAGGAGTGAGTCCCAGGTTACCCTAACTTCTGCTTAACTTGGCTATAAATTGAGAGATCCTATGACCTTGTCCTCAGGCTTCATAAATGGCTGAACAGCTTACAGAACTCAGAGAGACACATAGGTAGCTTACTGTAAAAAACATCAATGGAGGGAAACGCCGGGCCAGCTGGGTGCACCTCCCTCTCAGAAGCTCTGCAAGCCTTTAGTTCAGGGATGACATGGAGGCTTTGTCACGTGGGCATGAGTGTTACATCTCAACCTCAGCTCCTCTCCCTC
Organism: Otolemur garnettii; assembly: GCF_000181295.1. NCBI lineage: Eukaryota > Metazoa > Chordata > Mammalia > Primates > Galagidae > Otolemur > Otolemur garnettii. The sequence goes on along the minus strand of NW_003852556.1, from coordinate 1,158,132 downwards.
CCCAGACGCTTCTCACTGGCCTGGGCCCTCTGGAGAGCAGCACCCGCCCGAGCCACCAAGAGCAGCCTTATAAGAACAAATGATGCTCCCAGCATCCCTTTAGAAAATCACAAAGGTCCTAGGAGCTTGGGGCCTGGAACTAGGGGCAAAGACCAAATAGATATTTCTTGTTATTTCACGGTGTCACATCTCAGACCAACTTTGCAAATGAAACAGTCATGAAAATCCATGCGTCTGTCACATCCTAGAAATGAAACTTGGTTGGGGGGAGCATGAGAGAGACAATGCCGTGTGAGGGTGAGGCTTACACAGGTGACCCTCAGTCAGCATGTTACTGTATGGCCCAGAGATTTCAAACTCTTTATTGGGAAAGCTCCAACCTTAAAGAAGCTTTGCAGGAAAAGCATGAAGAATATTCAGACACCCTTTGCCCAGATTTGCCTACTGGCTAAATCTTGGCCCCATTTGCTTTAGTGTCTATGTTCTTTTGCTCTCTCCTCTATAAATCTTATAAAGATCATATTGTATGTATCATAAAATATAATATACAATACATATTTTCCCCAAACTATTTGAGACTAAATTGCGTATATTGTGGCTTCTAAACACATCACTCACCCCCCCCCCAAAGAATTTACCTCCTAAATATTTCAGTGTGTATTTCCAGGACACTCTCCCACATAACCACAGCTCAGCTATCAATTTCAGCAAATTTAACATTAGATAAAATATTTGTGTCTAATCTCCTGCCTGTGTTCCAATTTTATCACTGACCCTATAATGACCTTTTTCAAATTCTTTCCCCCAATACAGAATCTATTCTAGGGTCATATACTGCTTTTAATTTGCTTGTTTTTCAACCCTCAGCTTTTCCATCTTTGACATTGAAGCAGAGTGTCTGCTTGTCCGATGAGAAATCGTGTTGGTGAGAAGGGCAGGCGTCAGAAGCTCGTGGGCTAGGGCACACAGTGGGAGACTGCCCCTCGGCGTCAGAAGCTCGTGGGCTAGGGCACACAGTGGGAGACTGCCCCTCGGCGTCAGAAGCTCGTGGGCTAGGGCACAC
>NW_003852556.1:1147763-1156905 GCF_000181295.1 Otolemur garnettii | reverse complement strand
TCGCCAGCAGAGCAGAGCCTGTGAGCACCCACAGCCAGGTCTCCCCAACTCTTCCTGGGTGTGTAAAGCTGGCTCCTCTCACAGGACCGCCAAGCACATGGCCTGCCAAAGGCTGCCTCAAGGCTCCTCCTTGCCTCCCTTGTCTTCCTTCCTGGACAGGTGGACAGGGCCGGGAAAAAGAGCGAGAGGACCAGGGACCCCAGGCTTCATGGGTCAGGGCTCAGCAGTGCAGTTCCCAATGGCTAAGGTATTTTGAGTGTCAAAGAAAACTCAGAGAAGGACCAGGGGCCAACCCATGCCACCCCATCGTCCTCTGTGACCCGCGTTCCTCCATGGTAGAGATTCCTGGAGCTCACCCGACGCTCTGGGCTTATCTAAGCAGCCAGACAGAACTGTGGGTGATCCGATAGATGAAAACATCCAGAAACAATTTTGAGGAGGTATTTAAGTTATTTCAGGCCATCTGAACTCTGGGCTAAACTCAGTTATTTCAGAATTTGAAAATCTTTGAAGGAAAAATCAAAAGCTCTGGAAGCACTCTTTGTTATAACAGGACCAGGGTGACGTTTCTTAACTGCAAGAATACTCAAGAAATAACATCTTTAAAATGAGAGCACATCTAGCTGGTATTGATTATTAACTATGGCAGATTCCAAAATACATTCTGCTCTTACATTTTTCTGATGAAAAATCAACCTCTCTTCCAAAGAAAAGATCTAGTCTTGTGTTTCCCCCAGTTAGCATTTAAATTGCTGTCCTTCCCTCTGGTGTCACGACTGGGATTACTGAGTTACTTGGTGGTTTGCCTTCCAAGTCACAAGAGATTTCCAGGCTTGCCAGGAGAATGTCTTGTTCTCAATAATTCCTCAGATGAGTTATGATGTTGGTGACTGTTGTAGTAAGTATGACGTTTAATCCTCTATACTCTGGTTCTTTCTATCTTCATTCCCCAGGCCTCACCTCCGTTCTGCCTCCTCACGCTCCCTCTCCCACCAGGTGCGCAGTCGGGCCGCTCCAGATGCAGGTCAGCTCTGTGGCCCAGCAGGGCTAGAAGACCTGGGCTTCCCTTTCCAAGATTGTGGCAGGGCACAGAGAGAACCCACCGTGCAGTGAGAGTGCCTCAGCTACTGGGGACAGCAACCCCCCAGGAGCCAGCTGAGAGGACAGATCACCTCACATAACAAGTCCAGGGGGTGGGCAGGTCCGAGGCCCGGCACTGAGCACCACAGCAACCCCAATTCTTCTCTCTCTCTGCTCTGGACTCCGGGTAGGTCAGGGATCTGGAGAGAGGGTTGGCTGTGCCACTCCTGGCTATGGCCCTGAACATGCTCTTCGTGTGCAGGCCCCATCTGTCACCTGGAGAGTGGGGGGTGACAGCCAATGCCCCTGGGGTGCTCACCAGTGCATGAGTGGCTCTTAGGGTACTCCCACAAAATGGGATGACCAATGATTTTTACGTTCCAAGGGAGACTGGGAAGTGCCCAGCTAAGGGTAGAACCAGGGCAGGACCCCCAGCAGCCTGCAGGGGGTCATGTGGGGTATGCACTGGGGCCCACGTGTGCACAGGGAGAGGGAGATGAGTGGTGAGTGTGTCCACAGCCACCTCATAGTCTCTAAGCTTTTCCCACAAGGCCCCAAGAGGCCAGAGGCAGATCGTCTGGGGGCTGTGGATGGCGAGAGCCCAGGTAGGGCCCAAAGGCATCTCGGCGCAGGGAGCTGCTGCTGCCTTTGCCATGGGAGGCCCACAGCAGGTGCGGCTGCACCATGACCGTTCCCCTGGATTCAGCCTGAGGGCTCTGTCCCCGTGGCGGTGACCATCCCAGCAAGCAGCATCGCTGATGGAGAAGATGGTAGAAATCAGGAACTGCTCGAAGGAGAACAAGCAAGGGGCTGAAAAGTCTCCCGGGGAGGAGAGCCACAGAGACCAGGCTTCTCCCCTTCCCACCACCATCAGAAGAGATTAGAGGAACTGTGGCAGGGGAGCCCCAGGACCCCTGAGAATAATTCTTTGCAGATTTTCCTAAATCCTGGTTCCCCAGTGCAGTCAGTGCTCCTGCCCTGCAGGCGCCCGTGATATCAGATTTGACTGCAGTGTTGAAGAGTAGGAGGCTAGAGTGGCCGAGAGACGTCTCAGAGGAGGCCCCGAGGACATGGCAGACCAGAAGGTCATGCACCTGGGCTTGCCAGGTGCCTGCTGAGCCCTGGCCAGGCTCGTCTCCTAGGCAGGTGGCAGGTGAAAGTCTGAGGCTCCTTTTCTTTCCCCAGGAGCTGTAGTTCTCACCTGGGAGCTTCCGAAAGAAGCCTGGCCAGGACTCTAGCCAGTCTTCTGAGTCCATCACTTGGGAGTGCCCCTGACAGGTGCTTCTGACCATCCCCCAGGTGACTGTTTTGTGAAGCCAGGTTGAAATCTCTGCTTACAGCCTGAGGTAGAAGCCTCTGGCCAATTCGATCCGCACTGAGTCAGTCAGCCCCTGCTTTGCACCCAGTATGTTTGTCCTGGCTGCACAGACTTGGTGACACTCCCAGGAAACTCCAGGGCAGAGGCAGATAAATTAATTTCCTTTAAGATATAAATGGGTGGATGATGCTTAACGTGTTAGGAGCCCCTGCACCTGGGCCTGTAAACAGTCTCCTCCTGTGAGGAACTGCTGGTGTGGCCACCCCTCTGCCAGCCCAGACCCTGAGTATACTGTGAAGAGGAGGGAGAATTTTTACAGAGGACAACGAGGCCAGAGGATGCCACGTCTGTTGCTCGTTAGGGCTCCTGCCCCACCGGGCAGTTCCAGGCCCCCTCAGAGAGCTGCTCGCTCTGGTCTGTCCTTGCTGTGCTGCTGAGTCAGCACAGCATAAAAATGCTGTCAGATCAATTAATTGCTCTTGATGCTACGGCCATGTAGGTAAGCAGTGGCTTCAATCCCATCAGATATACGTCAGGTTACTCCAGGACAAAACTGCCCAACAGGCAAAAACCAGCCCAGAGCTCTTCCGCCACTGTCCCGTGCCTCCCCCTCCCGCTCCCTGCTGCAAAGCTCAGCTCATCTACCTCTCAAGATGGTAAAAAGCAGATAATTAACTTTGTTTAAGATAAAAATGGGTGGGTGCTCTTAGAGACATCTCTATCCCACGTGTGAAGGCCTGAACAGTCTGCAGCAAGCAGGCGGACCCCTCGCCTGGGTCATCTCCTGCTCGTCTCTCAAACAAGGCCTGGCTGCTCTTCGCCCAAGGCTGACTGTATGGAAAACAGTGTGAAAGATAGAGATGACAGGAGCCCGCAGAGCCAGAGGCAGCCACGCTGCCTGCGCATCAGGAGACACTGGCGCACCCTCAGCTCAGGGCTCTGCCCCGTCAGCACCCACCATGTGTGGGGCCCCACTTGGGCCCATCCATATCTCCCATGGGCCTGGCGGCCAATAGGAGCAACACAAAGATGGACACTCAGGTCACCTGCTGTGCCTCGAGAAACAAGGCCCCTTGTCTGACACAGCAGTCCATGCCTCCACCCTGAGGCTGTGAGTTCGCCGCTGCCTGGCTGAGCTCACCGTCACCCCCAGTCCTTGAAGCTACCTCCGGAGGGAGGGCTCGCACAAAGCTACCACGAGAAGATGCCATGGTGGGACACAGCAGAGTGAGACTTAGCAATTTAATAGTGAGTGAAAAAGTAGGTCTACCACTAGTACAGAGTCTGCAACACCATTTTAATAAGGTAAACACTATATTCACACTCATTTTAGGAATGCATGTGGATGTGAAACAGAGTGTCCAACCTTTCTTCTTTTCTGCTACACATTGGGAGAAGAAGTGCTGTCTTGGGCCACACGTTAAAACACAAACACTAACAAAACCTGATGAGCAAATAAAAAAGGTTTGTGCATAATTTTTACAATATCCAACATCACAGAGAAGTGAAACAGGCCTCAAAAACCCTGCAGGGAGCCTGTAGGCTGTAGGTTGGACATCCTGATATAAAACTATATGAAGAAGGAAGCCAGGGAATAATGGAGATGGGATTTAGGATAGTGGTTGCCTGGGCAGAACGGGGCAGCAGGATTGCTCGGGACTGCGGGACAAGGTGGAGCCAGACACGATGGGGGAGGTGAGCCAGACACCACTGGCCTTTGAGTGCTGAGTGTGCAGACCCCTAGTGTGTTGGCAGAAATTACTGCCTGGCACTCACCACCCAGCAGCCGGGGAGGATAGCTGTGAGCCAAGGATTTTGTTAATTCAGTTTGTACATGGATAGTTAGCTAAGGACAGGCAGACAAATAGATTAAATGAGTAAATGGGTGGCTGGATAGGTAAATGGGTGGTTAAATAAATCACCCAGAAGCTCTTACTCTTCCCCACTCCGGGAGACAAAATGAAGAAAGCACACAGGGAGACATTGTTCTAGGAGTACTGAGTACCAACACCGTGTGCAGAATCCCTCCCACTCAAGCACCGTCAACAGCAACGTCTCATGCCAGAGCCCAAGTGTCCTTCAAATCCCCCAGTCTGGATGTTTCAAACTATGCTACAGATTCAGGGAGGCCCAGACACAGCATTGATAGACTTTCCAGAAAAGCACCCCAGCTAGCCTCTTTGGGTACCCCCTAAAGTCCCAAGGAGACCCCTGCAACTGTTGGCCATTCCTCTGGATTATCCACTAAGGCCTGACTGCACCAGAGAGAGCCCAGGGGCCTGCCCTGCTGGTGGCCTGAGCCTGCCCACTCACGTATCTGCATTCAGATGATGCTTTTTTTTTTGAGACAGAATCTCACCCTGTTGCCTGGGTAGAGTGCCGTAGTGTCATAGCTCACAGCAGCCTTAAACTCCTGGGCTCAAGCAATCCTCTTGCCTCAGCCTCCCATGTAGCTAGGACCAAAGGTGCCTGCCACAACACCCAACTATTTTTAGAGACGGGGTCTCACTCTGGCTCAGGCTGATCTCCAACTCCTGAGCTCAGGCAGTCCACCCAGAGGGCTGGGATTATAGGCATGAGCCACTGCACCCAGCCTTCAGATGCCACTCTGGAGATCTTGCCACCTGTGTGAGACCCTTCAGCTCAGCTAGTGTGTGCTGTCTGCACCAATGTCCCCAGAAGAGGGGGCCAAGGTACAGACTCTGTGGGCCTCTTGGCTTGAGGCAATTCTTCCACACTAATGTCCTTGAAAGACACAATTGTGCCTGAGATAAGAAAGGCTTGCACAGCCCTCAGCAAGGAGTTGGGTGTGTAATTTACAATTAGTTAATAGGAAATAAAATATTAGCCCGTGAAAAGTGGAATTTTCAAGACCTATACAACCTAGGACAAGTGTCCTGACCTTGGGCTCACTTCTCCTCTTACCGGTGTGTGAAAAGAGGCGATGGTGGCTCCTTCTGCTGCCAAAATGTCAGCACTCTAACCCTCTACGGCTCTGCGTTGGTGCCGCACACACGTGTGTGTCTCCTGCCCTGAGTCTCAGGGTCACAGACATCATTTGTGCAGTGTGGCTCCTGATCCTCCTCCAACAGCCATCCCACACAGATCACTGCAGCCTTCCCAGATTGCTGTTTCGCACCTGTTCCCTCTGGCTCTCAACCCTGTCACCCACCAGTCTGGGAGAGTTCCTCAGACGCTGTCTGTGCAGTGCCGACCTTCTCAAAGGAAGCTGCCGCCTGGGCCCCAGGCATTAAAAATAGAAGTGAAACCAGAAGATGTTTAAACCCAAGGGCCAAAGTTTCCCGCACAGCTCAACAAACTGTGTGCTCAAAGAGACATGATTGTGGGTAAACGGGCGCTGGGCACTGGGTGCAGGCCGGTCACAGGCACCATCACAGGGAAGGCAGCACCTGGGGTGGCCAGGCGCCAGCTGTCCTGAGAAGGCCGCTCTGTACCCTCACACTGCAGATGTCCACAGGTCCTTGTAGCCCACCACTCAATCCTTTAGAAGGAGACACAGAGCCCCTGGCGTGATCACCCTTGAACTGTGGGCACCCCTGGGATTGAGCACCGCTGAGCAATGGGCACCCCTCAAATTGTGGCCCCCCGGGGGTTCAGCACCCATGAGCTGTGGGCACCCCTGGGATTGAGCCCCATGAGCTAAGGGTACCCCTGAACTGTGGGCACCCCTGGGATTGAGCACCCTTGAGCTAAAGGTACTCCTGAACTGTGGGCAACCCTTGCAGTGGGAAGTTGGGACAGGCCCTAACTCTTCCTGGACCCTATGCAAGTCATTTCATCTCAGAATGGCACGTGGCACATGGCTTCTCCATTCCTGTTACCATGCTTTTCAGCATGAATTTGGTCAAAGCCTTCCCTGCGTGAATGGCGGGCATAGGTAACAGCCGAGCGCCCAGATCCTGAAGCAAGATGTCTTGGTTCACATCTCGGCCTGTCATGTGGTGACATTCCCCCCAACATTTTATTAGAAGTCTTTTCTTTCTTCTTTCTTCTTCATTTTTTGTTTTTGAGATACAGAGTCTCCCTCTGTCTCAGGTTGGACTGCAGTGACATAATCATAGCTCACAGCAACCTTCCACTCCTGGTCTCAAACAATCCTCCTGCCTCAGCACCCTCAAAAGCTGGGACTATAGTCACTCACCATTCAATTATTTTTTTATTTTTTTTATTTTTATTTTCTGTAGAGATGAGGTTTCATTATGTTTCCCAGGCTGGTCTCAAATTTTTGGCCTCAAGTGATCCCCTTACCTTGGCCTCCCAAATGCTGGGACTACAGGTGTGAGCCATTGTACCTGGCCTGTTATGAAAAGTTTTAAAGACAGAAAACCTGAAAGGATTGCTCAGGTAACTCCACAACCAACTGCAACTACAGTCTCCACAAGTGACATTTCACACATGTCCATCCCTCTGTCTGCCCCTCTGCTTGCCAATCCACCTCCCTGGGTTTCAGAATGAGCTTCAGACATCAGCAGGCTCACTCTCCCGTGTAGCGCTGCCATGTTTCAGCTGTGGCTCTTGGCAGGTTCATCCCTTTGCCTGCTCCTCATCCATAGACTGTGTCTGGTCAGGAACCTGCCACCAGCACTGTGACGACTAGATTAACACACATAATGCAGTTAAGGTCGGCACAGAGAAAGTGCCAAGTGTTAGCTGTCGTGATGGGGATGGAGACGGCGTGGGACACACAGGAGCTGCTGTGACAAGGTGACAAAGCTGCTGTCTCTAAGCCTCCACTTCCCAGGAAGGACTGCAGTTGTGTGAATTGCATTCTATAAGCAGGATGGCTGCCAGATTGAAGAGAAAGTTCACCAAGAAGTCAGGAGTGGTCCCAGTGTGCTGGGGGCAGCATCGGTAACTCTGATGGTCACACCCAGGCCTGCCCTGGCTCCTCTGAGCACCCGGCAGCCGCAGATCTCAGCACTCTCCCAGTGGGGTGTTTACTATCCGAGTGCTCACGGTGCCGTTGTCTGCTAACGGTTTCTTTGCCACACTGTCATCTTCAATGTTGCATCGTGAACAGCCTTGAGTTCATGTGCAGAGGAAGGCTGGGGGGAAGAGAACTTTATGGCTCAACTATCTCCTTTTTTTTTTTTTTTTTTCTGATCTACTTCGTACAGACACCGCACCACACCTCTAGCAAGAGCAACGATGTTCTCCCACAGTCAAAATGCTGTTGTCATACCAGGAAGTTAGTACCAATTCCTTGATGTCACCTCCCATGCGTCCACATGCAGACTGCTCCTCGGTTCCTAAATGCCTTTATTATACAGAATCCAGGAAAGCTTCAGGCATTATACCTTGTGTATCATACATCAGACATCATATGTACATACTTGTTTTTCATGTATCTTTTATCTCCATCTAGAACATCCTCCCAGGTCTCTCCCAGCCCTTATTTTGGTAATGTTGGCTTTTTGGAGAGACCAGGCCAGTGTTCTTGTAGAATTTCTAACACTGTGTGTTTATGTGATTGTTTTCTCCTGGGATCCTTTACCTCACACCCTGTTTTCCTGTAAACAAGGAATAATACACTGATTTTAATTTCTAGGATTAGATATAAAAGCACATTTTTTGTTCATTTTTATTATTAATTTAATATTTGAAGATTATTTTCTTTCTTCTTCATGAGGAAATTCAAGTAAGGTTTAAAAAATTGGAAATAGCTGATAAATAGAAACATGGTTTGTGAATTAATTTACTCCTTTACAGAAGCCAAACCTCAAATTATCTTACCAATTTCCTTTAGGGTACATTTTCCCCTATTGAATCAAAGGTGATCTTGATTATCCCAGTAAGAAATTATTTCAGCATAACTCAGATCCCCAGGACAGAGCCTCTCTCCCAGTGCCAATCAGACTCACAGGCAGAAAAGAGCATTCCCACACATTTCCACCTTTCGTGAAAGAAATCCATTTTTTCATTTGCAGTTGTAATTTTATTTTTATTTATGTATTTATTTATTTATTTTTAGGACAGAGTCTCACTATGTTGCCCTTGGTAGAGTGCTGTGGTGTCACAGCTCACAGCAACCTCCAACTCTTGGGCTTAAGCAATTCTCTTGCCTCAGCCTCCCAAGTAGCTTGGATCACAGGCGCCTACCACAACGCCTGGCTGTTTTTGTGTTGTAGTTGTCATCATTGTTTTTAGCAGGCTTGGGCCAGGTTCAAACCTGCCAGCCCTGGTATATGTCACCAGAGCCCTAACCACTGAGCACTGTCGCTGAGTCCAATTGTTCTTTTAAAATGACTCAGCTTCCTCATTATTTTTGACATTTAGACTCTTAAAACAACTAGAAAAGGAACAATTCACAGGGACTGAGAACTACAGGGCTCGTGCTTTCTGCATCTTTCCTATAGGGCTTCCCTCACTGACAAAAGTAATTTACTCTTGAAACTTGTTTGGATTTTATCAAAAGTACCTCAGTGCTTCCTGAATGCCTCCTAGACACAGAAATTCACTTGTTCACAAGGAGTTATTTAAATGTTATTGGAACATGGAATCTGCCTTTCATCAACAGTAAGGCCTTGCACAAGACCGAAATGTAAACACAGTCTTCATTTATAAACAGGCAATTCTCTTTAAAATTAGCAAAATGTGATGCTCCCCCCCAGGCACAGGAGGCAGGGCTGGAATCGGCCTCCAGCCCTGAAGGGGAACAAACACCTGCAGCTCCCACCACCCAGTTGGTGGTGCTTTGTTGCGGCAGCCCGGACAAAGGAGCAC
>NW_003852556.1:1134290-1147658 GCF_000181295.1 Otolemur garnettii | reverse complement strand
CTTTCTAAGAAGGGTTAAGGCAGGATAGGGGCTCAGTCTGCGATGCTGAAGGCACCGGAGACACAGCAGGAAGAGGAAGTCACCCTCAGAATGGAAGAAGAAACTGCTCTGACAGGCACGTGTGAGAGGACCACGGGCATCAATGCCACTGTGCAGGGCAGGCATTGGTGATGGTGCGGAAATGTGAAATCCAATGAGTCAACAAAATAACTGGATGACTTTAAAAAGGAAGTACTGCCCCCAGTTTGGTTCCATCATTTACACCAGGCCAGTGTTCTTATAGAATTTCTAACACTGTGTGTTCGAGAAACAGAGATGTGTCATGTGCACACTAATTTCTCTACTTATAGTATTTAAGGCAGATTCCATGAATACTGCACTGTAGCAAATTATTAATTTAGGAAGAATTTACAAACGCAGTAATCCTACCCACTCTTTTTTTAAAGGCAGAAAAGAAGGACCTGTGAAAATGTGTCTTATTTTACCCTTTCCTGGAAGGCCTTTTAAAATTACAGTCTACTGAGCCCCGGCTCTGACCAAGAACTCGGCCCATCTGTGGGGTGGCCACACTGCCAGCCACGCTTTGGGTAACCCGAAATACACATTATCTAATGACCTACGAGTCTGAGTCGAATTAAATATTGAAAGCAAACTCCAGAAATATCTAAGAGGAAACACACAGCAGTACTGTATTGATTGTGCGAGACTGCTTAATAATTAATCTGCTCACCTCGCTCTCTGAATGTCGCCTGTTTAGTCCTCGGCACCAGAAACAACGGAGAAGGGGCTGCAGCTGGCGTCTCTGGTGTTTCAGGCTCCAAGCAGGTGGTGGCACCAAGGAAAATAATGAGAACTGGCCTTTTCTTTTTTTAACTTTAAAAATGTATTTTACGATAAGATTTTTGAAATATTCCCCCCCAAGAAAGGATTAATAGAAGGAGTATCTAAGGAATATTTACTTATATTTAACAATTGTTAATATTTGCCATATTTTCTATTTATTTTGCTTAAGTATTTAAAAATAAATTACAGGTATCATCGCAATTTACTTCTATGTACATTTTTTACAAAGCCACAGCACCATTTCCCACCTAAGTTAACAATAATAGCCTAAAATCATTTAGTAGTCAGTCAGTCCACAGTCAGATTTACCCAGTTCTCCCCCAGGGTGTGAATAAGGGTTTTTTTTTTTTAATTTTTTAATTGATACATGATATTTTGCAGGTCCATGGGGGCCGTGTGGTGGGCGGGGGTTGAGGCCTCGTGGGAGCACTCAACATTCAGAACTGGCATTTTGTCTCCACTCCTCACTGCCCCAGCATCTGAGCAACCCTCCACCTACAGCAAAAAGGACTAAGTTGTTTTCCCCTCAGTAGGATACACATCCCAGGTATTAATCTAGAGGGGGGTCTGATAAATAACCCTTGTAAACATAACGAGAGCACTAAACGAGTTTTGGTCATGGCGGGTGTCCTGTGGCCTGGCGCCTACCTGCTTGTCCAGAGCACTTTCAGGGTGAGCTGAGGGAGCTGAGTCCCTCAGCCTGCTCACAGGGCCCCACAGGTCCCCCAAACCAGAAATACCAGTGTCATTTCTGTGTTTCTGCCTCTTTGGAGAACTGCCCTGCGTCACAGGCAGCCTGGCACTGGGAATGTGTGCTGGGAACATGCCCTGGGAAGGCTGGTTTGCATTCAAGGCCACCTGGGAGGGGCTTCTGGAGCAGGAGGCTCTGCTTCTTGGGGTCTTACTTAATTCTTAAAGGGCCTAATCAAGTTACAGATTCAACAGCTTAATTAGTGAAAATAATCTTCCTTAAGGATTTTGCAACAGGAAGAGCTCTGGATTATTCACTGGGTGTTTTTTGTTCTGTTTTGTTTTTCTCAACACATACAAAACCCTGGGGGACTTCCTCATTCCGCCAGTGTGGGAGGGATCAGGCCTCCAAGTCTCACGGTAAACACGCCACGCCTTGGGGGCAGCCCCCACTTTGGACCCCAGTGGGCACCCAGCCACAGGTTTCAGAGACTTCAGAGGCTCACAGTGCACTCCACACAGGGCTCTGGGGCTGCGTGCAGCTGAGTCATGCTCAGGTGGCCTTGTGTCCCCTTGGACTAACCTGACAGTGGCTGGGTACAGCTTACACTGTGAAGGCAGGGGGACGGCCATCAGGACCTCCCAAGAAATGAAGGGCCGGGAGGCCAGCACTTTCAGGTTTTAAGTGCTATGAATTTTCAGATGTGGGGTCATGTCACTACAATATAGAAGTTAGCATCTGTCAGGCCAGAGCCCTATTAACGCAATATTTGTGTATCCATCCCTCATCCATTCAGCACATCTTTCCCAAGCAGCAACTAAGAGCCTGGGGTGACATGGTGGCCAGCACTCAGGGTCCGGCTTCATCACTGGGCCTCCAGAACGAGTCAATGCGGCCACCTCCATTCCACCACGGTGTCTGTGGAAGCACCGCCCAGCACACACTGGTTCTTTTAGCTTTGTGGGCAGTTTCCCCCACAAAGGCAGCGAGAGGCTGACGCCAGACGTGGGCAACTGGGCTTCACTGCTCCAAGCACTGCCTGACCACTCCCTGCATTGCGTTCCACCCAGATCCCCAACAGTCTGCGTGCCTGTCTGGAAGGTCACCCTGCACAGGCCCCCCAGGAAAGGAAATGTGTTGGCTGCTTCTATTTGCAGTCTGAGCGCCTGGACAGAACCTGCCCTCGCTCCTGCCCTCGCTCCTGCCCTGCCCCTGCCAGGTGAAGTCATGCCCACCTTTCCCCCCCACTCTCCTACAAACAGTCCAATATCACATGGGCTGAGAAATACTCTTACAGAAGGTTCGTGGTCAGGGAGTTCACATTCTCTTCACATGGCAGAAATGTGGCCTAACTTCTCTGGGGTAGCATGTCCTCCTCTGCTTCCAGCTGAGCACTTTCCTCTCCCATCGCCATGACTCTCGGTGGGGCCTCAGGTGTCCACACTCACCTCACTGCAAGATGATAGAGACAATTTTTCAACTAACAAAATACAAGCCAACAAAAATGTCCAGGGTGGAATACTGTCGCTGAGGGAAGACTTTGTCCATAACGTGGCCAGGTAAAGATCTCTAGGCTGCCAAGGCATGTCCCATGATCTTGCTTTGCACCCACTAGTCACTCACTCTCCCTGGGCCTCAGTTTCCCCACCTATAAGAAGAGGGGCTGGGCTGGTAATCTCTACTCCTGACTAGATCTGGGGCAGCCAGAGATGACAGAGGGGAGTATGACTAACACAGAGGGACGAAGGCCACGTCCTCCCACACGGAGTCATGGAACCCCCTGGGGACTCATGTTAGCAGAGTAAGTCCACTTCCCTCTGCCATGCGGCATAAAGTGTCTACAAAGGGACTGAACTCCAGTCATGTGCTGAGCATCATAAGGAGCCCGCCTGGTGGGTCCCCCATTTAGTTTCTCTGCCTTGGTTTTCAAACTAAGGATGATAACTCTGCCAACACTGGGTGATCCTCCAGAAGTTCAGGACCAGCTAGCTGCCTGTTTTCTCTGCATGGGGCCAATGCCTTTCCTCTTTTCCTCTGACTATACCACCATTCTTACCTAAACCACATGCGAACCTGTTGAGCTCCCTGCATTTTTTTGAAGTTTTAATTTGTCTGCTTGCTTTAAGGTGCAGGTTGCAAGAGACAGCTGGCCGAGAGCTTAACGGTGGGCAAAAGCGAGCCTGTAAGTGCCGTCCTGCCAACGCTTCCACACAGGTCTGAGCAAAGCCAGGGTCTCGTTCCTGTCAAACAAACCAAAAGGTGTATCTCTAAAAGTTTTGAAATTCAGAGTCCAACTCAACGTAGAGTTGAAAAGTAACAGGAACTATAACTCTCCAAATACCAAGTGACCACGGGGGCTCACAAGCATGAGGAAGGAACACAGGACCTGGAGGCAGGGCTGGGTGAGAATCTCCATCACGCAGCAGGTGAACACCCAAGGAGAGGGAGGGGACTCATTCTGGGGTGGGGGCGGGGATGACAAACAGGCCTATTATAAACCCTGTGCCCTTCAGTGAGGCTCTGAGACTCAAATGTCATAAAACACTCAGGAACTTCCCCAGAACTCAGTGTAAACTGCCACACAGCAATCCTAGCAATCCTGGCAATCCTGGCTCTAACACTTGTCAAGCAGATAAGGGCTTGAGAAAATTTAGAAGAATAATGATTGGCGTTTTGCCGTTGGAAACCTTAAGTGAACTCCAATTTTAAGACGTCAGCCTTTGAAGCGTATTATCATGCAGATTCTCCAATTGTAAATCTTTACTGTCATTCTGAAATCTTGGACTTCACACAGGATATAAGAAAAGCACAGCTATTAGGAAGGGAGACTGAGGAGAGCACAGATGGATTTGAAACCTGCGGCAAACACCCTCCCTGGTGCTCATGTCTTATTCATGAATGTGCCTCATCAACATTTAGACCACAGAGAAATTTGTACTATAAGTAGAAATTCTGGAGAAAATGGCTAACTTAAATTTTCTTACTTTAACCAGCTCTTCTTTATGAATAATGCATAACATCTTACCCAAGATGCTTATCAAGTTTGACTTAGAAAATGAGAAAGTAAATTTAGTGAAATAAGAAGGAAAGGAAAAATTCCAAATTTCTCAGGTATAGATAGCGATGGTAACAACAAAATCTTACAAGCACTTAAAAAGAACTGACCAAGAGAAATCCTCTCCTTAGTCATTCCATATATGTGGAGAAAGCATTGTCATTTTTGCAGAAAGTTACTTAATAAAATTAGCGTGCTGTGCATAAAACATACCCGTCTTTGGTCCCAGTCAACGAAACAATTGCTCAATTCTGCTTGACACCAGATGATTCGGTGGCCTGCAGTTTCTCTTCCAGCTGTCTGCTAAAACTGAACAGATAATATTCTCCTCTAAAAACCAGAGGACTTTCGAGAGTCTGGCAGGCCAGAGAAGTCCAAAAGTTAGAGAAATGCAATTCTGTTAGGACAAAGGGAACTGGGAGCCCATGGAAAGACTTCATGTCCAGGTCTGCAAAGTATGAAGTGCTCAGAGGGGAAACTGCAACATTCAGCTCCATCTTCTTGCCACGAGGCAGGCACAGGACAGAGGTCAGGGTCAGCTGCTGCTGCACTGGTAGGACTCAGCTACTCTCCTGGACCACCTGGCCACCTGGAGTGGAGGACAGGACAGGAGCTCAAAGTGGAAGAGAGATGTGCTAGTCAAAAGGAGAGAGCAAGACCCAAATGACAGTGCGAGAGGAGGGTGACCCGCCAGTGCCGGCACATCACGCACCCTTCGGGGACAATCCTGCTCCGTGTGGGGGAGACTGAGGAGAGCTGAGACCTGGAGTCTTTCCATGACAGATGAGGAGAACTGCTGTCCACGACATGATGCCTTGGCTGGAGGGGAAGAAAAAGAAAAAGTGAAAAGCAAGGCCAACAAGAAAAAGAGGAACAGGAAAAGTTTTTTCCAATAACAATTTTTAATTGAGAAAATTTTAGCTAGTCGCTTAAAAATTTCCTACAAAGAAAAGTCCAGACCCAAATGGCTTTACCATGAATTCTTCCAAATATTTAAAGAAGAATAATACTAAAACTTCACAAACTCCTCCAAAAAACAGAAGAGGAACACTTTATGGCATACTTCCCTAACTTAGTTAATGAGGCCAACATCACCCAGGCTATGGTTTGGGTATGGTTCCTTTGCCCTGCTGGGTCTCACATCAAAATCTGATCCCCGGTGTTGGAGAAGGGGCCTGGTGGGAGGTGTTTTGTTGTGGGGGTGGATCTCAGAAATGTCTTGGTGCTGTTCTTGTAGGAGTGAGTTCTCATTTAGTTCCCTTAGAACTGGTTATTGAGAAGAGCCTGGCCCTCACCTCTTCCACTCCCTCTTTCTTGGTTCCTCTCCCGATGCATGATTTTTGCACACATGCCTTCCCTTCACCTTCCCCCATGAGTGGAAGCAGCCTGAGGCCCTCACCAAAAGCAGGTGCTGGCACAATGTTTCTTGTATCTTCTTGTATAGTCTGTGAGCCAAATAACACCCCCCCCTTTTTTTTTTTTTTACAAATTATCCAACCTTGCAGCACAAACAGACTAAGACAGACTGTGATCACAAAATAAAACTATAGACCAATAGTTATAAATAAACACAGTTGCAAAAATTCTCAGCAAAATACTTAAGCCAAATTCAGCATGATATAGAAAAGATTGTATATCATGATCAACTGGGATTTGTCCTAGGAATGCAAGATTGATCTAACATCCAAAAATCAAATAAATGTAGCACACCATATCAATAAGATAAAAGATACAACCCACATCCTCATTTCAACAGACAGAAAAAACATTTGACCCAACTCAACACCATAGTAAAAACCACTCGCAACCTGAGAATAGAAGGAAATGTGCCCATCCTGGTAAGAGGCATCTACGAAAAGTCTGCAGCCAACATCCTCCTCATCCAAAACCACACGTGCCTGAAATCAGGAACAAGACGGTGGTGTCCACTCTTGAAATTTTGATTCAACTTTGTAATGGAGGTACTGGGCAGGGCAATTAGCCAAGAAAAAGAAGTAAAAGTTACTCAGATAGAAAAGGAAGATGTAAAAGTATCCCTATAGGTAGATGATATGATACTGTATATAATATCCAAAATTTACTAATAAACTACTAGCACAAATAAATGAAGACTACAAAGAAATTGTCTTTCTGTACAATTGTATGTTAGGGAAATCAAAAAATTAAATTAAAACAACTATTTGCAATAGTATAATAGCATAAATTTATAATAAATTTAACAAAAGAGGCTCAAGTGGATAAGGCACCAGCCACATACACCTAAGGTGGAGGGTTCAAATCCAGCTCGGGCCTGCCAAACAACAATGACAGCTGCAACCAAAATAGCCGGGCATTGTGGTGGGTGCCTGTGGTCCCAGCTACTTGGGAGGCGGAGGCAGGAGACTCGCTTGAGCCCAGGAGTTGGAGGTTGCTGTGAGCTGTGATGCCACAGCACTCTACCCAGGGGGGCAGCTTGAGGCTGTGTCTCAAAAAAAAAAAAATTTAACAAAAGAAACGCAAAACTTATTCTCTGAAAACTATAAAACATTGCTAAAAAATTAAGGAACGCTTAGATAATGAGGCAGCATCTCATGTTCAAGGACTGAAAACCACATTGTGAAGGTCGCGATAATGCCAGTTTGGTGAGGATCCAACACTATCCCAATCACAAGTCCAGCAGGCTTCTTTACAGAAGCTGAAAAGCTGATCCTAAAATCCATATGGAAAATTAAGAATAGCCAGAAAATCTTGAAAAAAGAAGAACAAAGTTAGAGAACTCACACTTCCTGATTCTGAACTTACTACAAAGATACAGCAGTCGGGACCGTGTGGTGTGTGTGCTGCCACTGAGTCACACATACAGCTCAGTGGAACAGAGTTCAGAGTCCACACGCCCTCACATTACAGCCCATTGATTTTCAACAAGTGTGCCAAGCCTGTTCAATGGGTCAATGATAGTCTTTTCAAAAAATTGTGCTGAGATTATTAGATATCTACATGCAAAAGAACAAAGGTGCACCTCCTATTTTATATAATATATAAAAATTAACTCAACGTGGATGCAAAAAGATGTAAATATAAGAATCATTATCTCGTTTTATATTTTAGGTGATAGAAGTTCATGAAAATTTATTATTATGCTTTCTTTTTAAACTTTTATAGTTTTGGTTCTTATATTTACATTTTTTAAAAAGGCAATGATTTGTCAGAGTTTGAGGTTGCTGTGAGCTATGACACTACAGCACTCTACTGAGGGTGACAAAGTGAAACTCTGTCTAAAAAAAAAAAAAGCAATGGTTTGAATAGATATTTCTCCAGAGGAGATATATAATTGGCCCATGAGCACATGAGGAAAATACTTAACATAAATAGTCATTAGGGAAATTTAAGTCAAAACCACAATGAAACAGCATTTCATTGCACCCACTGGAGTGATGTATTAAAAAAGATAGATAACAAGTGTTGGCAAGGATGTGAGAAACTGAAACCCTTATACATCCTGATGGGAATGTGAAGAGATACAAAGTGTTTAGAAAACACTTTTATAGTTCCTCAGAAGATTAAATGTACAGTTAACCACATGACCCAGCATTTCCACGTCTAGGTATATACCCAAGATATTAATAAATTAATACATACATTCACTCAAATACTTGTACAGCAATATTCATAATAACGTTATCCATAAGTCAAAACGTGGAAAAAAACCAGATGCCCATCAGGTGGTAAACGAACAGATAAAATGTGGCGTATTTGTTCCATGGACTATCGTTCTCCATGGCGAGGAAGAAGACTCACAGCAGGAGTGACTCTCGAGTCGTTCTGCCACACCAAGAAGCCGCTCGTAAAGACAACACAACACACGGTGCCATAAGTTTAGATAACTTACGTCTTACTAAAAATGGTCTTATAGAAGATGCACAATATAAAATTTATATTTCAGGGAGGGAGAAAACTCAGTCAGTGTACAATGTAAAACGCAGAGGGTGAAGCTCAGCAGAGTCACCTTGCGGGTGGTTTTCGTCAAATCAGTAGAAGAGCAGCCTCAGCTGTGCATGTCGGCGGTGTCTCACCAATGCTGAGTGACGCGGTCAGGCTCCCTGAACACATGAGTCAGAAGGGCTGACCCAAGTGCCACAATACGGTTTTTATCTTTTTTTTTTTTTTTTTTTTTTTGGAGACGGAGCCTCAAGCTATCCCCCTGGGTAGAGTGCCGTGGCATCGCGCTCACAGCAACCTCCAACTCCTGGGCTCAAGCGAGTCTCCTGCCTCTGCCTCCCAAGTAGCTGGGACCACAGGCGCCCGCCACAACGCCTGGCCATTTTTTGGTTGCAGCCGTCATTGTTGTTTGGCGGGTCCGGGCTGGGGAATCGAACCCGCCACCTTAGGTGTACGTGGCTGGCGCCTTAGCCGCTTGAGCCACAGGCGCCGAGCCACGGTTTTTATCTTTGACGACACATTGCTCTTTTAGGCCTTTGATATAATTTAAAGCGTATTTTAAGGGTTGGGATTTATGTTATTTTCTTAATTGCACTTATTATTTGTTGACCAGAATTATTTCGTCAAAATATTCAGTCAAAACATGTCCCCGCTGGCCCCTCTACCTCAGGGTACAGAGCAAGAATAACTTGGTTTGTGGGAAAGAATACATGCTTGATCCCAGCACCATGATTCTTTCGTCCAAGAAATCCAGGTCATGAAAACAAATGCAATTTGCTTTTCTTTTTCTTTTCTTTTACACTGGCTAATTACAAGACATATTAAGCGAGTACTTGAGCACAATTTACACGGCCAGTTAGCAGAGTCTCAGTGATATCCTGTGGCTTGAGCCGCATAGCCCAGAGCAGCCAGGCTGTGTGTGAGGAAGAGGCAGAGACAGTTCCCTGAGCCCCATGCACTCGTCTCCTTTCTCAGCTCACTGGCCCTCCGGCCACTTGCCCTTAAAGATGCTGTTCTCCGGGTTATTACTAACTGCTAGGCCAAAGGCTGCAGGAGCAGGGATCTGTATGTGCTCAACCTGTCATTCCAGGCAAGATCCCTGTCAGTCCCTTCTCTGACAGAGCTCCTTAGGAATGCCCTTAACAAGCAGGCAGAAACCTGCAGCATCATCCTGATATGATACACACACACACACACACACACACACACACACACACACAAAGCCCTTTATAGCAGTGCAGGGTCAGTGACAACCACTGCCCAGTAGTTAAGTAGGAAGAGAGAGCTCAGTAAACATAGGGTGTTAAAATGTAGAATAAAGTCATAGTAACTAAAGCAATCTGACAAAGACAGACCATTGGAATAGGGAGTCCATAAGTAAACTTAAATGTTTATGCTCATTTTGTATATGATAGAAATGTCATTTCAAATCAATCAAGAATAACTTGAGTTGCTCAATAAGCAGTCTTAGACAGATGATCCCATGTATTCACATGAATAAAAGATGAAACGAAATTTTCAAATAGAACCATGAAAGTATTAGAAGAAGTACCTCATTTTGAACCAAAGAAGACAATTTCAAGGATAATAGAAAACCCAAAAATCACAAAGAAAAAAGATGGACAAATTTGATTACAAAAACTCAACATTTCTAAGCATAAAGAACAAAAAAAGAATACTTAAAGGAAAAAGAGAAGTATCAAACCACAAAACTATTTGCAGCACCTATGAGGCTGCGGCTAATTTATGGATGCGACACAGTTTTATAAAAGAAAAAACACAATAGCAAAACTGTCCGAATAAGCAGGTCAGAAATAAATTAAAAGGCCACCTGAAAAACTTCACAGTAAATCAGAGAAATACCAATTAAAGTGACGACTAAATGCTGTGAATTTACACAAATCAACTTAGAGAGGTGTCTGAGATGTTAAAGTCGAGGAAAGAGCAAGCTTCAGATTATTATAATATGTACCACACCATAAAGGTGCCCCACTGGCACTCACGCCCCTGCAGAGCAAGGTCAGATCTTGCCCTTTGTAGCCATCTATATTGTTTCTATTAAAAAAAATGTGTCTTATACAAAAATAGTTTGCGGATGTTTCAAGATCACCATCCCTAAAACAATCCTAGCAAAACACCTCTGGGAACAGAAGTGGTCACCAAGAGGAAGACACGAGGGAGGTGCATGTTCCCCACACAGGGTCTGCCCTGGGGTTGTCCCTGGGAGCATCAGAGACATGGATCTTTCTCTTTCCTTCTGACCCTTTCAGTCCCTTGTCCTTTCTCTGGCCTGGCACGCAGAGAGGGCGAGCTGGCCACCCGACCCTGTGATGAGTCTGGGCCTGAAGGGCTGGGCAAGGGAAGGGCCACAGCCCCTCACCCAGGCTGGAGGACATGGGATCCCTGCATTCGCGATACAAAGGTCACAAGAGTCTCCTCTTTCTGATTCACGAGGGTCGCCCACATCCCTGCCAGGCCCCTCTTCACTCTTGTGCTGGTCAGGCCCCAAACAGGAGGGGTTTAGCAGAAGCTCATCAAGTCCCTTCATTCTGCTGATAACAGTGGGGCTTAATTATAAAAATGTCGGTCCCCACAGATAGCAGGGAAGGAAATCTCGCCTAATTATCCTCAAGTGCTAACGTTTTATGTTAACGTCAAGAATAGCAAATGTGTTTCCCCTCTCAGGCCAAGTGTGATTATGTGCAGGGGCTCAGACTCCAGGGGGGCCTCCATGGGTTGCAGGTGCCATTTACCAAGTGCCCCCTGAACCAAGCATCACAGTAGATGCTTTCCACGCAGGACATCATCTCTCACCGCAGAGCTGCCAGTCCCCATGGTCATGGAGTTCTGCTGTCCTGCCTGTCCTGCCCGTCCTGCTCGTCCTGCTAGTCCTGCCCATCCTGCTGTCCTGCCCATCCTACTGTCCTGCCCATCATGCCCGTCCTGCCCATCCTGCTGTCCTGCCCGTCCTGCTGTCCTGCTCGTCCTGTCCATCATGCCCGTCCTGCTGTCCTGCTCGTCCTGCTGTCCTGCCCGTCCTGCTGTCCTGCCCGTCCTGCTGTCCTCCCCGTCCTGCTCTCCTGCTCGTCCTGCTCGTCCTGCCCATCCTGCCCGTTCTGCTGTCCTGCCCGTCCTGCCCGTCCTGCCCATCCAGCCCATCCTGCCCATCCTGCTCGTCCTGCCCGTCCTGCTGTCCTGCTCGTCCTGCCCGTCCTGCCCATCCAGCCCATCCTGCCTATCCTGCTCGTCCTGCCCGTCCTGCTGTCCTGCTGTCCTGCCCGTCCTGCCCATCCAGCCCATCCTGCCCATCCTGCTCGTCCTGCTGTCCTGCTCGTCCTGCCCATCCTGCCTATCCTGCCCATCCTGCCCGTCCTGCCCATCCTGCTGTCCTGCTATCCTGCCCGTCCTGCCTGTCCTGCTGTCCTGCCCATCATGCCCGTCCTGCCCATCATGCCCATCCTGCTATCCTGCCCGTCCTGCCCGTCCTGCTGTCCTGCCCATCCTGCCCATCCTGCCCATCATGCCCGTCCTGCCCATCCTGCTGTCCTGCCTGTCCTGCCCGCCCTGCTGTCCTGCCCGTCCTGCCCGTCCTGCAGATGCGGATGCAGCGGGTGCTGCCCCACAGGCATCTCACAGGAAGGAGCGGTGCTCCTGTCAGAGCTCCTTCCCTCCCTTGCCTCCAGGATCTGACGAGGGCTGAGACCCCAGGCCCTCCCAGCACCTGGGCAGCAAGCTGTAGACCCAGGGCCAGATGTGGGAAGATTCTTCTGTGTGATGGGACATTGGTGTCAGAGGAGGCCTTTCCTTCCTAAGGGAGTCTGTCTGCCAGGGACATAGGACACCTCTCCATGCTGGGGTCACAGAAGACCAACCTTTCCCATTTTCCCCAAACCAAGGGGCTCCCAGAAGATGGGACTTGGGATGTTAAAACCAGGAATGCCCCTGAGAAAGGCCTGAGCAGCCCCCAGGGCACAGGCTTCCACAAGTGTCCCTCAAGTCGCTTGGCACCACCACTGACCAGTTCTGCCTGTTATGGGGTGTCACCAGGTACGGTCTCCTCTGCCTGCCGTGGGATCCTCTGCCAGGACAGGGACTGCTAACTTCCAGTCACTTGCTCACCAGGATTCATACAACTTGCCTAAAAGGCTAGGCCTTAAGCCAAGCTGTCGTCTGCGGGTATTTATAGAGGTAAGTGCTTCCTGGAATGTGCATTAGCAGGACTCAGATGCTGAGGAAGCTTCATGCTTAGAGCTTGTGTGATTAGAGCTCCTGGCTGCTGTGTGGAGGCTTAATTTCATACGTAAATAATTTACAGCATTGGCAAGCAACTTAACAAGTTACGTTTGCAAATGCCAGTGTTTTTAGGTTTTTTTATTCTTCAAACATTGGTCACAAAGAATACAGTTAAAAATGATAAGTTTTCAGGAGACATTCTTCCCTCAATTAATGGCTTTCTTCAGAAGTTCAGGGAGTTGCTGGGAGTCTTTGCAGGAAAAAGTGGACGTTGGACACTTGTAGCCACATTTAGGGGAGTAGGAGGGAAAACACAGATGCACAGACCCATGATGTGAACATATATGTGAGTACAGACCCACGATGTGAGCGTATATGTGAGTACACTCCCCTCACCATGATGTGAGCGTATATGTGAGTACAGACCCGTGATGTGAGCGTATATGTGAGTACACTCCCCTCACCACGATGTGAACGTATATGCGAGTACACTCCCCTCACCACGATGTGAACGTATATGCGAGTACACTCCCCTCACCGTGATGTGAACATATATGCGAGTACACTCCCCTCACCACGAGCGTATATGTGAGTACACTCCCCTCACTGTGATGTGAACGTATGTGCG
>NW_003852556.1:1129920-1134203 GCF_000181295.1 Otolemur garnettii | reverse complement strand
AGTACACTCCCCTCACCACGAGCGTATATGTGAGTACACTCCCCTCACTGTGATGTGAACGTATGTGCGAGTACACTCCCCTCACCGTGATGTGAACGTATATGCGAGTACACTCCCCTCACCACGAGTGTATATGTGAGTACACTCCCCTCACTGTGATGTGAACGTATGTGCGAGTACACTCCCCTCACCGTGATGTGAGCGTATATGCGAGTACACTCCCCTCACCGTGATGTGAACGTATATGCGAGTACACTCCCCTCACTGTGATGTGAGCGTATATGTGAGTACACTCCCCTCATGTGTGGCACAATATGGAGGGGACCCTGGAAGCCCACTTGACACCATACTCACTAGTTTACGACAGTACATTTTATGCTCAGAGATGAGAGACAGATGACATGAGCTGTGTGCATGGTATTTTGTCTAAAAGGGACTCTGTGCACATGTGGCAGGGACAGGGAAAAACTGCTGAGCTGTGTCTCCAGTCTCACTCTCTCCATTTCTAACCCTGCCTCCCCTCCGCCCCCCACTCTTCCTAAACCTCCTTAGGCAGAGTGTGGTGAGAAGCAGCAGGGGGCACTGAGGATGCCAGGACAGCCACTGCTACCCCTCTGACGTGTTTTCATCGCAATATTCTTCCTATTTATATCTTTGTACCCATCAATCAATCTCTCCTGTCCCCCCAGCCTGCAGCCCTCTCCAATCTCTGGTCGCCACTATCCTATTGGCTGCTTCTCTGAGGTCAGCTGTTTCAGATTTGGCACATGAGTGAGAACTCTGCTTGGTGGATTTTATTTAACAAAATGTCCTCCAAATTCATTCATGCTGCCACAAATGGTAGCCTTTCATGGTTTTATGACAGACTAGTATCCCATTGTGCATACAGCACATTTTTTTATCCATTTATCTGCTGTTGGGCATTTTGGTTGATTCTGTATCTTATCTGTTGTGACTGGTGCTGCAGTAGACGGGGGAATGTAGACATCTCTCCCACACACCAATTTCATTTCCTTTGGACATACACCAGTATTGGGATTGCTGTCTCACACAGTAGTGCGGTTCTTTGAGGAACCTCATGCTGCTTTCCACAATGATTGTGCTAACTCATATTCCCACTCACAGTGTGTAAGTGGTCCCTTTTCTCTACAGAAATGCCAGCACCTGAATGTCTTTTCGTTATTCTAACTGTAATGAGGTGTTATCTCATTGTGGTTTTAATTTGTATTTCTCCGATGATTAATATTTTTTCATATACCTGTAGGTCATTCACATGTCTTCTTTTAGAAATGTCTATTAAGGTCTTTTGCCCATTAAAAAAATCAGATAATTTGTGTTATTAAATTGTTTGCGTTCCTCATACATTTGAGACATTGGTCTCTCTTCAGATGTACAGCTTGCAGATTTGTCTCCCACTCTGGAGGCTGTGCCCTCACTCTGTTGACTGTCTCCCTTGTACAGAAGCCTTTTACTTTGAAGACGTCCCATTTGTCTGTTTTTGCTTTTGTGGCCTGTGCTTTCAAGTCTTCCCCTCAGAAATCCTCATCCAGTCCAATGAAGCATCCCCTCTGTTTTCTGTTAGTAGTTTCAGAGCTTGGGCCCTTATGTTTAAGTCATTAGCCCATTTTGAGTTGATTTTTGCATATGGTGAAAGATAGGTGTCTGGTTTCATCCTTCTGTATATGGTGATCCAATTTTCCAAAGCAGCATTTATTAAAGAGATTGTCCTTTCCCTAATGTGTGTCCTTGGCAACTTTGTCAAAGTCAGTTATGTGGATTTATTTCTGGGCTCTCTCTCTGCTTCCACAGACCTGTGACATTTGTACACAGTACCAACCATGCTGTTTTCTTTTTTTTTTGAGACGGAGCCTCAAGCTATCCCCCTGGGTAGAGTGCCATGGCATCACGCTCACAGCAACCTCCAACTCCTGGGCTCAAGCGAGTCTCTGCCTCAGCCTCCCAAGTAGCTGGGACTACAGGTGCCCGCCACAACGCCTGGCCATTTTTTGGTTGCAGCCATCATTGTTGTTTGGCAGGTCCAGGCTGGGGATTCGAACCCGCCACCTTAGGTGTATGTGGCTGGTGCCTTAGCCGCTTGAGCCACAGGTGCCAAGCCCATGCTGTTTTCTTGTAGTGTATTTTGAAGTCAGAGAGTGTGAGTTCAGCTTTGTTTTTATTTTGCTCATGATTGCTTTGGTTATGCTGGGTCTTTTGTGGCTCTGTGTAATTTTAGGATAATTTTTTTCTATTTCAGTGAAGAATTTTATTGGTATTGAGGAGAATGGACATTTTAACAATATTAACTCTTCTAGTCCATGAGCATGAGCTATCTTTCCATTTATTTGTGTTCTCTTCAGTTTTTTTTTTTTGTTGTTGTTGTTGCAGTTTTTGGCCGGGGCAGGGTTTGAACCTGCCACCTCCAGTATATGGGGCTGGCGCCCCACTCCTTGAGCCACAGGCACGACCCCTCTCTTCAGTTTTTTTAAATCAATGTTTTATAGTTTCCATTATAGAAATCTTTCACCTCTTTGGTTAAGTTTATTCCTGGCATCTTATTTTTTTTTGTAGCTATCATAAATAGAATTGTTTTCTCAATTTCTTTTTCAGGTAGTTTGCTATAGAAATCCTGCTGATTTCTTGTATGTTGATTTTGTATCCTGCCACTTTACTGAATTTGTTTGTTAATTCTAATAGTTTCATAGTGCAGTCTTTAGGGTTTTCTATATGTGTGATTATGTCATCCACAAATAGGAACAATTTTCATAAGTTCAGAAGAAATACTATGCAAGAAGCAGGTAAAAGTGGTACCAGTGAACACTAGAATTTTGAAAAACAGTTTATAATTTATATGTTAAAACCACACAAGAATACTTTGTATATGAAGGTAAGGTAAATTAGGTTCTTGACTCAGATGATTATAAAGTGGCTCTGTTCTTGCACACGACTCCAGGGTGCCACTGAGGATGCTGATATGACACGCAGCCTCCCCAGTGCCACTCGCTAAGTGCACTTCCATTGCTGGGACAACAAAATGCACCTATATGTTTCTACAACATACCATAGTGGGTTCTGGCACCTCTGTTGAGAAGATTTTCATGAAGGTGAAGAATTACTACTGAGAAAGGAAAACACAGGATGTTTCCTTGAATGTGACTATGCACAGAGTATAGAGAGAGGGCCCCCACCCCTCACCTTGAATAAGGCCATTTAGGACGCAGCGCTGAGGACTCAGGCAGCCACAGTGCAGTACTGGGAGTGGTGGGGGCCCCAGGGGCAGAGGCCCAACCCCCAGGGACACCCTTACCCAGAGCTGGAACCACCCACTCAGGTCTGTTTATCAGAGAAGACAGGGTGGGCACCAGATATGTGCAGCTGGTTTCATCCTAAGGGACATGCAGCCATGGCCCAAATTGGCAGGGTTGGTATTCCTGGTGTAGGCATTGGCATCCTGTAAAGCATCAAAAGTAAGAGAAGTTTCCCTGCTGGAAACCAGCATCTACACCAGCAGCAGCAAACTTTGCCTCCTAACCTGAACGCTGGGGTCGGAGGATCTGCCCTGGAGTCTGAAGGGGTCAGGTGGCCAGGCCCGTTCCCAGTGCCACAGACAGGTGGCTCTCCTGGTCTAACCCTCAGCCTCACACTCACCCTCTGTCTTATCCTCACCCTCTGCCTCACCCTCTCCCTAATCCTCACCCTA
The DNA here is from genome assembly GCF_000181295.1 of Otolemur garnettii. Lineage (NCBI taxonomy): Eukaryota > Metazoa > Chordata > Mammalia > Primates > Galagidae > Otolemur > Otolemur garnettii. Next base: position 1,130,506 of record NW_003852556.1, on the reverse strand, counting down.
TCTCTCACCCTCACCCTCCCCTTTTCCCCCATCCTCTCCCTTTCCCTTATCCTCTCCCTCATCCCCATCCTCACCTTCTGCACCCACCGTCAAGAGGGTGAGGGTGAGGGAGAGGGTGAGGATGAAGGTAAGCCAGAGGGTGAGGGTGAGGTGAGAGAGAGGGTGAAGGAGAGGGTAAGGAAGAGGGTTAGGCAGAGGGTGAGGCAGAGGGTGAGGGAGAGGGTGGTTTCACCTCACCCACTCCCTCACCCACCGTCTCATCCACTCCCTCACCCTCTATCTTATCCATCCTGTCACCCTGTCCTTCACCCTCATCATCTCTGTGATCCTCTCCCTCACCCTAACCCTCTGCCTCACTCTTACCCTCCCCCTCACCCTCTCCCTCATCCTCTCCGTCACCCTCTCCCTCACCCTCTCCCTCACCCTCTATCTCATCCACCCCCTCACCCTCTCCCTCACCCTCTCCTTCATCCTCTCTCTCACCCTCTGCCTAACTTTCTCCCTCACCTTCTCCCTCACCCTCTGCCTCACCCTCTGCCTAACCCTCTCCCTCACCCTCTCCTTCACCCTCTCCCTCACCCTCTCC
>NW_003852556.1:1126709-1129664 GCF_000181295.1 Otolemur garnettii | reverse complement strand
CCCCCTCACCCTCTCCCTCACCCTCTCCTTCACCCTCTATCTCATCCACCCCCTCACCCTCTCCCGCACCCTCTCCATCACCCTCTCCCTCACCCTTTCCCTCACCCTCTATCTCATCCACCCCCTTACCCTCTCCCTCACCCTCTATCTCATCCCCCCCCTCACCCTCTCCCTCACCCTCTCCCTCACCCTCTCCTTCACCCTCTCCTTCACCCTCTCTCTCACCTCACCCTCACCCTCTGGCTTACCTTCATCCTCACCCTCTCCCTCACCCTCTTGATACAGGACAAGTGGTGTCTGTCCCAGCAGCTCATGGAGCTGGGAGGGCACGGACCAGCTGCCTCCGCCTTGGCAATGTTGGTGCAGTGGCAAGCAGCAGAACCAGCAGGCCGGAGGGTGGGCAGTGGGTCCCCATTTCCTAGGCCTGGGAATGAAAGGGAATGTAGCCATTCATTTGCGACCCAGACATGACCCAGACATGTACCAGACTGGCTAAATGTAACTACCAAGGGCCAGACATGCCCCAGACACATTGTCCCAGACATGCCCCAGACACATTGTCCCAGACATGCTCCAGACATGTTCCAGACATGTCCCAGACACATTGTCCCAGACGTGCCCCAGACACATTGTCCCAGACATGTTGTTCCAGACATGCCCCAGACACATTGTCCCAGACATGACCCAGACACAATGTCCCAGACATGTTGTTCCAGACATGTCCCAGACAAGCTAAATGTAACTACCAAGCCCCCCTAAATGTAACCCAGGAACCCATGCCACTATATAGACCCCTAGACAAAGAGCCTAGAGACAGGCAGAGAGGGAGAGAGAGCACTTTTCTCTCCTGACTCCAGTTTTCTCTCTCTGCAGGAGCTCTGGCACGTCTATATTCTTTTCTGTAAATAAATCCAGTCTTACCGCTGATCTGTGGTCCACGAATTCATTCTTCAAATCACCACGACCAAGAACTCACTGAAGAGCGAAATTCTAGTATCACTCTGACTCCATCGAGTCAGCCTGGAGTCACCTTCCCACTTGCTGTCTGCCTCTCCCTCTCCACCTTCAACCCCTGCTCTCTCCACATGCAGAGCTGTCTATCATCTCGGGTTGCTTGGGGGTATTTGGGGGATCTTACTGCCACCTCAAGAAGCTTACCAAAGTATTTTTTATGAAAAAATATTCTTCCTGGTGGCACCTGTAGCTCAAGGGTAGGGCACGGCCCCATATACTGGAGGTGGTGGGTTCAAGCCCAGCCTCAGCAAAAAAAAAAAAAAAGAAAAGAAAAGATATTCTTTCTACGAATTTCAGTAAATAAAATTTTCACCACCGGCTCGGCGCCTATAGCTCAACCGGCTAAGGCGCCAGCCACGTACACCTAAGGTGGCGGGTTCGAATCCCCAGCCCAGACCCGCCAAACAACAATGACGGCTGCAACCAAAAAAATAGCTGGGCGTTGTGGCGGGCGCCTGTGATCCCAGCTACTTGGGAGGCTGAGGCAGGAGACTCGCTTGAGCCCAGAAGTTGGTGGTTGCTGTGAGCTGTAATGCCACGGCACTCTGCCCAGGGGGACAGCTTGAGGCTCTGTCTCAAAAAAAAAAATTTTTTTTTCACCACCTCGTTATATTTTGCTCAGAATATTTACCTATGCAATTAAGCACTTTGGTCAGTTCACGCATGATTCAAAATGTTTCAGCGTGTATTTCCAAGTAAGCTGGATTACAGGAGAGAAGCCTATGCCACAGCACGGTGCTCGATGGCTCCCACTCTGGGTCCACCATCCGTGGCTTTGCTCTTCCAGCCTCCCCTTCCATGGCTTCTGCCTGCCATGGTGCACCTGGAACAGCAATGGCCAAGGCTGTCGGATGAAAGGGAGGGTGGGAGGATGTTTTGGAAACTGTGACAATCTCTGTAGACCCTTACTGCCGCTTTCAGAGGCCCTTGGAGGTATGTTTCCCCAAGTAGCTTTGGTTGCCTTGCTGATTAAAGTCTAAAATAGAGAATATGAGGGTTGCCAGAGCCCAGGAATCCTGCTACCAACCCTCTTTCAGGCTGAGGTGCCTTCTGCACTCTCCCTGCACAGACCTCCGCCTGATGCCTGCACATTCCTGGTGGAAGAGACTTGAGCCCTGACAGGCAGCCTGTCAGAAAGTTCCTTCTTACAACAAATTGAAAGGTGCTCCAGATAGAGTCTTGCCAGTGACCTTCGAGCACAACTTACTTCATATCTCTTTTGCCCAGTGAGTTGGCAACAGTGGGATGGGCTATTTAATATTAACTCCTCTAACAAAAAATGTAAACCCTGTTGGTTTCCTTAAAATTGCTTCAGAGTTATTCTAGAGTTGAATGTGACAAAATTGTGAGAATGTGACCCTGTGAGAAGGGTCATTGTGTCCTTGAACTTAGTAGTGTCACACGTGACACCTGATCATACTTTGGATTGAGGCTGAGTTTGGCCTTGACTGGGCATGCTATGGGGCAGAAACCATCCAACTTCTAATCTGGGCCTGAGTCCCTTCATGCCTAGGAGGTCACTGAGAGCCAAAGTGTCTCAACCTCAACCTGCAGATGTCCCTTAGACGCCCTTTGCAGAAGAGACCATCCTGTGTCTGCAGGGTGTTCAGTGGCATCTCGGCCCCACACCCACTAGCTGCCAGCTGCAGAGCACTCCCTCTTGCCCAGGCTGTGACAATCAAAACTATCTCTAGGGGTTGTCAAATGTCCCTAAGGGACAAATCAGCCCCAGCTGAGAGCCACTGTGTGAGCTCTGTAGCATCCCCCTTGGGTCTTCATTTATGCCATCGAGAGACTCCTCGGGGCAGGATCCCCACTCACTGTCTTAGGGGAGAGCCAGATGTTTCTATGTTGAGACCATGAACAGTTTTCTCATTACTTCAAGAAAACTAACCAAAGAAAAATGATTATTTTTCTTCTTCTTTTTTTTTTTTTTTTTTT
>NW_003852556.1:1113085-1126467 GCF_000181295.1 Otolemur garnettii | reverse complement strand
GGCGCCGAGCCTATTTTTCTTCTTTATTCCAACTAAGATTGTCCAGTGTGTTGTGTGTGAATTTAGCTATTATTAGTTTAGCTATTAGTGTACTGATTTAGCTATTTCTCTTATGATTTCTCAACCTATAAGAGGACACCTTTGAAACAGTAATAACATCATACATTCCACTTGAAGTTTAAGGCTAAATGATACCATTATAATGAAGATTAAAATGTGATTTCTGCTTCCTTAAGAAACTATTAGGACAATTTATCATAGCCAGACAGGTAGTCAATATAAACAAAACTTATTAAAGAAAAATAATCACTAGCCTATGTAATACAATTTTAATTGATTTACATTCATTATTAAAAAAGAATGGATAAGTTGTCAGAGTTAAATATTGATAGCTCCAATTTAAAAATTTGATCTGTTCTTTTTTGTACTGTTAAATTAAATAAATACCTATGTTTAACATTGTTTCAAATTTTACTGAAAAATGGCTAGATGCTAGTTAAGTAACACATGACATTTAATGCTATTCATGTTCCCAATTTTATTACTGTTTTAAATTTTTGAACTTAATTTGTACCTATACATATTTTCTTTGCAGTTTGTTTAAAAAAAAACCCTACTGAAAATTCAACTTATAAATTAAGTAGAATTTAATTATGCATTCTTGAAGCTTGGCATTTCCACAATAAATGAGAAATTAGTGAAATAACATTTATGAAGTACATTCCATGTGCTAGGTATTTCTTATGGTCACCTCATTTTTAGATATTATCCTGTTTTACCAGAAAGTAGTTGAAAGTGTTCTTGGAGCCCTCTGATCAGAGACGCAGGGAGAAGAAACTGCAGAATGGAGGCTCAAAAAGTTAAGTAATTTGCCCTCAACACAGACAACACCTACTACAAAACCAAGTGACATGGATGGTACTTCCACGTCCCAAAACAACCAGAAACCCATGTGGCATCAGCAGCCGTGTCTGACTGAAACAATCCTTGAGGACAGGGCCAGTGGCTCTCACTGAAAGGCACAGGCGACAGACAGGACAGAAGACGCAGGGGGATGGGTGCCACAGAAGCCAGCATCCAGGGATGTCAGTGGTCCCACAGTGAGGTCGGGTCGGGAGGAGTGGTTGCTTGGCCCCACACACCGCTGAGAAGTGCCCTTCCCAAGCACAGCCCTATATGCAGAACAAGAGCACTGGGAGCAGGACGGGGATGCCAGGGACAGAAGGAAGAGCAGGTGCCCAAGCGAGGGAGGACGGAGAAGCCCTCTCAGGAGACAGCCACATAGCAGACCTCTCTGCCAGAGGAGAAAACTCAGAAAGAATGTGCTGGCTCGGCGCCTATAGCTCACCGGGCTAAGGCGCCAGCCACGTACACCTAAGGTGGTGGGTTCGAATCCCCAGCCCGGACCCGCCAAACAACAATGACGGCTGCAACCAAAAAATAGCCGGGCGTTGTGGCGGGCGCCTGTGGTCCCAGCTACTTGGGAGGCGGAGGCAGGAGACTCGCTTGAGCCCAGGAGTTGGAGGTTGCTGTGAGCTGTAGAGCCACGGCACTCTACCCAGGGGGACAGCTTGAGGCTCTGTCTCAAAAAAAAAAAAAAAAAAAAAAAAGAATGTGCTAATTCTTAGAAAAATAGACACTGCTAAAACAGATTTAAGAAGAAATAGGAAATACAAATAGACTTTTTTAAAAAAGAGGATATTTGATTGTTAATGGTAACAATAGCAGGGTGAGCTGCTGCACACTGTGGTCCCAGCCACTCAGGAGGCTCAGGTGGGAGGGCCCTCGAGCCCAGGAGTTTGAGTCCAGCCTGGGCAACATAGAGAGACCCTGACCTTGTCTCTTAAAAATAAAGTTTTTAATTTAACAATTAAAGCTTTTCTACAAAGAAAAACCCAGGTCCAGATGCCTTCACTGATAAATTCTACCACATATTTGAAGAAGAATTAATACTAAAACCTCACAAATTCTTTTAAATAGATGAAAGAGGAAGAGGAAGAAACATATCCTCTGAGGTCAGTGTTACCCTAATGCCAAAACTTGTGATCACAAGAGAAAGAAACTAGAAACCAGCACTCTTAAGAAACATAAATCCAAAGACTTCAACAAAACATGAGAAAACCAAATCCAACAGCATATAAAAAGGATTACACAACATGACCAAGGGGGGCTTTGTCTCAAGAATGCAAGGGCACTTTAGCATACGAAAATCAATGCCAGGCAGCACTTACAGAGAATAAAAGACCAAAACCACATGGTCCTGTCAACAGGCAAGCATTCTGACAAAATCCAGCACTCTTTCATAATAAAGTTGCTTGACAAAGTAGGAGTAGGGAGCAGAAGGCAACTTCTTCAACCTGGTAGAAGCCAACTACAAAAAATCCACAGCTACATCATCCTATTAAAAGTCCGAGTGCTTCACTTGTGTTTAACATTGTCATGGGGGCTCCAACTAAAACAGTTAGCAAAGGAAGGCAGGGAAGGAGGGGAAAATGAGTGTCTCTAGGAGAAATGAACAAGTAAAATTACTGTATCTCTCTATTTGAAATTTTCTAAGAATAATCGGCCGTATGGCAGGGGTAGGGGCAGGCATAGGTAGACAAAAGTGGCCACGAGCTGATGTGTTTGATGAATTTGTTTAAAAGTTACACTTAGTGCTTTTATTACAGTGGTCAATACAAAAGATTGAGGTGAAGAGATGCCCAGGGTGAAGTGTGGGGGAAGGGCATGGCGCGTCCAGGCCCTCCCTGGACACCCCGGCCTCTAGGAATCCCGTGTGCTCCGCTCTCTGGAAGCTCGTGGTACGCAGTCCTCTTGGCTTTTTATGACTTCATTACTTAGGCAAAACTGACAACCGTGTGACTGGACAGAAAGTACATGCAGTGAGCCCACAAGGCCTGTCCAGACTCATCCTGGCCTTGCTGTGCAACCTCCTTCCTCCAGGGCACAGGCAGGACCTCTCTGGAATGAAGGTCTGTTGACCCACAGTCTGTTGACATACAGTCCTGCCGCAGGCAGGTGAAAGGAGAGCAGGACAGGGTCAGAGAGGCCCCTCTCCCGAGACCTGGAGCGCCCAGCATTATGACCAGGACTCAGGAGTCAGGGAGCAGGACAGGGTCAGAGAGGCCCTTCTCCCGAGGCCTGGAGCGCCCAGCATTATGACCAGGACTAGGGAGTCAGGGAGCAGGACAGGGTCAGAGAGGCCCCTCTCCCGAGGCCTGGAGCGCCCAGCATTATGACCAGGACTCGGGAGTCAGGGAGCAGGACAGGGTCAGAGAGGCCCCTCTCTCGAGGCCTGGAGTGCCCAGCATTATGACCAGGACTCAGGAGTCAGGGAGCTCCACAGGAGCCAGGGATGAAGCCAACTGCTGATCTGGAACGTGGGCCCCTCTCTCCAAAGAATAGACTGAAACACGCTGCATGTTGCTGGGGCTCCATTGTCACTGTAACCAGTCCCGTCCGCCCTGGTGCACTGACGCCTCCACGGTGAGGCCACGAAGGTGTGCAGGCCTCCCTCAGTCCCCCTGGTTGCACAGCATGCACAGAGCTTCCCTTCCAGGCTTCTGGTGTGGCCGAGCGAAGGACAATCTCATCTCTTACTCTGCTGTAAGACGGGCAGTCGCCAGGTCACAAACTTAGGCTTCCACATGCAGGTTCCCATGAGGATCATCTATAATTAAAGAGACACTCAGGCCGGGTTTCCTCCCACACCGGTGCGGCATCTCTATGCTCACGAGGCCTCGCTGTTTACGGGGTGTCCTCTTAGCCTTCCTATTAAACTTGGTGACTGTGCTAACCCCTGTGGCCTCCAAAGTGAACATCTGCTACAAGCCCAGGCGAGCCTTCTTTGATCAAAGTGGGAGCTTCCCAGACAGTGGTGCCCGTTCACCTTGGCGCTGCCATCCCAGACCCCACAGCTCTCGGTCAGTCTGTGACGAGCAGTTTACAGGACTCCGTGGAATCCAGTGGCTTCTCACATGGCTCCAGGGTCAGTCCTAGAGCTTACTGGGACACCGGCGCCTAGCACCGTCTGAAGCAGTGATGAGCCTGCTGCGTGGACCCCTAGCTGGCTGTCCTCGCACACGGGCCCTGCATCTGCCCACGCTGTCTTCAAGCTCTCAACAAGGGGTGCGTAGACCCCCAGGTGCCCACAGCCTCCACGCACATGGCCTCCAGGCACCTGGCCTCCTGTGCACACATGGCCTCCACACACACCACCTCCCTCATGCACACAGCCTTCTGCGTGTCCACGGCCTCCATGCACACAGCCTCCCACATGCACACCACCTCTCTCGTGCCCACAGCCTCCATGCACACAGCCTCCCGCTCATCCACCACCCCCTGCACACCCACCTGATGCAGCTCTGCCCAGCATCCTGAGCTGCCCCTGTGGCACCTGCCTCCTCTAATTCTTTATATGTTTAAAATTCTGTATAACTTAAAAAAAAAAAAAACTTTACATCAGAATATATTTTTTAAAGGTATAGAAACATTTGAATATATATAATTCAAAAGGGTGGATATTTGGCCAGTCACTTTTTCCTTGTTCTTTGTAAGTTGGCCCCATGTGACAGTTCCATGATTAGGGTCTAAATCTATTGGTTAATTTTACAGAAATCAGAATTCACTAATTTTTTACTTAATCCAAGTCTATCACAAGACACCTAGTGGAATATTTACTAATCTTATTTTATTAACAGGGGCAAAACTTCAATAGCCCACAGGACAACAAACATATCTGTGAGGATCTAGCTGTTTCCTGTTTCCCAAGTCATTCTGTTATAGCTTATGCAGATAAATAATTCACAGACCATTCCCTCTCCTGTTTAACTACTCAACCTGCAATTAACCTAATTAGTTCTTCAGGGACTCAGTTCAAATGTCACTGGCCTCAGGCTGTCCTCCCTGGCCCTTCCAGCCTGGGCTGCATTCTTCTGTGACACACAGGAGACTGTCACTTTCCTTAGACCGTTTGACTCCAGGGCTTACTGTAGACTCCTGTTTAAGAGCAGGTGGCCACTGTTATGTTCCCAGCTAGAGCACAGATCCCAGGAGCACACTCCAGGTTGGGGCAGGTTGGCACCAAGTGACAGTTTCATGATTAGGGAACTGTCCTACCATTCCCAGGCCCAGAATGCATCTGGCACACACAGGGCAGGGCTAAGCAGGGGACTGCAGAAATGAACCAATGGAGAGATCAATTAATCGACCTGATTCACAGTATTCACCAATGCCTTATCAGGCATTTAGAAGTCTCAGTATAAAACAATTAAAGCTTGCCATGTTTTCATTAGCTCCCTAGTACCTTTATAAAGTATACCAAATGTAGCTATTTAAACATTTCTTTGGTTTTGGCCGATCTGTTTATAACTTTATTCAGTATTCTCCATAGGATTCAACCTTTTGATCATTTCTTACCTTTATCAAAGTAGAATTCCATTTAACCACAACTGTCCCTAGTGTCATTTTGATATAATGTAATTAATTAAACTGGCTCCTTACAAAAGGAATTTTATTGAGCTATTTAATAGAAACTTTCAATGGTGGTATTTATTTTTTTTATCTGGTTTGGATTTAAGAAATCTTCATGGAATGTTTACTTCATTTATAGGATATCAGCAAATTTACCAAAAAAAAACTTTTGTACTATCATTATGTGAATGAGCATCAGAAGGTTCAAAATGCTTCATAATTAAAGCAGATGGCTCTGAACATAGGCAGTCCTGCTTTGTCTAGCCTGCCAGGTTGTTAATAATGTGGGGGAGGGGGCAGAAGAGCCTAGAAGATCTCTCCATTTTACATGGCCTAACTGGCCAGCCAGGTGCAGATAACAGTGATCATGCTGGCCAGTTTACCATCAGTTTTAGGTTCCAAAACAAGAGAGGAATTATAGGCCTCTCCCACACAGTGGGCCTGCAGGGTGGCAGCTCAGGACTGGAAGTCACTGGGCCCAACTCATTGACCTGCCCACCCCATCCCTGCTGCTTCTACCCTGACAGCAGGTGCAGAGGGGCCCAGACCTGCCATACAGGCCCATCCACGTCCTCCTGGCCAGACTCTAGTCATGCTGTCATGCACAGCTGGGGATGTTAGAACACTGAAATTCCCATGTGACCTGTGAACAGCCCTTTCAGCAGTGAACAGGAGCGTGGGATAGGGGGGCAGGCAGGTGGCTTCCCCTCCTGCAGCCACTGTGCCACTGGACGGCAAGATTCACCAGGACTGTGCTCTGGCCTTCCTGCCAGAGGTCACGGAGAGTCTGACATTCCAGAAGCAATGAGTGGGCTCTGGGGCAGGGTAGACCGGTGCCCACTCATCCATTTCACAGACACGCAGGTTGAGCAGCTGTTGCACCAGCTGCCACCAAGGCAGATAGAGGCAGCCTGGCCCAGCCCCCATGCAGCGAGTGGGACACCTTCTTGGGCAGTCAGCGTCCTGGAGACTAGGAAGCTGGAGCAGCTGCAGATGGTCACTGGTAACAGCGGTGAGAGCCCTCTTCTCACCACTGGCTGCAACTGTACTTCTTTTTTTTTTTCTTTGCAGTTTTTGGCCAGGGCAGGGTTTGAACCTGCCACCTTTGGCATATGGGGCCAGAGCCCTACTCTTCTGAGCCACAGGCGCTGCCTAACTGTACTTCTTCATGATCCTTTCTCTACCTTTGCTACCTGTCACAGAGGACCTTAGTGTTGTTGTTAGCGGGTCGACAATCCTGGCTTCCACTGCCCATACTTGAGGTCTTTTCTGCTGTCCCCCACTCTTCAGTCCTCAGAGAAGCTCAGGGTAGGACCATATTTCCCCAAATGGTGGCAGAGTTTCAATGACTGTGGGCCACAATCATTGGGTGTGGCCCACTGCTCTCAAGTCCGCTGGTAGAAAGAGCTAGTCCCAAGTCACCTTGGCTGTGGCACATTCCTAACTTTGATTTCCCATTATAACCACTCAGCATCCATATCACTTTATTTTCCCATCAAACTTCATCATTCTGTTTTGTTCTGTCCTATTTATTAGCAACATCAGCCAACCTTCTATTTTTCAAAATACCTATTTCACCATTTTATTCATTTATTATACTCAGATCAGATTTAATCTTTCGCATTCCTTGTTTTGTTCTGGCCCGTGCTGTGTCCACAGCTGCTCTTCAGGCAGCATCCCTGGGTCACCAGAATAGTGTCTGTCTGTACACTATTCTGGTTGGTAAATACTTTGAATCTCTCTCCAGCTATAGCAATTGGAAGACATTACCCCTAAGTGCAGTTTTAATAGGTTAATAGTCTTACTTTTTCCAGATCAAATAGGAGTGCTATAAGACTGTTTCCAATTTGATCTTTGATAAGCCTAACAAAAATATACATTAGGAAAAAGATTTCCTATTTAACAATTGGTGTTGGGTGAACCGGCTAGCGACCTGTAGAAGACTGAAACTGGATCCTTAGCTTTTACCACTAACAAAAATTGATCCACACTAGATAAAAGATTTAAACTTAAGACATGAAACTACAAAAATACCACAAGAGAATGCACGGAAACGCTTGAAAATATATGCCTGGGAAAATATTTTATGAGAAGGATCCCCCTGGCAAGTGAAGCAACACCAAAAATATATTCCCAGGATCTAGTCAAACTACAAAGCTTACTCACAGCAAAGGGCACTGTAAGTAAAGCAAGCAGACAGCCTTCAGAATGAGAGAAGATTTTTGCAGGTTATGTTTCCAACAAAGGTCTAATAACTAGAATCCATACAGAACTCAAACTAATCAATAAGAAACAAAGAAATTGGCTCTGCACCTCAGTGGCTAGGGCGCCAGCCACATACACCGGAGTTGGCAGGTTCAAATCCAGCCCCAGCCTGCCAAACAACAATGACAACTACAACCAAACATAGACAACTATTGTGGTGGGCACCTGTAGTTCCAGCTACTTGGGAGGCTGAGGCAAGAGAATCACGTAAGCCCAAGAGTTTGAGGTTGCTGTGAGCTGTGACACCACAGCACTCTACCCAGGACGACATAGTGAGACTCTGTCTCAAAAAAGAAAAAGAAAAGAAAAGAACAAATAACCCCATTTCTTTGTGGGCAAGAGACTTGAACAGAAACTTCTCTGAAGATGACAGGTGCATGGCCTACAAACACATGAAAAAATGCTCATCATCTTTAATCATCAGAGAAATGCAAATCTAAACCACTTTGAGATATCACCTAACTCCAGTAAGATTAGCCCACATCACAAAATCCCAAAACTGCAGATGTTGGCGTGGATATGCAGAAAGAAACGAACACTTCTACACTGCTGATGGGAATGCAAACTAATACAGCCGTTTTGGAAAGAAGCATGGAAAATTCTCAAGGAACTAAAAGTTGACCTATTGTTTGATCCTGCAACATCATTACTAAGTATCTACCCATATGAACAAAAATCATTTTACAGCAAAGACATGTGCACCAGAATTTTTATTGCAGCCAAATTCACTTTAGCCAGTTGTGGAAGCAGCCTAGATGCCTATAGACCCATTAATAGATAAACAAATTGTGGTATATGTATACCATGGAATACTATGCAGTCATCGAAGGAGGGAGACTTTACATCTTTTATGTTCACCTGGATGGAGCTGGAACATATTCTCCTTAGTAAAGTATCTCAAAAATGGGAAAAAAGTGGGTGGCGCCTATGGCTCAAAGGAGTAGGGCGCCAGCCCCATATGCCAGAGGTGGCAGGTGCAAACCCAGCCCAGGCCAAAAACTGCAAAAAAAAAAAAAAAAGAAGAATGGGAAAAAACTATCCAATGTACTCAATACATGAAACCAAGATATAAACTTATACATTCATTCAAATAATAAAGCATAAAGATAGTCCAGAAAGAAAGCGGGGAGGGGATGAGATGTGAGAGGTCAAGTGGAGGGAGGGTATTCAGTGGGATCTCACCTAACGTGCAGAATGTAAGGGTACATTTCAAAACAACTAAGAGTATATTATAAATATCTTTACTACAAAAATAAGTAAGTGAGGTGCAGGTTATGTTAATTAGTTTGATCTAAGCATTCCACATTGTATATCAAATCATTATATTGTACCCCATAAAGTATAGTTATGATTTAATAAAAATTAAGTAAAAAAAAAAAATAAAATAAATAAATAAAATTACAGTTTTGTTACTTAGTTTAAAAAAAAAAAAAGACTGTTTCCAGAGTGGGCAAGTTACCTTATGCTTTGCAGAGAGCAGTCAGTGATGAGAGATGACCTGGGTGTGGGAGGGTTAGAGGGCTAGGTCAGTCGGAAGTGAAGCAGGCATTACTCCAGCTCCAGTCAACTCCCTGCTGGGATGCAATAAATACGCAGGTTGGAATAATCAGAACCCAGAGCCTTCTCTGAAAGACAGACCTGTGAACTCTGCCCTGCCTTGGTTGTCCTGAGGTCTGGAGCCCTGGGCTCAGGTTTCCTTCTCAGCAACTAAGAGCAGCAAAGCCTGGGACTATTAAAGTTACTGTTCAAATAAAGGAGCAGGTCATGTTCCCTCCATTACTTATTAGTAATTTTAAGTACCACAGAACTTAGATTTTTTTTCCTGAAAGAAAACTGGAATTAGAAACATTGATCCTTTAGAGAAATAAAACAAGAAGGCAGTATAAAAAGTAAATAAAAGAAAAGAATTCTTATGCATATTTTCCTTTTGTGTATTCTCACTAAACAAACAGCTAAGAGAAAATGGCACACCAAGAGATAAAATTCATCCTGATTAGGCTCATTTTGGGAAGAGCAACCACTTCGCATGGTTTCCCATTGTTAGATGGGCAGGGGTGCACCTCCTGTGAACTCCAGGAGGCCTCCTTGTCAGAGAAAGCCTGAGGACAGGATTATCTTTGCCAGACACTCTGCACCTGAGCTCCTGGAGGAAGTGTGTGAGAAGGATCAGGCTATGAGCTAGGGAACCTCAAAGCATAGCCTCAGAGAGCTCAGGGTCTCTCGATGGTGTGTGAAAGTTGCAGAGGTAAGGCTCCCTGCCCATCCAACCTGTGCATGCCAGGATCCCCAAATGTGGGGGAAGTTTTCTAGGCAGAACTTGCACCTATTAGCTTTTGATAATTCTTTGAGATTGGCCAAATACTGATCACATATTTTGGATTAAGAATCACAGAAAATGGCTAGGCGCCTGTAGCACAGCAGTTATAGTACTAGCCACATACACCAAAGCAGGTGGGTTTGAACCAAGCCTGGGTCAGCTGAAACAACAATGACAACTGCAACAAAAAATAGCCGGGCATTGTGAAGGGCACCTGTAGTCCCAGCTACTTGGGAGACCGAGGTGAGAGAATCTCTTAAGCCAAAGAGTTTGAGACTACTGTGAGCTGTGATGCCAAAGCACTCTACCAAGGGCAATGTAGTGAGACTCTGTCTCAAAAAAAAACCACAGTGAAATATAACTGATTCCATTTTTTTTATACTGGTATAACAACCAAATTAAACCGGATTTTCAAAAGAACTTCAGCCACACTCTGACACACACATTCCTCCTGGGTGTCGGGAGGTGATGTTTCATCATCATGTTCCAGGAGAAGTGTTTGGGCACAGCTGCTGGATAATTTTGGGACATTCTGGACCAAGGAGCTCACTCCCCCCAGCATTCCTGCCTGGCCCTGGTGTCCACTTGGTCTCCACACTGGACTGTCCACTGTTCCACTCTGCACATGCTCAACCTTCACATCATCCCTTTATTTCATTCCATTACTGAGTAGTGGAATGAAACAGCAGGGTCGTATAACTTAATCCTCTCACACAGTTGAGCATCTGTGTGGAGCAGGGACCAGGGTAAGCCTGAGGAGTAGTAGGATGGCTGACCACAGTCATTCTGATCACCCAACTCCACATTCAGGGGTCCTGGCATTTGGACTGGGAGTCTCTAGCTTGCCACATCTGGGAGTGTTTACAAAGTGCGGATGCTTAGATCCTACCCAAGCCAACTGAATCAGAGCGTCTAGGAGGCAGGAGTCCTGGGGAAGGGCTATTTCTAAAAGTCCCTAGGTGGGTTTAATCTATAACTTAGAAATACTGTTTTGAAAAAATAACCAAACACTACCATTAAGGGTGTAAGCAGGGACTAATTAATCATAGCTGAGCAGGAACAAGGAGGATGTAGGGGAAGTGGCATTTAAATGAAACCAAAAAGGAATCTGTAAAACAAACAAGGGTGGAGAAGAAAATTCTGGACAATGGGGTCAGGGAAGTTGAGGAGAACAGCCTGTGGCAGGTGCAGGGAACTATTTCTCCCACTGCAAATCCCAGGACCAATCTGTGGGTGAGGGTCACCTAAAAGGGGGTGGTGGCCCAAGAAATCTGTGTTCAGGATGTCTCAGGAATTGGAGGAGCAACATTGTTCACCGGCAGTAGCCAAGCTCTTCCATCATTGGGTAACGGCTCTTTCTACCACTGGAAAATGACACAGGTCCCGCTAATCATTCACTCTTTCTGCTCTGTTTTCAGAAGTCAGTTTGGCTCCAAGTTTGTCATTTGAGGGCCCAGTAACATTAACTGTTTTGAACTGCCTCTCCCCTGTGAATCCAAGATTCTGTGTGTCTACATATGTTGCCTCAGGGGTAGGGGTCAGGAGGCAGGGCAGGCGATAGTCTATGTACTGGGAGCCTAAGCACCCACCTGCAAACCACCCTCTTATTTAAGTTTTGAGATGTGCATTCTACCTGCTGCAACCCCCTCACTCGTCCCAGCACTCCAATGTTGTGAAATGGCCACACTATTAGTGATCCTGATCCCCTGACACTAATTCAGGTAATCTCATCCCAAGACACTTACTAGTTCAGGGGTTTGCTTAGCCTTGGCCTAAGGCAGTGGTCTTGGCCTTTGCCATTCTGATGGCCAGCTGACAGGAATGGCACACGCTCAGCTGTCCAGAGGGAAGTCTCTCCTTCAGTTGCTACGAAGAAGCCTGCAGGCCCTGGGGTTTCTGACAGCCATTTTGTATTAGGGGAAAACAGCCTGGAAAAGGGTAAAACTGGGTTCTGTCTAAAACCTCTCCTATTCTTTTTGGGAATCAAAACCTGCTTCCCTGTTTCAGGCCAGGAGTAGTTAGAGGGGCAGGTGAGTCACCTTTGTTTTTGTACTACAGGAGATGGCTCAAAGGAATTGTCCAGGTGGTGGTTAGGAGATTTTCATAGCTGAAGGTAGGGGGAGTCAGGGCCATCAACTATAGTTGAACAGCAACAGCCTGAAATTGCTCCCCCTCCATATCTCATCATTCTGCATATAAGTCTACAGTAGATCCCTCCTCATGCCTACCTCTCTGTGCAGGGCCTGACCTCTATTCAGAAGTGGGGCCTGTCTCCAGGCCCCTTGGATGTGGGCTGGCCTTTGAACTTACTCTCACCAACAGAATGGGACATGGGAAGGTACTCTGACCTCCAACCTCACCTTAGCAGCTATGTGGTGTCCACTTTTGCCCTCTTGGGGTCCAGCTGCCAAGTTAAAGAGCTCATGCCAAGCCACTGGATGATGACCATCCACACAGAGAGGGACAGGGGTGGCCTATCCCCAGGTCTGCATCCACTCATCTGAAACACCAGACGTGTGACTGAGGCCATTGGAACCTTCTGGTCCCAGCTGAGTATCAGGAAGAACAGGTGCACAACCAATCCCAGTCAACACCAGGTGGAGCAGAACCAGCCCCCAAGTGCATCCTGGGAAATCCTAGCTCATTGCTGTGTAAGCTCCTACATTTGTGGTGGTTTGTGCACAGTAGAAAAAAATAACTGATTTAGAGGGTATCTTGGGTTGTTCAGGCTGAAACAACAAAATAATTTAGATGGTAATTTATAAATAACAGAAATTTATTTCTCACAGTTCTGGAGGCTTAGAAACCCAAGATCAAGACACCATTAGATCTGGGATCAGACAGGGCTCTCTGCTTCACAGATGGCACCTTCTACGTGTCCTCACGCAGCAGAGGGGGGAGGCCCCCCCTGGAGCCACCCTTAAAAGGGCACTGATCCCATTCCCAGTCACCTCCTATAGACCCCACCTCTCAGTACTATTGCATGAGGGATTAGGTTCCATACGTGAATTTTGGGGGGAGATGCAAACATTCAGACCGCAGCACAGGGCGAGTTAGATTTTCCATTATTTTAATAGAGTTCTGATTTGTTTTTGTAGGTTTAGTTAGGATGCTGACCTATGTTAGAAACAGGAAATTCAACTCACCTGGTTTAAATAAAGATATTTATTATCTCTCGGCTAAGGCGCCAGCCACGTACACCTAAGGTGGCGGGTTCGAATCCCCAGCCCGGGCCTGCCAAACAACAATGACGGCTGCAACCAAAAAATGGCCAGGCGTTGTGGCGGGCACCTGTAGTCCCAGCTACTTGGGAGGCTGAGGCAGGAGA
>NW_003852556.1:1101740-1112113 GCF_000181295.1 Otolemur garnettii | reverse complement strand
AAAAAAAAAAAAAAAAAACCTGGCTCCAGTGATCAGGTCCCTGGCAGGAAAGACAAGGCATTCTTGGGAGGGGATCTGGGAGAAAGTCAGATCAAGGGACTGCAGTGTGTTCATGATTCAGAGCCATCCCAGGTGGCCACCACTTGGGAACCAGCCAACAGTGGAGACTTACCCCACTGTGATGCCTTATGAGCCCTGGGGATCAATGCCATGGCAAAGTGCCCACCACTAAGAGGCCCCCAGCCCTGCTGGGCTCTGGGGAGGCCAGGAAGAAGACAGAGAGAAGCGCCCCAGCCTCTGCAGACCCCACTCTGTGGCTGGTGCCCCTGCCAGTGAGGATGTGGTGACAGTCAGCCTCTGGAGCAGAGAGCAGGACAGAGGAGCTCGGAAAGTAGACTGGGATGGAAAATCAGTGAGTTAGCCACCTCGACCAGAAGCATCCTGCTGCTTAGTCACTATTACTATTCACTTGTGGGGTAACCAGTGCCCACCACTGCCAACGAGCCCCGTCTAACTAGACCGCAGTCCCACCACCAGACAGGCAGCTGATACGCGGTCTTACGCCTTTGACTTCACCTCCCTTTGTCTGTGCTCTCAGGAAGGGAGGTTAGGGGCAGAGTTCCTAAACCTAACCCTAACCCCAAGTCAAGGCTGCTGCGGAGCCAGAGGGGAGAGTTTGTTTAACTGGCTGCCAGTGTCACTTAGGAAAAAAATATTCCCAGGACTGAGAACTGATGTCGCCTATGGTTCCAGTTCAAAGCCAGCAGCAGAGCAGTGCCCTCTTCCTGGGCGGGCTGCGCACCTGCGGGGCTGGACTGGGCCTTCTGGAGGTGGAGGGGTCTGGGGCCAGGGCAGGGGTAACAGGTTCACCAGCTGCCTGGCTAACTGTCTTCCACTGTCGCAGCTCAGGGAACAAAGGCCCAGGGCACCGCGGGGTTTCAGAGGGAGTAAGGGTTCCAAGTGGGGAGACCCTGTCCCTACCACCTGAGGAGCGTCCCTGTTGTCCCTCCTCCAGCACGGCAGGCTCTACGGCCGCGCAGCGGGCGACAGTCACGACTGGAGGGTGATCTAGACCAGCTTAGCGGGTCCCTCACTCCGCCGGACCCAGCTCTCCGCCCCAAGGCCCCACGGCCACCTCCTACCCCTCCCCCATCTCACTCGCGCCGCCCGGACTTCCGGGTGTAGGATAAAAGTTTTCGGACCAGCGCCCGAGAGGGAGGCACCGGGACCCCCGGCCGAGGCTTCCGTGGGGCAGTGACTTACGTTCTCCCCCGCCCGGGTCGCCCCAGAGCGGGGCGCCCAGTCCCCGCGCCCTGCCCATGAGGCGGAAGCAACAGGAGCGCTCCCCACGGTCTCGGCCTCGGCCTCCGCCCCCGCCCCTAGGGTCGGCGTTCCGGGCAGGGCGGGCGCGCGCGCGCGGGTGCGGGCGGCGGTGCCCGGGGCGGGGGCTGCAGCCGGGGCGCATGCTCACAGCGCCGGTGACGTGCGTGCCCAGAGCGGCGGCGGGGCCCAGAGGCCGGCTCCGGAGGGGCGCGGGCCGGGAGGCGGAGACTCTCAGGGAGAGCGCGCAGGCTCTGCCGCGGGCCGGTGCGCTTCTCGGAGGCGACCCGGCAGTCCGACGGGACCAGGCGCCGAGCAGCCAGCGAGCGGGCAGCCGCGAGTGGGGCCAGTTCCATCTGCCGCCGGGCCAGGCGGGCATGAGCGCGGCGGGGCCCTGGTCGCCCCCCGCACCTCCCGGCGCGTCCCGGCCCTGACCTGAGCGGGGGGCGTGGCCGCACGCGAGCCCGCGAGCCGATGGGCGCACTGAGCCGGGCGCGGGGGCGCTGAGCGTCGGAGCGGGCGCGGCCGGGAGCCATGGACTGCAGCCTCGTGCGGACGCTCGTGCACAGATACGTGAGTGCGGCTGGGACCCGGGCGGGCTCGGGCCCTGGGACCAGACGCGGGCCGGCCCCGCGGCCCCCCTACCCTGTTGCCGGCTGAACCTCAGGGTTCCTCGAGGGCTCTGGCGGCCTCATGACACTGTCTGCTTCCTGGGGATGAGCACGATGCCAGGACGGGGCCACTCGGAGTTTGCACCCTTGGGCTTTGGACAGGGTCCTGGCCCCACGCTGGCCCCTGCCCCAGGTCCCCACCTGCTCTCCATCCACAGCCATCCCATGTCACCCTTCCAGCTCGCGTTCTCTGATTTTCCTCCGAGGCCCAAGGCAGGGATTAGGGTTAGGGGGCTGGATTCGAGCTACCCCGCAGACCATGGTGTCCCATGGAGCAGCGCCTGCTGAGCCTCAGCGCAGGGCCGGGGATTGGGGAGGACTGTCCACTTGCGACTTCGCATAGTTGTGTCTTCAAGAGGATTAGGAGATTGGGAGGACCTGTCATACGTCTAGCAAATGCCGGTGATTTTCTTTTGTGTTTTAAACATAACTGGAGGATTCACAAATGAAGTTTGGATTTTTTTTCCCCTGAAAATAACCAATCAGATGAGAAGTCTGGGGTGTTCTTGGGTTCCTCGGGACTCCACTCCTTTCTTAATGACCAGTGGAGAGATCAGGAGGGAGTATTTGCAGGGGAAAAATGGTTTTGTTTCGCATCAGAGGAGGGGATAGTGCATACTCCCCTGTCAGTGTCAGTATTCTGGCCTTAGGTATAAAAACAGGGGTGTGTGTGTGTGTGTGTGTGTGTAGAAGAGAAAGAAAACTGTCCTGAGGATAGTGTTTCCTCGCACTGTCTGTGACACAGGCTTCCTTGTTCATCTTGGCAGCCTGTCCGAGGTTGGGGCAGGTTTGAGAAGTTTGATGCTTGAAGAGGGCGCATGATGGGATCTATCTTTTCCTGGTGTAGGTTTTACCCTCTGTGGACTTTGATATTCATGAGCTCTCTTTAAACAGGAGAGCCTAAGATGTGTTTCTCTTTATCCAAGGGAATGCCAAGTCAGTGTTTTGCCCCTGAATTTACTCAGTAGCTCAAACACTCAGAGGGTCCAGGGAGTTTTCATGCACCTTGATTGGTTTCTGGAGGTCAGCCTGCTCTCGGTGCAGCCCTGTGGTTCTGGGTGGGGAGGGTTACCTGCCACCCCCTAAGGTTCATAGTGTAACATCAGGAGCACCTGTGTTCCTTTCCTGTAATGTGTAGTGTGTAGAGGATCCAGCGGTCACTGTAGGTAACCAGATTGGTAAGGGACATGCTTGGCTGGGCAGGAGCTTTCTGCTATCAGCAGTATTGTGCAGTAAGTGCGGGTCCCTTGGTTTCCTCAAAGATAAATGGGAAAAGGGAGGATGGAACTAACATTTTCTTAAAATGCACTCACTATTTTTCTAGTTGATCAGTTCTCTTCCACCTCTAACACTGTGAAAGTGCCGTCTGGAAAGGAGAGGACAGCATTTCCTCTTCTCTGTCCCTGTGGACCCACACGCCCTGGTGGGCCTCCCCTTCCCACCCAGGTCCTGACTGCCCATCCTAGAGGAGCAGACCTGTCTCATTTTGGTGCTTTCACTAACTTATTTCCTCCAGGCCTTGGGCTGTTTTATGTTACATAGATCTGTGTGTGGTTTACATCTTTAATTCCCTTTTGCTGTGTTATTATATTTATGACATCAATTTTTTTCTCAAAACTAAGGGATAAATATTCATTAATGACCTTTTCCAGCATACACTTAATTTGATAACGTCCCTGAAAGGCAAGTTATGAGATACTATTATTTTTGTTTTCTCATTTCACATTCTTTTTTGTTTGTTTTTGTAGTGTTTTCATCTGGCTTTTTCACTTTTGTCACATGTAAAAACCATTCATTTCCATGATTTCGAAGTCATGCCTATGGTATTAAACAAATTTGACTTTTTCCAGAAACAGTCGTGATCTGTTTTCTTATAATTTGGTTATCTTCCATTATGTAGGACCAAATTATATTTCCTTTCCTAGAGGAAAAAAAATCTTGGATTGAATATTTGTATTTCCTTGTGATTTCCTTATGTGACTTATTTTATAAACATGAATAAATGTACCCTGTTGCCTTCCAGTGTTCATGAAGTTGGCATTCCTGGGACAAAGGAAGCTTTCCAGCTTCTGATACGTGAGGGCTGCCAAAGGATAAAGAAGTCCTTGGAAAATCTTGTTATAGGTATTTGTGGTAAAGAAGATCTTGGGGCCTGTGGCTCAAGTGGCTAAGGTGCCAGCCACATACACCTAAAGTGGCAGGTTTGAATCCAGCCCAGGCCCACCAAACAACGATGGCTACAACCAGAAAAATAGCCGGGCGTTGTGGCGGGTGCCTGTGGTCCCAGCTACTTGGGAGGCTGAGGCAGGAGACTCGCTTGAGCCCAGGTTGGAGGTTGCTGTGAGCTGTGATGCCACAGCACTCTACCCAGGGGGGACAACTTGAGGCTCTGTCTCAAAAAAAAAAAAAAGATCGGCAAATAGGTGAGAGGGCTGTGTTCTAGGTTAAGACAGTGTGCTTAGGGCAGCGGCCCCATATGCTGGCCAAAAACTAAAAAAAAAAAAAAAAAAAGACAGTGTGCTTAAAGTGGTGTCACGGGTTTGGTGTCTGAGGGATACAGCTGTGTGGACATAGTTGTATCAGGAAATGGACAGTTGCTCACCCACTGTCAGGTCGCTCATGCCCCAATAGGGAGTTCATACATCCCAAGGTAGTTTGATCTGTATCTTGTAACATCTTAAAAATAGTTTTAACAGGTGAACTGAGAACTGAGGTTATCTTTTTTCTAGAGGTTTGAGGTAGGAACTGTAAGTGTAGTTGGTTTACATTCTGAGAGAAGCCAGGGCAGCTGTGTGGGTCAGGCTGCCCATCCTACAGGCAGCGGCCAGAGTGTGAACCACCCGCCCCGCACACTTTTTAGCTATGTAGCCTTGGACAGGTGGCTTAACTTTTCCTTTGCTTCAGTTTTCTCATCCAAGGATAACAGTAGTGCTCATTTCATAGAGTTGTGAGGATTGGACAGGCTAATACAGGCAGGGAGCTGAGAAAGTTCCTCACGGTGGCACCCTGGAGCCCCGAGTGAGTTTGGCTGGGGAAGCCGGCACACCTTGGCCACCACCCAGCAGGAACCCACTGGGTTGATACCCAGGAGTGTGTAGAGCCCAGGCCAGATTCAAAAACCTTTAAACAAAGATGTGGCCAAATTCTGCAGGCCCGGCCAGGAGGGAAGGGGCCTCGCTTGGCCATAAATGTCCTTAAGGACGAGCCTCCCAGGCTGGGAGCCTCACTGGCACAGCTTTTCCTTCCCTCACCTTCTGCAAGTCACATTTGAGGGGTTTTTCTTCAAAGTTCTGTAGGTCCAGAGCTTAGTTTTGTCATCCATGTGATCTGTTTCTGACGGCTCAGCCAGGCATCCCAGGTCAGTTTTGTCCTGCTGTCTTCAAAATTCCTGCTCTGTCTCTCTCACAGGATTTGCCTTCCATCGTGTTTTTAACACTCACGACAGCTTTGACAAAATTGAGGGCTTTCCTTGTTAAGGGTAGATATTTATTTTCTTTCTTTTTTTTTTTTTTTTTTTTGAGACAGAGCCTCAAGCTGTCCCCCTGGGTAGAGTGCCATGGCATTACAGCTCACAGCAACCTCCAACTCCTGGGCTCAAGCGAGTCTCCTGCCTCCGCCTCCCAAGTAGCTGGGACCACAGGCGCCCGCCACAACGCCTGGCTATTTTTTGGTTGCAGCCGTCATTGTTGTTTGGCGGGTCTGGGCTGGGGATTCGAACCCGCCACCTTAGGTGTACGTGGCTGGCGCCTTAGCCGGTTGAGCTATAGGCGCCGAGCCAGATATTTATTTTCAAGACAAACTGTTTGTTACATTGGAATTTTGTTTATGAGTGAAACAAACATTTTTAGTACCTGAGACCTTTAAGTCTTCTGGAAAGTCCAGCTGTGCACACGCATGCATATGTATCTGCCTTTATTATTAGCAGGTGGTTTGCACTGTGAGCATCAATGCTCACCTGTGAGATGGCTTGCTTTGAAAGACAGACTTATTTGCCGAAGTTACACCGGCTCTTGCTTCACATAAAACGCCTTCCTGATTTTGGAGCTCTTTTCTCCAATGCAGGTAGGGGCCTTATGGAATCTGCACCCCATGACCACCAAGTTAAGCTGCTTTCAGCACCAGGGTTTCAGGTTTCTGAAATAAGTGCACCCTTAGGCCTGTAATCCAGACTGATGTGCTGTCTGCCTCCAGCAGTGTGGTGGCAGGTCCCCAGGTCTGCAGTGCAGACTGGGAAAGTGTGTGGTTGACAAACTCTCCACCAGGCCCTGCTGAGCACCTTTCCCACCTTTAGGGGCTTAGGGGCTCCAGCTGGACGCGTGGAAACAATCTGCCTGGTGTCATTTAACCTTTCACATTCTAGCTATTGTGTTAGATTCTTTCATTGCTGTTTGGAACCCGATTGAATACCCGCTTATTAGGAACAAATGATCTTGAGATGCTTTTATTCTGTGCCAGACAGTAAGTTAAATAATAACCCAGGAGAAAAGAAGCTTTATGTTCTTGGTTCTCACTACTGGCAGTTAAAATTCTGCGGAAGAGAGCACTGTCTCCCTTTTAAATGTGTTAAAATTGTTCTAAATCCACTAACTTATGAACTTGCTTCATTGTATAGGAAACCCTCTACTGACAGGTATATCAGGCTCTGAAACCTAAAATATAAATTGTTCTTCAGTGACTGGACCATATATTTAGTAGAAACAGGGTTAATCAGTGATTCCCAAGTCCTAGACTTAACACATTTTGTAAAACATGTTAAACACAGTAAAATGCTATTTATTTGCAGTGAAAATCAAACCTAGCAATTTTTATAACACTAGAAATTCAACAGGGTTGAGTAAGGAATTATTTTTGCTTTTGCTTGGATGGGTAGATCCTGAAGGTGAGGGGTGAGGCCCAAGTCCGGCAGGCCTGCCACTGCCTTATAGTGGCTCCTGGGCCAGCTGGCTTCTGGGCTGGTCCAGCTGTGAGTGGAGATTTTTAACAGTGCCTGCCCAGCAGGTCCTGGCCTGACCAAAGGAGACAGGGGCTGGCACTCGTGGGAGGCCTCTGCAAGGGCCGTCTTTGGGCAAGGGCCTGCAGGGACGATTGGCCTGCTGAGGGTCTGGCCGTGTGTCCAGCCTGAAAAACAGGTCTAGCAGTCCCCTATAATAGCCCTGAGGCCTCTGGAGCAGCTTTTTGCCTCCCTTCTGCCTGTGACTCCCCACCGTGGCTTCCTGGCTGGTGGCTGCCCTCCCAGGGTCCTGGTGACTCAGCCCTGTCCCTTCTTCATCTTCCTCAAGGCCTTCTCTTGGAAGGCGACTTCTACTGACTCGTCCCACATGTGCTTGGATTCGGTCTTCTCCCCGTGGAGCTGGTGCAGCTCCTGGCACAGAATTAGAGCTCAGAGAACACCTGCTGAGTGAGCGACTGTGCCTCTTCCCGCCCTGGGTGGTTCTGAAGGGAACTTCATGGTTCTTTCCAGAACATGTTTAATGTTATCCAGACTTTTGGATGCTCTTTCTTTGGTTCGTTTCATAGAATCATAAAAATGTGGAAATGGGCAGAGAACTGGAGGCCTCTGGTTCTTCTGAGTCCCCAAGACTATCGTGTTTGGAACCCCATCTCTGTGGGGTGTCCTCACTCCTGTGTTCTGACCGGGGCCCTTCTGTGCTGGGGCTCACACGTGCTGACCAGGCTCCCAGAAACTGGTTTCCTTTTTTTTACATCCATTCCTCAGACCTCGTGGCCCAGAAAGGCAAGAACAGAGCAGTGTGAGAATTCTTAAGATTTCTTAGTAGTTTGAAACTGTTATTATTTTAAAACTATTAGTTCTTGGCTTGGCGTCTGTAGCTCAGCAGCGAGGGCACCAGCCACATACACTGGAGCTGGTGAGTTTGAATCTAGCCTGGGCCTGCCAAACAACAACAACCAAAAAATAGCTGGGTGTTGTGACAAGCAACTGTAGTCCGAGCTTCATAGGAAGCTGAAGCAAGAGAATTGCTTAAGCCTAAGAGTTTGAGGTTGCTGTGAGCTGTGACACCATAGCACTCTACCAAGGGCAACAAAGTGAAACTCTGTCTCAACAATAACAAAAAACCTGTTAGTTCTTAAGAAGTAAACTGCACACTCCCTTGAAACAATATGCAAAATGTTTTGTACACATTCATTTTGCTTCTAGGCGATGGTTTCTCAATTTCTGTTAGATTTTCAAAGCTATCCTTGCCCCAGGTAAGGCTAGCCTGTGTGCTGGAGCCCAGGTATGGCCACATCGGCCCACTCATGGGCCTTAAACTCTTTTGAATTTCTTGCCACCATTTAAATACAGGTGATTGCACATAAATATCCTTATTTCCCCACCTTTTAAAAAGTCATATGGTTTGGAAAGACTGGGGCAGTGACCACCTGGGGACAGTCCAGGCTGCCCTCTATACAGACCCCCTCCCACCTCACCCAAGGAGGATACAGGTTTTTCTGGTTTTGTTGGGCATGTGAGGAATCCTGACTGATTCTCGGATTGTGCAGCCCACCCTGCTCCTGTTTTCTGGCTGCTATTTATTTGTGCCCAGAACTGGGAGGGTGGCTTGGCTGGCACTCACTTCCGCAGCCGGGGACAGTGTCTTAGGCTCTCTCTGCTACCTTTGCCCTCCTTACCTGGGCCCATGCTGGGCAGAGTTCAAGGCCCTGCAGGCAGGTCACTCACCGGTCACCTCTTGAACCCAGGCCTTTAAATACTTTTCAACATTGTTTTAAGTGCAGTGAGGAGAAACTGATTTCCTATGAATAAGTCACAGACTTCTCCCTGAGTTCTTACGGGGAGTTTGTTGGTGACGCGTCTCCACCTGTTTGCAGTCGCCTTCCCAGTATCTCCATCTCTCACAGCTTCATCTTCCTCTTGAAAGAAGGAAACTTAGATGAATATATTTTCGAATTCTTATTCTCTGATCCTCTGTTGGCACAGTGCTTCTCATTTTTCGGTGGTTTTTTTTTTTTTTTTTTTGAGACAGAGCCTCAAGCTGTCCCCCTGGGTAGAGTGCCATGGCATTACAGCTCACAGCAACCTCCAACTCCCGGGCTCAAGCGAGTCTCCTGCCTCCGCCTCCCAAGTAGCTGGGACCACAGGCGCCCGCCACAACGCCTGGCCATTTTTTGGTTGCAGCCGTCATTGTTGTTTGGCGGGTCCGGGCTGGGGACTCGAACCCGCCACCTTAGGTGTACGTGGCTGGCGCCTTAGCTGGTTGAGCTATAGGCGCCGAGCCTTTCGGTGGTTTTGATGTACTTCTTGGAGGGCATATTAGAAGGCTTGCAGTTTGACGAGAGAGGGAGTCACTTTTTCTTGGGAGACAGCATTGCACCCGAGTTACGTGGTATCAAGGCCCCCCTCACTGTCACTGCAGGGTTTTAGGAGGGTCAGCGGCCACACTTAGGCTCCATTGTGAAATTCGCACAGTACAGTTTGTGTATTCTATGTGGAAACAGTTTAACATAGATCAGTTGCCACTGGCGAGAAGTGTTCCATCTTCCATTCATCTCACTTCTGAATTTGACTGAAATTCCTGTCACAGGCTGTGTGATCCCTAGAGGCGGGAGTTGACCAGCCAGCGCTGAGTGTGTGACTCTGGCAGCCCCGTCTTCAGGTCCCTCTGCAGCCCCCTGGCGGCAGCCCCCGTCACAGCCGGCACTGCTCTGGGCAAGTCACACAACCCGAGGCAGCTGTAAGATGACACTAATGGCATTTGTGGTCTCTGCTTCCCTGGGTGGTGAGGATCAAATGAACCTTTCTTAGTGTACATGAAAATAATCTGTACGTGGTAAAGTGCTGCACAAATATCTCAGGAAATGAGGACTATCAGTTTCTTGTATTATATCTCAAGTGACAAAGGTAATTTATTTATCTTTTGGGGCTTAACAAGGGAACGAAAATATTAACTTTTTCTGGCTGGAAGATAAAAGATTTTTTTTTTTAGACAGAGTCTTACTTTGTCACCTTTGTAGATTGCCATGGCATCTTAGATCGCAGCAATCTCAAACTCTTGGGTTGAAGTGATCCTCTTGCCTCAGCCTCCCAAGTAGCTGGGCCGACAGGCACCTGCCACAACTCCTGGCTATTTTTTGGTTGCAGCCGTCATTGTTGTTTGGCGGGCCCGGGCTGGATTCAAACCTGCCAGCTCAGATGTATGTGGCTGCCGCCTTAGCCACTTGAGCCACAGGTGCCAAGCCGGCAGAATGGTTTTTTTTGTTTGTTTTTGTAGAGACAGAGTCTTAATGTGTTGCCCTCAGTAGAGTGCCATGGCATCACATAGCTCACAGCAACCTCTTAACTCCTGGGCTTAGGCAATTCTCTTGCTTCAGCCTCCCGAGTAGCTGGGACTACAGGCGCCCACCACAACACACAGCTACTTTTTT
>NW_003852556.1:1094358-1101720 GCF_000181295.1 Otolemur garnettii | reverse complement strand
TTTCACACACAATCCAAAACACTTCCATCAAACTGGTTAACATAGCCTTCATGTCATTTTCTTAGTTATTGTGTTAAAACATTCATATTCTACTCATAGAAAGATTCACTTGTACCCTTGTAAGATAAACCACAGAAGTGAACCCTCAAATCCCCTTCCCTCAGTTTTTCTATTTTTTAGAGACAGGAGGTCTCACTCTTGCTCAGGCTGCTCTCAAACCTGTGAGCTCAGGCAATCCACCTGCCTCATCCACCCAAGTGCTGGGATTATGGACGTGAACCACCTTGCCCAGAGGATGATAAAAGGTTTTAGAGAATGTTTGTTACTTGTGAAAAAGACTGTTTCATCAAAGACCAATAACTCACGCCTCCAGCAGAAATGAGTGTGTCCTGTAGGCTGCGGGGTATTGGGGCCTCTGTCTATTGGTCTGGACCCCCACAGGGTGCCAGGGGAGGACTGGCGGTCAGATACCCGGCCCAGCTTTCAGGACCCCAGGAGGCGGCCAAGTGTGCTGGTGCCATGCTGAAGGAGATGGAGCTGCCCCCACGAGTCAGACAGGGTTCTGTCCTCTGTGCCACTTGGTCTTTACAGCAGCCCACAGAGGACCACTGTGTCCCTTCTGTCTTCCAACCTTGCGTCTGCTAGGCACTGTTCACCAGTGTGTGTCCACAGGTGCGTCCCCACTGAAAGAGATCTGACACCACGTTGGCCCGTTCAGCCCAGGGCTCACCTGTCATCCTGGTCCCAGTTTGGATAAGAAGTTGTACGGCCTGCCCATGAGGGGTCCTGAGGCAGAGAGATGGATCAGCAGTGTGGACCTGTTGGTAGAGCTCAGATCACTTCACCCGCCTTCATTGGTCTGCCAGGATCTGTCCCCTCTTCTTGTGTAACCCAGGGGACTGAAGATTGGGCGTAGTTGAGCCACTGAGGGGACCTGCCACCTGCAGACTGGGGCAGCCTCCTGGAGGGGCTAGGTGGATGGGGTAGGAGGGGGGGTGCCTTAAGCTGGGCCTTGCAGAGAAGTCCACATCCCCCTACTGTGGGCCCGTCATAGCCCCCTGCCCTCACCCTTCAGGGGACCCGGCCCAGTCCAGGAGAGGAGAGTCCCCGGGAGTCCTTCAGAAACCACAGCACACTGAAGGTCAGTGCTGCCCACCCGGGCATCTGCCCATCATGCAGGGCAACACAGTCAGGCCTGAAGGGTGTTTAAGTGGTATTTGGGGGTTAAGCTACGTTTCATTTTCAGTTAAAGATAAAGTCGTAGAAAGCAGGGAGACCATTTCCTGCCCTTCCCATGTTGGCCACCTCTTTGAAATGCTGAGAATCACATGTTGAAGAAGGTGCCTGGAGTTGGAGCTGGTACATAGCAGATGTTCAACATGAAAAAATCAATCGTGAACACATTTATAACCCCAGAGATAAACACAGTTTTGAGTAGGTTCAAAATACCCTTTTCCACTGAGTGTTACCCCTGGGAGCCGTGTTTGTGTTTCAGCATCTGGCAAACAGTGGGATGCACTGCTGGCAGGTCCTCAGCAGTCAGCGGATTGTGAGTCAGTGCACGGGTGCCTGAGACAGATCTGGTGGTTAGCAGAGTGTGTGTGAGCGCACAGGTGCTAAGACCGGTTCATGCATCCAGTCGATTGTGAGTGAGCGTATGTGTGCCTGAGATGGGTACAGGTGGTCTGCGGACTGTGAGTGAACACAGGTGCCTGAGACGGGTGCAGGTGGTCAGCGGATTGTGAGTGAACACAGGTGCCTGAGACGGGTGCAGGTAGTCAGCGGACTGTGAGTGAACACAGGTGCTTGAGACGAGTGCAGGTGGTCAGCGGACTGTGAGTGAACACAGGTGCCTGAGACTGGTGGGGACAGTCAGTGGATTGTGAGTGAACACAGGTGCCTGAGACGGGTGTGGGTGGTCAGCGGATTGTGAGTGAACACAGGTGCCTGAGACAGGTGGGGGCGGTCAATGGATTGTGAGTGAACACAGGTGCCTGAGACGGGTGCAGGTGGTCAGCGGATTGTGAGTGAACACAGGTGCCTGAGACAGGTGGGGGCCATCAATGGATTCTGAGTGAACACAGGTGCCTGAGACAGGTGGGGGTGGTAAGTGCTAGCATCTTAAACACAAGGCCGAGGGGGTTTCACACAATCTCCATGTGCACGGGCTGCCCTTGTGAGGGACCAGGCGGCTCCAGTGGCAGGAACTCACCTCTTGGCTCTGCAGGTGTGCATCTGGGATAGGGGGAGACGTCTGGGATGGAGGGAGACAGTGCCTTCCCAGCGTCCCCTGCTCCCCTTACATGGATAGCAA
Organism: Otolemur garnettii; assembly: GCF_000181295.1. Classification (NCBI taxonomy): domain Eukaryota; kingdom Metazoa; phylum Chordata; class Mammalia; order Primates; family Galagidae; genus Otolemur; species Otolemur garnettii. The sequence continues at coordinate 1,099,406 of NW_003852556.1, read as the reverse complement.
TCTTACTTGGGTAGGATCCACCCTTACAACCTCACATAACCCTGATTATCCCCCAAAGCCCTGCCTTCAGGCACAGGCACATGGGGTGTCAGGGGTCAGCCCACACCCGAGTGACAGCGATACATTTCTGGGCCCTGAGTGTCCAGATGCAAACCCCAAAGAGGCTCTCGGAAGAAGCATGTTGTCTGCTTACTGCTTTGTCAAGCCAGGTACAAAACACGTTCCACAGGACACTGAAAGACTCAGCATAAAATATGAGTTCATGGGGAACGGTGGGTTGTTTTTACAGATGTAAATGACGTGACCATTATTATACTTAGCAGAGCACTGGGCCGTGGTCTGCTCGGATCTAAGGCTGTGTGTCTGTCTCTTCTCTTTGCTTCTTTGATTTTTTTCCAGGAGGGGGATTGGGGGGGGGGGTTTAAAACGATGTTACAACATATTGCTTCAGTTTTTGCATTATAAGCGAAACACACAGCATCTGGCTCCTTGACAAGGCAGATGTTAGGGTTTATGTCACCAAATTGGCCTGGGCACGTCTGCTTAGTCAGCCAGAGGCCGCTGGGTCAGGACCTGTTCTCTAGGAAGTGCGGTCATTCTCAGGAACTTCTTACCCTGCCGGCCTGTCACTGTGCGGGGTGACGTGGTACCTTTGCCAAAATGGGGACGCTGAACTCTGAGGCATGTTGGCAGAGCAGTGACCTCCGTGGCTGTCTGCAGTAGTGGAATCAGAATGCGCCCGTCGGTGACTTGGCCCCCATGTCAGCCGCCTCCAGCTTTTTCAAGGCAGTCAGTGAGTTTCTGAACCAACTATTGTCTTTCTGGGTTTCCTTCCCTCCCTCCTTCCGTCCCTTTCTCCCTTCCCTCCCTTCCCTCAGGTTATCATAAGCACACATCAAAGTGTTCATAAATCATTACTCATCTTTTGGTCAGGAATTAGTATATCTGGCGACTGTTGGAAGAATTCTGGATACTTTTCACCCACTTCAACTATAAGGTCAGATGGTTCCCATATTAAAGAGAAACCCTAGGTGATGCTGACACTGTTTCCACTGGAGGCCCCAGTGGGTCCTTCCATCCCCAGCGTTGTTTGGAGACATCAATGGGAAATGAGCCCCTGACGCTGGGGAGTCCCCTCCCTGCAGGTTGGAGTTGGTATTTGGGGGCACAGGAGGGTCCAACAGGAGGGCATGGGTGTCCCCTAGCCTTGGTACCTGCCCAGACACAGCAGCCAATGGGACATGCCTGGGTCACGACTGCCTGGGAAAGAGGTGGCCGCTTAAATAATTAAATCATCTCCTGCTTCAGAGCAAAGAGGATTTCCTCCAGCCTATTTCAAGCAGAGGATTAGGGACAGTGAGGTTCTGCCTGTGCTGTGCCGGCTTCTGTGCTGTGTCTCCAGGCCTCAGATTGCCCCCTGAGCTGGGAGGTGCCATGGGTCTTGGGCAGCTGCCAGCATGTGGGACGTGAGAGTGGAGGGTGACCTGACCTGGGGTCGCCTGCCCTTTCTAGATGAAACACCTCACACCCTGGCCTTAGTCACCTCTCTCTAGAAAAATGCACTGAAGTCCTTTGGTTCAGATAAATGTAGGCAGATTGTTAAAATATTAGGTGATTGTCAAATATATGCATGAATTTTTTTCATTAAACATCAGAGAAAGTTGGGGCGGCTAGAGTTCCTCTCAGTCCTCACTTCTGGTTCAGTTTAATTCATATCCCCTTCGGTCCCATGAAGTGGGATGAAATGTGTGGGCTCCAGGCCTCAAAGTCAGTTCACCCATAGCCTTGGAAAGAAAGGTGTGCTGTGTGCCTGGCACACACTTGGTGCTCAGCCAGTGGTGTCCATCACATGTACAAACAGGCTTTGAGCACCTGGGATCAGGTGGGGAGCGAAAGCACGAACTTCCTACCATCCAGAGCCTGTGCCTGGCATGGCACACAGCACACCGGAGCAGGGGTGAGGGGAGAGCGAGTGGGGCGGCCCCAGAGGGTTTAGGGGCCGCACATTCTGGCCAGGCCATGAGGCGGGTCCAGGGGAGGAAGCCCTGGGAAGGCCACAGGTAGCTGTGCTTTGTCTGATGGGCGACCTTTGGCTGCCCCTCAAGTTTTATTACCTGAAATGTGGAATGTGTATGTTGGTTTTTGATAAAGTCTTAAGTTTGTTTTAAAATTATATAGCCAAAGGAGAAAACTATTATAGATAAATTAGGATACATTGTAACATTATCAAGATATGTTGACTTATTTAATGAATACGTCGTACATTGATTTATGGGGTTTTTTTATTGTGGCAAAACATAGACGGCGTAAAATTTGCCGTTTTTTTCCTTCCTTAAGTGCACGTTTTGGTGGCTCGAGCCCATGCACACTGCTGTGCAGCCCTCTGCGCCGCTGCTTCTGCCGCACTCCATCCTCACATGGGGAGGCTGACTTACGGGCAGCGTTAAGTCGTTCATTAGACATTCGATACTGTATGTCTTGCTTTATTGGGGACACTTTTTTTAATCAATGAAAAATATCCTAACAGGGTAATCAGAAGACTTATAGAAATCTAAGCACCAATTCAAGTTTAGTGCATAGTGGACAAATGTAGGAAGTTCTTTTTATCTTAAATAATTGGCAGTGACAGATTTCTTGAATGTGAGGATTCATTTGTGATTTATGTTTTGTTTAATATTCGCCAAGAGCGACAAGCATTGTGACTGTTGCTCTAGAGAGAAAATCGGCATTTTTGTCTTAAATAATGAAAATAGTGAAAATAGTGAAAAAAGACCAGGTATCATAAAAGTTATGTTCCATGGGCAATACACATGGTTAATACAACTCACAGCAGTAAGTTTAATAAGATTACGTGGCTTTTTCATTAGTGTATTTATAAGAAATTGGAATAAAGGTATTTTATGTGACATTGTGTTCCAGAAGCTTCAACACATTCTCAGGGCCCAGAGCCAAAGAAAGAATCAGCCCTCTGCTGTTTCGTGGGAATAAGCATTCTTTTTTCCATTAGTTTAAAGCATTTATTCTTTTGCTATCTAAAAACTTATAAAGAAGCAGATTGGTTAAGTGTAAAGTATTTTCCTGTGAAATTGTTGGTTCTGTGAGCAGAAATCCCTGTTGTTTTTTCTCCAAAGCTGTGAGATTTTTTTGTCTTATGTTGAAATAATTCTTTGATTTTATGAATTATGCTGTTGCTTTTTATTTGTTTATTTTTGTTTGCAGTGTTTTTGGCCGAGGCCAGGTTTGAACCTGCCACCTCTGGTATATGGGGCCGGCACCCTACTCCTTGAGTCACAGGCGCCGCCTCGCTGTTGCTTTTTAAAGGACAGTAAGTCTCATTATAATTAATAGGAAACTTAATTGTAAAATTGAATAATTATATCTCTTAAATAGTTTAGGTCATTAAGAAACCACAACTTAACATTAAGTTGGCTCGATGCCCTATTTGCAGGCAGTCTTTGGAGTTGACAGAAAAGTAAAACTGCAGATAAAGGGAGCATAATGGCTTTTACTTAGCACCCTCACAATTTTAGTTCATTAAAAACAGGCCGATGATGGTTTCTATCAATACCCTGGCAGATTTCAGACGTGACATTGAGTCTGATGGGCAGCTCCTCACATGAAAGGAGGCCCCTGTCAACATGCAGACCTGGCTTTGTCACCGTGGGTTTGGCTCTGGGCCCTAAGAATGTGTCCCTGCCCTTCCCAGGTAGACTTGCAACTTACGTCGTCTTGCCAGCAAAGGGCTCTCCTACCAGTGCCCTGAACTCATCTCGGGCTCTGTGCAGATGACTTAGGATCAGGAATATCTTATTTTTATGAGCCTGGTTGAGGAAAGGACAGCAGTTTGGTTTCTGTCTGGACTTAAACGACAGTGGGGCACTGGGCACTCCAAGGCAGACACCAGAGATAGGTGCAAAGTATTTAATATCTAGGGTCTAGGCCTGAAGGGATTGGACATCACTGGCTAGCTCTTCAGGGGTGCAGCCTGTCACAAGACCCACACGAACTCCTGGCCAGATTCTATCTGCAGATGGGAGCCACCCACGAGGGTGTGGCTGCAGATGGGCTGTGCGCCTCTGTGTCGCTGACCAGTCCTGAAGGAGCTGACCGCTGAGGCCTGTGGTTAGCACCCACTATGCTGTTTCCTAGAGCAGGGACTAGGGCTGCAGGAAGGCCCATATCAGCCTGCTTTGCGTCCACTGTGACCCCCCATGTAATGGGACAGCCAGCTATGACCTTGGTCATGATTCAGTCCCATGAGTGTGGTCATGCTTATTGTCTGTGATTTGGGGACCATGACTCCAAAGTGACAGCTGCCAGCCTATGGGCCCTGTGGAAAGGCCTTCTCAGGCCAGCACGTCCTCCATGACCAGACGCTGATGCAAGGTTGCACCTTGAGCCCGTGGTTACCCTCTGTCAGCGCCCGTGGAGTCAGTCACTTCTGCAAGCTGGCTCTTCCATCAGAATGCCGTAAATGGGGGTCAGGGTGTCCTTTCTCCTGGCCATAGGACAGAGCTGGGCTGTAGGAGGGAGGCCAAGGCCTGGAGTGCCCAGCAGGGGCAGGTGCCCCAGGAGTGGGGGTCTCCCAAGGTTGGGGATTCCCTACGTGTGGGAGATTCCCCCTGTGTGGGTGGCTCCTCCAATGAGGGGCTCCCTGGGAGTGGGATTCCTCGGGGTATGGGGGAGCTCCCCAGGTTGGGGAAGGTCCCTGCTTGCAGCTAAGCAACTTTCCAGTTAGGGAGCCCTGAGCAGTTGGGACACCTGAGGTTTGCAGCCTTGTTCTCCCTGAGGTGCGGGTTCAGAAGCTAAATGTTTAGTTCAAGGAGTATGAGGGTTTTTCTGGTGGCTAGTGGGGACATTTAAAGAAAGAAGCCAGTTCTGTTATTTGGCAGATACTGAAAACAGTGAGTGATATTAAGAAACCTACTAGGACAAGTTAGAGGTCCCACAGTGTCAGTCCCCAGATGTGGAGATCCACAGTGTCATTCCCCCAGGTGTGGAGGTCCCACAGTGTCAGTCCCCAGGTCCCACAGTGTCGGTACCCAGGT
>NW_003852556.1:1085461-1093935 GCF_000181295.1 Otolemur garnettii | reverse complement strand
GAGGTCCCACAGTGTCATTCCCACAGGTGTAGAGGTCCCACAGTGTCATTCCCCAGGGTGGAGGTCCCATAGTGTCATTCCCCAGGTGTGGAGGTCCCACAGTGTTGGTCCCCAGGCGTGGAGGGGCTCCTTCCTAAAGGCTTGGGGATCAGTCAGGCCAGCTGGAAACTTCAGCAGGGCAGGTGAGCCCAGAGGTTAAACCAGAGGCTGGGTTCTTACTGTGAGGCCTGGGGTCTTCAGTGGGTGGGGACTGGAGTGGCAGCCTGAGTTCAGGGGAAGGCGGCGGCCAGGTGGTGCTGGAGGCAGCACACTGGCGGGTTCTGACTTCTCGTCATTTTTCCAGAGCCAGCGCCACCTAAAATAATTATGGTGAAATTTAAAATTTAGGATTCACTACAAGAGTTTGTGGCTTAAAGGAGTGACTTGATGTAGTTAGCAGGAAAATTGTCCCAAATACTTGGCCAGGTGTGGAGGCTCATGCACCTGTGTTCCCAGCTGCTCAGGAGGCCAAGGCAGGGGGCTCACTCACACCCAGGATTTCGAGGCTGCAGGGAGCCAGCTGTGCTTACACCACTGCCTACCAGCCTGGGTGACAGAGACTCTATCTGTAAAATAAGTAAATAAATAAAATAAAAACTCAGAGGAGAAGACCCTAAGTTAGGTAAAACTTTAAATCCGCCTGATGAGAAAAAGAGAAAAAAGGGAAAAGGAAAACTCGGGGTGCTACTTGGGGTGAGGGTGCAGCACTCCAGGGTCGGGGTTTGAGCTCTGGGTGTTTCTGTGTTTCAATTTCATTTTGAGGCAGCTGGGAGTCAGCAAGTGGAGCGGCAGGAGCTGGAGGCAGCCAGGCAGGAAGTGAGACTTGATTTCTGGATTGTTGGGGGGGCAGAGCGAGGTAGGCCTGTGCCCCACTCTCCCCTTCTCTGCTTTCTAAATAGAACCAAGGGGCCTCCTCCACTCCCTTTCTGGAGCAGATGAGGAGGCTGGAGGGAGAAGCCTTAATTAACTTCCTGAGAATCGGAGGCTCCTTCTCCCAGCCCTGCTGCAGAGCAAGCCCTGGGGACACTGGCCAATTGGCAGTGCCTGAGGGCAGGACCTTTGGCTGATTAGTTTTGAAAAGCGGAAACATGAGCTGCTTGTGTCTCCTTCTGTGCTTACTTCCAGGTGCATTATCCACACCCACCCCCCCATGGTGTACACTACCTCCCGGGTCCGCAGCCCCAGAGCCTGCCAAGGTCAGAAACCATGTCGCAGGCAGGGCTCCATGCTGGACCACACTGGTCAATCTGGGGGGAGCTGGTTCCAGCCAAGGCGTCACCTCTGTGTTTTTAGGTCCACTGGAAAACATTAAAAAGGATTTTAACATTTAAAATATAAATATTATATTTGATATTTATATAAATATATATCAGTATTTAAAGCATCTTTCAAAAATATATCTGTTAAAGATATATTGTGAATTTTTAACAACTGTAAAATATTTTCAGGTAGCAGTGTTCACCCTTTTTGTTGGAACTCATGAAGCTTTGTTTGTTAGCCAGCCTACACTGACTGTTTCCAGTTAACAGCTTTATGACCTCTCTACGCCTTCTGCACGCACCCTGGGCAAGAAGGCATCTGTGCAGACAGCCTACGTTGCCTGTAACATCTTGCCGGGGTGAAGCCTGCCTCAGCCTTGAGGCCTCCTTCCGAGTGCTGTGTGGTGGGGCTCTGGGTGACGTGTGGATTGGGACTCAGTTGGCTTCTGCTTGGATTCTTACAACAACCCTCTGACAGATTACAGGAGGGGGGAGGCGCCTGGCCCTAGCCGTGGGTTTGGAGTTAGACCTTGGCGATCAGGGTGGGCTCACAGGGGAGTCTTTCAAAATAGACCATCAAGAGATGAGGGAGGCTTTAACAGAAGGCTCTGAATCACAGCCAGCTTCACTGTGCCTGTGTGGCTTGGACCTGCCTAAAACACTGTCCCCACAGAAGGCTGGAGGGGCCTTGTGGCAGACTCTACGTGGGTCATTACAAAAGTTTTGAGATACACAGAAATCAAGAAACGTAAAATCCACATGGGCAGAAACTAATAAAGCCTCCCAGCAACACAGGTTAGTAAGCAGGGAAGTTTGAGCCTGCATGGGAGGGGGGTACACAGGTAAGCGAGCGAGTTGGAGCCTGCATGGGGGTTAGGGAAGATACTGCCCACTGAGCAAGGTAGATCCCGCACAAGGGGTCAGGGAAGACGCTGCCCACCAAGCAAGGTGGAGCCTGCACGGGGGTGGGGGGAAGGGGTCAAGAAGGAGCCTGCATGGGGGTCAGGGAAGATACTGCCCACTGAGCAAGGTAGATCCCGCACAAGGGGTCAGGGAAGACGCTGCCCACCAAGCAAGGTGGAGCCTGCACGGGGGTCAGGGAGGGGCCTGCATGAGGGTCAGGGAAGACGCTGCCCACTAAGCAAGGTGGAGCCTGCATGGGGTCAGGGAAGATACTACCCACCAAGCAAGGTGGAGCCTGCATGGGGTCAGGGAAGATACTACCCACCAAGCAAGGTGGAGCCTGCATATGGGGATAAGGGAGGGGCCTGCACGGGGGTCAGGGAAGACGCTGCCCACCAAGCAAGGTGGAGCCTGCGTGGGGGTCAGGGAGGAGCCTGCGTGGGGGTCAGGGAGGAGCCTGCGTGGGGGTCAGAGAGGAACCTGCATGGGGTCAGGGGAGACGCTGCTCACAGTGCTTCTTAGAGGTGAGAGTCTGTCTCAAAACCTTCATAGTGACCTGCTTTTAGGGCACACAGCCTGAAATTTAGTCACCTGTTTCAGGTAATAAACTATTTCAGAGAGGCAATAAAAAAGCAGATAAATATGAAAAACTGCCTTTTATTGTGTGTCTGACAATCTTCCTATTTAATGTTTTGTTTTGAAATACTATTAAAGTATAAGATTAATTAATGTGAAGGTTGTGGGAATAACCCTATTTGCTTAATCAAAGTAATGTACCCTTGATGCAGACTGTCAGAAAACAAAACTGCAAGTTTAGTTACAGATCTACTTGGTCTTTATTAACAGCTCATTAAGGGGGCAGCCTCTGTTCTGCAGGGTGAGAGCTCCGGAGGCTGCTGTGGGGTTTGTGAGGTGGAGACCGGAAACAGAGTGAAGGAAGGTGAGTGTTAACACAGGTCATTCAGCTCGCTTTGCTAGGAGGGTTAAAGCAGAGGAGACTGGCCTCTTTGCCTCTTTGGCTGACTCTGGCAACTGGCATGTTAAGGTTTCCGGAAAAGCGGGTCTCTCTGGGAGCCGTCTCTGCTCTCTAGTCTCAGTGTGAAGATGCAACTTTCCCTGTGAGTGACTCCCATCTGGCCTGGTTGGGGTCTCAGGCAGGACCTCAGTCCAAAATAAGTATTTCTGTTCCATTCCTAGGAGTTAGTCCTGAGATAGTCATGGCTCAGACGCACACAGGTGATCGTGTTAAAATGTTCCTTGTACGTTGCTACTTGTGGCAGCAAAAGCAACTCAGATCTCTATCACACACAGTTAAGTACATTGCTGAACATTCGCAGGAGGAGACGCCGTGCAGCCCTTTACAAAGATGCTGTAGATGCAGATTCGTTGATGGAAAGAGTTTTTTACTACATTGGGTGAAACGGCGTGTTGCAGACAGTAGACATATTGTGGCCCCATTTTTGGAGTATATGTCATTTTATGGGTTCACATGAATACATGCATAGTAAAAAGTTTGGGAAAACATACACAGAAATGTTACCCACAATCTAGATGTCGAGATTATGGGTTAGTGTTATTTTTTCTTGGTTTTTGCCTTCTACTGAAAGTTTTATATCGATGATGTGTTACTGCTTTTGTCATCAGAGAATAAAGCTTTTACCACTAAAAAAGGTAAGTTAAAGCTAGTTGCACACTCAGGAAGTGGTTGCTGCCGAGAAGGTGGCAGTAGAGGGGCAGCTGCCCCACCTGTGCCGGCCAGTCGCCCCCAGACGCTTCCGGCTGGGTCACACCAGGGCACCAGCGGGCACTTTACTCTGGTGCTACTGTCAGGAATCAGAGTCTGGTCTGTCTGTAAGGTGAGCTCGGCAGGACAGCCCAAAACTCATTTGAATTCACTGTCATTGAAAACGAGCTTAAGAAAGTCAATCAGAGATAAGATTTCTTTGCCCGCTGAGTACAAAGGAGGTTTTGTTTTCTTGGATATACACTGGATGAGTTGAATGAGGCTGAGTGTTCACATGGAGACCACAGGTCCACCCAGCCTGGACCACAGCATTGTTGAAGCACATGGACACAACCTTCCATGGTCTTGGACTTGAAGTTGAAGAGAGGAGGAGGGGATGTGACCTGGGACAGAGGGACTTGGGGCCCAGGGCATTGGAGGAGGAAGGTGTCATGAGTTAGCAGAGGTGGCCTGGGTGGGTCCCAGAGTCAGCCATGGGATGTGGGCAGGGATTCTCTCACCCCTGTAGGGCTTTGCAAGGATGTGACCCTCTCTCCTACCTCCTCCCCTGACCCAGGTGAGGATACGTTATGTTACATATAACTGCCATAGCCTTCACATTAATTAATCTTACTCCTTAATAGTGTTTCAAAGTGAGACGCTAAACAGGAAGATTGAGACACACAACATACTTCTGGGGTGTCGAGAGAAAAGCTTGATTCTCAAAGACAGGTAAATATACCCCAAAAGGAGGTGGTAGCCACAATAGGTAGTCAAGATGTGAGGTGGTGACCAGGGCCATGGACCAGGAGGGCGGCAGCCTCTGAAAGACACACTGGCCAGCCCTGCCCTGACCCTCACAGGTGGTAATAGGGCAGGTATGTTACCCGCTGTGTGTAGGAGTTTGAGTCATTTTAACGTCAATATCCAGGGACAATTCAACCCTGAAGTCTGGAAAAGTTGAGCGTCTAGGCCAGTGTTTTTCAACCTTATCTCACAGCACACTTGAACTTACAGTTAAACTTCCATGGCATACTTGAATTATGTTGGTTTTAAAAAAGAGTAAAAAAATGAATATACTTACTGAGCTTTGACCTTCTTTCACAAATAATTTTATTAATGATCTTTAATAATGTTCACAGCACACCTAAGATCCCCTACTGAGGCACACTGGTTGGAAGTCACCCGTCTCAGTGTTGGCAGCTGAGTTAGCTGGCAAGGCAGCCCTCCTGGTGTGTCCCCAAGACATGTTCAAGCTTTCCCACCTGTGTGGCATTAGAACATGCAGGTGTGGCTTAGACGTGAGGCAGACCCACCTCCAGCCCTCTGAGCCCATCCAACGGGCACGGGGGAGCCATGGGAGACGTCCTTCTGGGCAGAGGTTCCTCCACCTGTGGAGGAGACCAGGAACAGGAGGAGCCGGGGGCAGGAGTCTCCTCTGAGGTTGAGCTGGGCAGTGAGGACAGGCCCTGGAAGCTACATTGTCCATGTCCTGAGCAGGACCATGGTCAGAGCCATCCCTGGCACGGCCCCTGCCGGTGCCTGTGTGGGCAGAGCTGGTGGGCACTGTGCCTGAGCCGCTGCAGACAGGCTGCTGTGTCCCCTGAGCTCCTTTGGACGGCCCTGGTGAAGTAAACTCAGGGATGTCCCGCTGCTCTGCTTTTAACTGGTCACCTGCTGTGCTCACTTGCTTTATTTGACCTGTATAGGCTGAGTGCTGGGGATACAGAAAACAAAAGAAAAGTAAGAATTGGTCTCTTCTTGCTAGGAATTTAAAACCTAGTGGGAGAATCAGACAAACAGCACTTCACAAAGACAACAGTAAATGATACAGAGAACTTTGCTTTTGTTCTCAGCACATGAAGAATCAGGCCACCCCAGTCTGAGGGGCCGTCCCCTGTCTGGCAGGTGCAGCCCTCAGCAGTCTGCTGTCCCTGCAGCAGGATGAAGAGCAAGTCTGCTCTGATGTGTTTCTAGAACCAATGTCTCTGCGTTTCACTTAGCACGGGGGATAGGGAGTGAGGAGGACCAGTGGGTACTTTGTTAGAGGGCACTGCACTCCTCCAACACCTCACGCCTCAGATATCTAAGGCTCTGGCAAGGCCCCCTTGTCTGGTGGGCAAACGGAAAATATAGCCCCACCTAGAAGAGGGGCTGGCAGACTTTTTCTGAAAAGGGCTGGATAGTAAATGCTTCAGGCTCACAAAGCCACAGGGTCTGCACTCACTGTAGAGCAGGGAGACGGCCACAGACAGTGCAGTGAGCGAGTGTGGCGTGGTCAGGAGGCTTCACTGACCCTTGCCAGGTGCAGGTGTTACGACTGGGCCCAGCTCTCACCGCCTGTCATCTTTATCCCTGTGGGTTTCCCTGTATATCCCATCATTGCTCACTCCTGGTCCTCCTGTTCTCCAACCTCCTCTGCCTCGACATAGTTACTGATGATTAGGGTTACGGAACAGATTCAGAGTCCAAAGATACAAGCATATACATGACCTCTGTGCTCCAGCTGCACTTCCTCACTGGGGGCCTCCCTCTTGGAGCTGCGTGGGTAGGAGCAGGTGCCAACATGGGTTTGCGGTGAGAGGGAGGTTTGGTAACCCATGTTTCCAGGTTGGCAGCATTTGGGTGCTTAATTTTTAAAATAAATTTAAAGCGAAGGCTTTGTCCCCAGTTTGGAATTCAGAATAGGGTCCAGAGATCTTAAAAACCAGTGAAAATAAGAATCGGAGCCATCTTTGTCAGCAAGCTGCCAAGGCACCCAAACAACGGGTCCCTCTCTGTACCTTGCCCGGGAGTGTTGAGCCGTCTGCACGTGAGTAACATCAGAGACAGCCACACACTCTGTCTTTAGTTATGCTGCTGCCTTTAGCCAGTGGAGTCAGGCCACGACAAAGCCAGCAGGCTGCCGTCCCTCACAGGAGGCTCACGAAACTGGCGGTGTTGGTTCCCTGCCTCTGAAGCCCCCAGCAGAGGAGGCCTGGGACACCACTATTCTGGAACTATTTCCAAACTGTTACTTTGGTCAAGGATGAATCCTATTATCAGTAGAAGCAAATTAGGAAAAATGATTAAAACAGCTCATGTGATGATTCGGGAAACACCTGCATACAACAGTAATACATGCTTCTCTGTTAGCCTAAGTTTAAACTTAAGAAACTCAAAAGTGTAATTCCTGGTTATGGATTTGGCAGTTTGGAGGGTGCAGAGGGTCACGTTTCTCATCTTCTGTGCCCCTGCTGTGTGTGGAGAGGCATGTTCCATGTGGGAAAGAGCCTGTGGAGACTTCAGTGGCACCCCACATAGTCCATGGACCTGCAGGAGTCTGGGCGGCTGCCCCCGAAGGGCAGGAAAACAGCAGCGGTGGCCTGGGGGGTGGAGCTGGACCGTCTGGGCAGAGTCCCACAGCCCCAGAGGTTCCCTCTTGCAGGCGACTGTGTTGCCTTTATTTTATTTTTTTTTTTTTTTTTTGAGACGGAGCCTCAAGCTATCCCCCTGGGTAGAGTGCCGTGGCATCACGCTCACAGCAACCTCCAACTCCTGGGCTCAAGCGAGTCTCCTGCCTCAGGCTGTAGCTGGGACCACAGGCGCCCACCACAACGCCCGGCTATTTTTTGGTTGCAGCCATCATTGTTGTTTGGCGGGCCCGGGCTGGGGATTCGAACCCGCCACCTTAGGTGTACGTGGCTGGCGCCTTAGCCGCTTGAGCCACAGGCGCCGAGCCAAGTGTTGCCTTTATTTTCTCAAATCTGTGACCTCACTGCAGCCCAGAGCAAAGGCACTGACAGGGAAGGTAAAGACAGCACATTCCTGATGCCAGATTTGCTCCCAAGGAGCGAGGTCGCACCGTGATCTGTGCGATGTGATGTCTCCTCCCTGAGAGCTTCAGGGAGGACTTGAGGTATTGCTGTCCTCTAGAAAGGCAACAGTCGAGGCTGGCACACAGGTGCTTCCTGGACAGTCAGACAGAGAGGGCAGCTCCAGAGGGGGCCTGCTCAGGCCTCCCCTCTGGTGAATTTGGGTTCTTCTCCGCTCACTGCAGCCTGCGTGGCCCTGTGGATGGATCCAGGCTCTGTCAGACCATTTGTTTGTAAATAACCCTATGAAGGTATGGACATAAGGGGCTTTTAAATATATGGGGGGAGGAATTGCTATAGAATTGCCAAGTAGAGGTTAATAAAGAGGCCTTGATTTGTTTGAAGAGACTTTTTAGGGATACTTAGCTGTTCAAATAAAGCACCTCTCACTTTGTGGTTTTATAGAGTACCAGAGATAGGTAGGGTTTCCAACCGATCACTCAAAGAAGAGAATTTCTTTTGAAAAAAATCTAATATGTCAAGTGGGATTGGATTCATGGACCTGGGAGCTCATGAAAGGTCTAAATCAGTGCTGGACAGCACTGCCAGTGTGGAATGAGTTGCTGAATTTGGTGTTGCCTGATGACAAAAGGGAGCAAGTGGACATCTCACCTCCTATGCTGCAGGACTTACCACCTCCCACCCCACTGACCTCTCACCTGCTATGCTGCAGGACACCTCCCACCCCACTGACCT
>NW_003852556.1:1072923-1085151 GCF_000181295.1 Otolemur garnettii | reverse complement strand
CGACCTCTCACCTCCTATGCTGCAGGACTTACCACCTCCCACCCCACCGACCTCTCACCTGCTATGCTGCAGGACTTACCACCTCCCACCCCACCCGACCTCTCTAGGTAGGGGCACATCCAGGTGAGGGAAGCAGCAGCTGAGGTGCCCAGCAAGACTGCGTAGAGAGCCAGGGTGGGGCTGTGACCTGGGGGAGACACTGATGTGGGAGAGCTGGGGCTGCAGGCTGCGCGTTCCTGGGTGGGCCACAGTTGTACCCTTGGAGCTACGTGGTAAGTCCGTTCAGGCAGAGGGGCTGGTCCCTGTGGGAAGGGTGGCCTGGAGTCCTAGGGCCATGCCATGCCTGACATAATTGCCTCCTAGTGGTGTCCACCTGGGGCAGGTGGCCATTCACAGGGGTGGGTGAGGTGAGGGTGAGGAGCCATGTGGGTCACTGTGTCCTCCATAGCATCCATCTACTTCAAGGAGGCAGTTTAAAACATTGAGAACTAAAATACATTCTGATTTGTTGTAGAATAGGATGACGTCTTTACACAGAAATGTCAGAGTAAACACACAGGTGTAAAGAAACAGCGCATTGCGTGGGCATGTGCAGGCCCTGGCCGTGGCCTCCCTCTCTCCTCGCTTTCTCTTCTGTCCTTAGCGAGGCAACCTGCAAAGTAAAAACTCTCGTGGTTCGTTTTATGAGCGTATCTTGCTTTAGTTTAATTAGTTGTAGGTTTTATTGAGGGGCAGGGTTGCATTACATGTTTGATTAGGACCCTTCTGTTTACTGTTGGAGCAGTGGACGTGTTTGCAAGTTTTCATGTAGAGATTTCTCCACGTGTTTCCATTGTTTAACTGAGCATTTAGGAGCAGGTGACATATTCCTTAAAGAATTACTTGTGCAGACAATTACTTTAAAAAGTGTGTGGGCCGGGTGTGGTGGCTCATACTTGTAATCCCAGCATTCTGGGAGGCTGAGGCAGGAGGATCACATGAGCTCAGGAGTGTGAGGTTGCAGTGAGCTGTGATGCCACTACACTGTACCCAGAGCAACAAAGCAAGGATCTATCTCAAAAAAAAAAAAGAAAGAAAAAGAAAGGCATCTGTTTACAGTTCTGGCCCACGCACCTCCCTTGGGAAGGTCAGAGAAGAAACTGAGTGTGGTGTGGGGACACCAGCCCAGGGCCAGCGCTGGTGGCTGGACACAGGTACAGTCAGTATGCAGGATACACCACCCTTCCAGACAGGATGGACACTGAGCCACAGAGCTTATTTTGCTATAGAGTTTCTAGGCAGGAATGCAATGGGTTTAACTGTCCAGGTAACTCCTTATGCCAGTGTACCGGGTCATGTGCTTGGTACTTGGTGGCGACAGAATTCCAGCAAATCTAGCTTGAAGATCTAATTAGTCTTTATTTGCAGTTCTAGAATTTGGCAACACCTACCCTATAAAGTAGAGTGGGTGCTCCAGTGAGCTGGGTGGAAAAGGTGGGCTTTATAGGCAGAAGAGGGCTAAAGAAAGAGGAACAGAAGGATAACAACACCTTTTTCATAGGAATCTTAATGAGAAATGCATTTGAAATAGTTAAAATAGTTAGCTTCTGACGTATAGTAAGAACACAAAAAGTATTAGCTAGTTTGTTGAGCTGTGCTCTCAGTGTGCTGACGTTTCTAGAATGTCAGTGGTGCCACCATTGAGGCTGCCCGCGAGGGGTCAGGCTGAGGGAAGATGGGGGTGCTGAGTAGGGCCCTGGTCCTTTTCCAGGAAGGATGTGGGGTGTCTTACCAGGATTAAAAAAAAATCCGTGATGAGCTATAAACAATAGGAAAAATTCAATTTTATGGGGAAGTAAGTATTGTGAAAAGTGTACTAACCTGTCAACCTAAACGAAAGTTTGTGAGTTTCTAGCATGCTGAAATAATATTTATAAGACATGCGAAGTGCAGGCTTTCTGTTCCTTGACAAACAGTTAAATACGCTTGGGACATCTGTGCCCCAGTGGTCTGCACCTAATGTGCCATCTGTTCTGGGAGGGACACAGCAGAAACAAGACATTGAACTCACAGTGTGGACAGCACCATGTTAAAAACCATGTCAGGAAGGCAGCGCCTGTGGCTTAAAGGAGTAGGGCGCTGGCCCCTATCCAGGTGACGAGTTCAAACCCAGCCCCAGCCAAAAACTGCTAAAAAAAAAAAAAAAACACACATCAGGGAACTGGTGCTGTGTCCAGAGTGAAACCCAAACACCTGTCAGCAGTGCAAAGAACAAAAGCGAATGGTGATAGACTCACATTCAGTAAAATCAGTGAGCAACCCAGGTCCTCCCAGTAGCGGAATATTAAGGAAAATGCCCGACAGAAAGAGCTCATGTGGTCAAATCCACCCGTGAGAAGCTTAGAGCCGGCAGTCCTTAGAGGTGGAGCCAGAGGTCAAGGTGGGCATGACCTTGGGCGGGTGGCAGGGTCTTCTAGACTCTAGCAATGTTGTGAGATTAGGCAATAGTTTCTTAGGATATAAAAAGCAAGGTGATCAAAAGAAAGAATAGATAAATTGGACTTCATTAACATTAAAACTTCTGTGCCCCAGAAGACACTATGAAGAAAGTGAAAAGAAAACCTATAGGGTGGCAGAGAATATTTGTAGAGCATAGATCTGATAAGGTATTTATATCCAGAATTTATAAAACACCCATAATTAAAAGACAGCCAAATTAAAAATGGGCAAAGAATTCAAATACACGATTCTCCAGAGAAGACTACAAATGGCCAGTGAACACATGAAAAGATGCTCACCGTCATTATAGACATGTGGGTCAAAACCACAATGGACGGTGTCACACCACCAATAGGCTGCAGTAAGCAGGACCATCGCAAGGTTGGTGGGGAGGTAGGGACCAGGCCCTGTGCCTTGCTAGGGGAGTTAAAACTCTGTGACAGTTAACTTGATCATAGCTGAATTCACAGCAGCTGTTTTAGGCAGTGGAAATAAAGGTGTAACTGCCTTGTTTTTCTGCAGAACTTGTGACCTCAGCACAGCCCAGACATTCACAGCTGCAGGACCACCTCACCTGAGAAGTCAGAGTGCCGGGTCTTACCATTGAATCTTGCAGGAAAAGCCAGCTCTGTGCAGCTGGGATTCAGCCACTGGACTCTTGCAGCTATTAAGTTAATGTTGATACCACCTGTAAAATCACACCTCAAAACTGTTATAATAAAAAATGATGTAGTGTATTAAAAGATGCTGGTACTGATCCCCAAGTGCCGAGTCACCTGTGTGGGTGTGGTGTTAATTGTCTGGAATTGGCCTGATTACCTACACCCCCCAGACCTTGTGATAAATGGGTGGGATTATTTCCACACTCCAAAGGAGCCTACAGACTGCTATAACAGGAAAGGGTGCACTGTGATGGTGCTGACACAGGCTGGAAAGGAATCTCCGAGTGGGGCAAAGCTGTTGAGGACCGAATGCTGAAATGGTGTCATATCTTGGTGAGCCAATGCGATACAGTCGTGGTAAAGACGGCAGTTCTGGGGCTCAGCGCTTGACTCTGCCGTCTGCCAGCATCATGGCCTCACACAAGTTTCTTTAGCCTCTTTGTCCTCAGCTTTCTGGTCTGCAGAGTGGAAATGAGGATGATGATGGGACCACCCGAGATTGAGAGTTGGTTAAATGCGTCACACCCGTGAAGTGGGTGTACCACATCGTAAGCATTCAGCTGTGCTAATGACGTCACCTTGAGTTCCGGTTACCTAAAAGGCAATGTTGGGATTTTATGAGCAAATTTTATTTTTTCTCGTGGAAACACAAGTTATGGGTCAGTACACTAAAATAGATTTTCAGCTTGAACAACATCAAATGAAACTACCTTTAATGTGAATCTTTGGGTTGTTTTTGACCTATGGCAGAAATAGCTACAAAGCCAAGGTAAAAACACTTGATTCCTCACATGGCTGTGGCATTTGGTAACCTTTTAGAAGGCGCTTTTAAAATGAAACATGGCCCAGGGCTCCAGAAAAAGGCTCCCACAGTCAGAAATGGTTTTGTAGATCTCAACAGACAGGGTGAACTTGCCAGGAGTTTCATTCCTTGGTGCAACTGAGGACATTACTGGCTTATGTCGTCCGCACCTGCCTGCTCCCCCGATGTGCTCAGTGTAAGTCTCTGTTGCTGGGTGTCACCTGGGAGGATGGCCCCAAGGCCCCGAATGCTCTGGCTGTTTGCGGAAGATGGGCCTGTTTTATTAATGAAGGTGCAACTGCTGGAGTCGCCTGATGTATTATTGACTAATCCCCATTTCAGCTACTGACGTCATGTTGCACTGAACATTATTAAGGATGAAATTTCGTTTCCCAAACCTGCATTTTGATGCCTTTTTAAATATTGCATTTCCTGGATTTTCATGGTGGTTGGAGAACAGAGCAAGGAAAGAGTGCACTGGATTGAATTATTTTTATATAGGATTTTGTTTTTTGTTTAGGTCAATGTTTTTAAGAATGTAAAGGCAAAACAAATAGCAAAGCTGGAAGGTCCCCTGCTATGGACGCCTCCAGCAAGTGACATCTGATTTAGTAGTTTGGAAAACTTGACATTAGTGCTAATTTTAGTTATTAAGGAAAATTTAAAATTTTGTGTAAAAATGATAGTGTTTTTGTTTTTGTTTTCTGAGACAAAGTCTCACTAGTCACCCTCAGGAGAGTGCTGTGGCATCACAGTTCATAGCAACCTGACTCCTGGGCTCAAGCGATTCTCTTGCCTCAGCCTCCCAAGTAGTTGGGACTACAGGCACCCACCACAACTCCTGGCTAGTTTTAGAGATGGGGTCTCGCTCTTACTCAAGCTGGTCTGAAACTCCTGAGCTCAGGGCAGTCCACTCTCCTTGGCCTCCCAAGTGCTGGGATTACAGGCATGAGCCACCGCACCAGTCTGCTACGATGTTTTTATGAAACCTATTGTTTATGCCAGTTACCTACAGAGCATAATACTAACTTCCACCCTTGTGAACTGTCAAACTAACTTTGTTTTGTGTTACTCAGACGTGTATCCCACAAGTGACCACCAGCGTCCAGCGGCTGTCTCCCCTGCAGTCTGGCTGTATCCCAACCCTTGAGAATGTTCTGCCTTTCTGTTGGTAGATGTGTGCTTTTCTAGTCCTTATTGAGTGTGTAGGGAGAGGGCACAGAACCTCACTCAAGAATGGACTAGAGCTCTGATGACTGTCTCAGCAGCATGGGATGTGATGGAGAGATGCTCACACCACACAGAAAGTTTCAGAGAAACAGAGTCATTCGCCTGCTGCGGCTTTTCTGGAGAACGTTCACACTAACAGTGGCTCTGGCCCATCCTTTTGTCTGTTTTCCCATTGTGATGAAGCATGTGGCGTGTGAGATGTCTGATCTTGGAAGTGAACTGTATGTTTTTGTTATTCTGAAAGGAATACGGTTCTATTAGTTAGCATAGTGAGAAAATGGAAGGGGCAGAGGGAGGTTTTCAGAGGGGACCAGCACCCCGCCATTGGGGGTTCCTCCTAGAGCTGAGGGGCTTGTGCAGGTGTCACGGTTTCCTTCTAGCATTCACGGTGGGCTTAGGCCCGTGTTGTTGATTAAGGAATCCTAGTTAGGATTCTCTGACAGTAAGCTCGGTCCCTATTGTTTAAGGGAAAAACTGATGACTTGTTATTTACCATTTTCTCAATGTGACCCTCCCTGGAGTGTAAAAATAGACCCATCAATTGTCCAAGGGCTTATTTCGATTTGGGGGACTTTGTCAAGGATTCTGGGTCTGAAAGAGACCCAGGGGAGTCGTGTTTGTGTAGCAAGTTACGGGCTAACCAATTTTCAGATCAAAATACTTTCTGCTGGTGTGGGAGGTGCTTATTTTTGTCATAATAATATGACAAATGGGGTGGACTTTGCCGCTTGCCTCTTACAGGAGGTGGTTTCTCTTTTGTGACAGTTTGTCAGATGGCAAGAAAGTGAGAAAGCCAGGAGAGAGTCACCGCCCCTCAACTGGCCCGACTGCAGGGGACCTCAAGGGTGTGATTGGACCTTTTCCTCTGTGTGTTGATTTACTATGGTTTTCTCTGAGTGGTGATTCCGGGGATATTTCAGTCTGTCTTAGACTCGAAGGACCCTGATCTCCCAGACCTGTGGCTCGGCAGGTGCGTCTCTCTCAGAAGCTGGCAGCTCTTGAGCCCTGCCGGGGACAAGTTCACTGAGCAGCAGTTGTCCTCGGCTCAGCACCTTGCAGATTTAGCTTTTCCTGAGTGTGTATTTCCTGCACATACTTTCCCGGCAGCTCTCACTCGTGCTTCTGGTGTCTGGAGCCCTGTGTGCTGTACCCTCAGGTACCCAGCTGTCCTTAGAGACACCAGTACATTCAATGAAGGAAAAGTATCCAGAGCCATTTTCAGTTTAAACCCCAAAACCATGATGGCTTACAGGTGCACATTTGATGGCTTAAGGCCCTGAGTGCGTGTTTGAGAAAGTGTGTGGTGTTGCCCCACTGAGCCAAGATGAGTTTCAGGATATGGAGTCAGCTGTAGCCTAAGGTAATGTCTAAACGAAAATTCTTTAAAATAAGAGAAATATGTGAACACGCCCTCCTAAACTGGAGTATTTCAAACCAGGGGAAAAGAATGTGATTTAAAACTTTATCTTTGCTGACTCACTGGGGTGTAGAGAGGAAATGCCCTGTGGTTAGAATAAAGGGTGGTGGCCATGCCATTCCCGTGGTGCTGTCCTCAGGCCTGACTTAGTCTCTCATCCACCTGCCCAGTGTTCATAGGTTAAGTAGAGAAAAGGCTTCCCAGGTATCAATCTCATTTCTGAAATTTTGCTTAGGTAAGTAGTTAACAATCTAACCAAAAATAGAGACCTCCAATTACATTATCAGAAGCCTGCAGGTGTGTGCTATGAATGTGTAGGTGGGTGTCATGTTTGATGTCAGCCTGATGTTCCTAGAGCAGTGGTTCTCAGCCTGTGGGTCACGACCCACAGGAACTATATTAAAGGGCCAAGGCATTAGGAAGGTTGAGAACCACTGTCCTAGAGGATGTGCTCCAGGCAGTGACCTCGGGCCTGGAATTACCTGTCTCTAGCCTCTTCTCACATGGAGAGGGCATGGTCCCCAGCCTGACCCTGTGACCACCATGTCTGTTGGGGCGCTCCCCCATGCCTATCCTCCAGACCACATGGTTCTGATCATGCCAGTGGCCTTCACAGAACAACTTTACTGTGCTCTGTTGGTTCACAGCCAAAGGGATAGGAAATAAAAAAGAAATAAGCCTTGTGTAGAATCCTGTTTTCTTCATCTTCATAGTTTCTTGAGGCAGCTCTGTGAACCTGAGTGGTCAGAGCGCTGTGCTGGGAGGCTCCGCTCACCTCCCGGTCCTGAGTGGTCAGAGCGCTGTGCTGGGAGGCTCCGCTCACCTCCCGGTCCTGAGTGGTCAGAGCGCTGTGCTGGGAGGTTCCGCTCGGCTCTCCATCCTGAATCAACAGAGGGCTGTGCTGGGAGGCGCTGCTCACTCAGCTCTTTGTACTGCCATGTGGGAGCGTCTCAGACCCTCCCAGCCTCTGTGTCTTCAACTGTGTTCCGAAAGCAGCACGAGTGTGTCTAGTACAGCAGTGAGCGGGGTCAGATGTGGCAGCACACCTGGAGGTCTGTGTACAGGGCCTGACATGTGCTGGCCAGTGGATGACACTGATCACTACTGATCATTTTTGGACATTGGACATGAACAACTGAAAGACTTCATAGTTTTGAGATAAATAAGTAGCAGAATTAAAAATGGAATTTAGCTGTTTATTATTTTAGCTTAATGTATTAAGATATATTTATGTTCTTACTTCCCAAATGTCTCCAGTCCCCATCAAGAACTGGGAAGACAGGCAGGTATTGAGGGAGATGGTGGCAGGACAGTGCTGGGCCTCTGGGCCTGCAGGCCTGGTAGACCTTGCCGGTGACTAGTGGGCATGTGGGCGGCCAGTCTCGGGCCAGTCCTGCTGGGGAACTGCAAAGGCAGGGCAGTTTTTGGCCAGGTTTCGACGCAGCAGTGCTTTTCTTGGCACATGCCCTGTGTGCACATGTAGTAGTGTTGTGGTAGCTTTTTGCAAATAAGACAAGTATTGTGGGACTGTGTACAAAAGGAAAGGATAAGGAGGGGGATGGATTTATAAAGTCCAGGTCGAGCATCCCTAATCTAAAAATGCAAAATCAGAAGTGCACCAGCATGATGCCACCAGTGGAAAATTCCACACTTAAATACTTAACACAAACTGTGTTTCATGAATAAAATTATTTAAAATTTTGTATAAAATTACCTGCAGGCTATGTATATAAGGTGTGTATGAAACATAAATGAGTTTTGTGTTTAGACTTGGGTCATATCACCAAGATATCTTATTATGTATGTACAAATATTCCAAAATTCTCTGCCCCACAAAAAATCTGAAGTCCCAAACACATCTGGTCCCAAGCATTTTGGGTAGGGGATACTCAGCCTGTGTTTACAGACAGGCTGGACGGTGCACCCAGGCCTCTGGAAGCAAGGCCATCTTTACCACCTTTTAATTTCAATGCTCGTGTAGCAGATGTGTGCTCTGAGAGGTGCCCCCAACTGGGAGTGCACTTTACAGTTACCGTGATTTATGCTACTCCTTGTTAATTCAAGTAAGTGTTGTCTGCTAGAACCACAGAGATGATGTAAAATATGTTTTAAAACTGTATTATCGGGCGGAAAATGCTGCTCATAGATCAATATCTTCAGTATTTGCACCATTAAAATTTCAGAATGCGGTTAGCTCTGACAAGAACAGCTTCAAGATGGTGCTGGCATCTGTAGCCTTAACTTCTTTAAAGACGGCACCACCCTCTGTGGAGATGCTGCCCACCACCCTGCACTGGGATCTCCAGAGGAGTATGCCATTTGCATAATGCCGGGCAGATGGATGAGCAGATGGGCAGGGTGTGAGATGCTCAAGGCTGGAGTGAACGTCCAGATTCCCCCAAGGGCTGATGGCAGCAGGGGTCCTCTGCTCCTGGGGGCCCCCCACCTCAGCCCATAGACTGTGCACTTACATCAGCATCAAAGCAGAGAGGGGGCCCAGGTTTGTCACTCCTGCCCCAGCCTTCTACATCTGATGTCACACTTTTTAAAAAATATTTTAAACTATAAGTCTTTCACCATTGGATAACTTTCTTGAATTAACAGTGTCCTCATAAGATATACCCAGCATTGGTCAAAGGGCTAAGACATTTTTTCATGAAAGGTGTTGCAACTTGTTGATCATCAAAGCCCCATAGATAAAAATAAACAAAGAAGATAGGAACTTGTTTC
Organism: Otolemur garnettii; assembly: GCF_000181295.1. NCBI lineage: Eukaryota > Metazoa > Chordata > Mammalia > Primates > Galagidae > Otolemur > Otolemur garnettii. The sequence continues at coordinate 1,075,832 of NW_003852556.1, read as the reverse complement.
TGGAAAAATAGAGAACCTGGATATTCATCTTAAGAAGCTGGGAATATCGGTTCTTAGGAAGGTGAGTACTGCCTTGGGGCAAGAGGAGGCCTATCTGTCCCCCCACACCCCTGGCAGGAGTGGGTGCCTGCCCGGTCCCCCCTTGGTCCTGGAACTCCCCAGCCCCATAGGTGCTGAGCAGTATGGAATGGCCTGGGCATTCCTCTGGGAGAAGCTGAGGCCTACTCTGTATTTGTGACTTTGGGAGAAGGGTGGGACGGGAGCTGCCTACTTGGGAGGACTGACTTCCCACCTCTTCTAGGTCACATCTGTGTGGCTTCTCCGCCCTCTTTTTAGTGACATTTGGGGTATTACTGTTATTACCCTCGTCATCATCCACCTAATACCCTCACTCAGGCTATCCAGCACCACTGTGAGGCCAGGGCCGTGCAGATGGGCGCCAAGATGTGAAGGACACACAGGAGCCGCTGCAGAGGGTGGTTCTGGCACTCATTCAGGGTCTTCTCTCCCTTCTGGGCGGCCCCCTCACTGCTATGAGCAGGGCTGGATATTGTCCTCCCCAGCTGCATGGTCACCTGTGAGTGTGTCTCTCTATCTTCCATGGACAGGTCTGTGAGGCCTTGGCAGAGGGGACTCTTTTGTGTCCAGAGGCTGGAGTGTGTGTTCTTTGTTAATGGCTAAACTGCCGACTGAAAGGCTGTGTCAGTTTATATGTCCACTGGCAACAGGCGTGGGTGCACCTCCATCCTCAACGTTGAGCGTGCCAGACTTTTACATTTTCTTTTCTCAGCCTCTCAGGAGAAACACGAGCTCACACTGTTAAGATTCAGCATTTCTCCATCATCAGATATGTGGGTCTCCCTGATGTTGAATCACGGTGTTCCCTTTTCTGTGAGTCACCTGTGAATGTGCCCATTCGTCTACTGGGTTGTTCATTGTCTCTTGATTTGGGATAGAGCTTTCTCATATTAAATAAATGAGGCCTTTGACTAATGTGCCTGCTGCAAATATCTCCTCAGTTTTTAATTTACCTTTTGAATTGTGGTATGCACATGCACACATACATGTGGTGTATGGATACATGTGTACACATACATATATGTGCCACGCAGTGTTTTAAAGTAATTCTATCATTGATCTTTTTATGACTCTCACCATTTTTTGATCATCCATTTCTCAGGAAGTTTAAGAAAATTGTTACCTCTCATAGGCGTTTTCCTTTGAACCTCATGTCTGATTGTCAGACTTGTCTGTCTCATTCCTGGGGTTTTATGTCTGTGGTATGGGCCACCAGTTGGGGTGATGTCTCCTCTCCAGTGCTCTGTAAGGTGCCAGCCAGGTGTCCAAGGAGCTGTGGGAGAGGTTCTTAGCCGCTTCCTGCTACCTTGCTCTCCTTATTAGTGACTGTGCTGGGGCAGCACTCCCGGGTTTTATGGGGCCCCGCAGACTCTGCCAAGTGCCTGTGATGTGGGAGAGCCAGTGCCCAGTGAGCTGCTTCCACACTGCACAGGGTGTGATGACGGGACCGAGAAAGTGCCACGTAAAGAGCTCATGTCAGCCTGTGGACAGTGTGTCATTAATGACAGTTGTTCCTGTAGGGAGTCCCCATTTCCTGGTTGGTGTCATTCCCCAGTTGCATTTTAGGCAGGAGAGGCAGCGGTCAGAAGTCTCTAGAGGACGAATTTGAGCACAGGCCCAAGTAGCCACAAAGCCCCAGCAGTCTCTGAGATGAGCATCCCAGGCTTCAGTCAGAAGTCTTAGGCCGTCGACAGCATCTGTGCCAACCCTAAAGCATCTGCATGCCCCTGGGAGCATGAGGGGCTCCTGAGATTCACTGCTCACATAATAGCTTATCTCTTCAGCATCTTGTACTGGCCTGTTCAGGAAGAGTGAGACGCACACACAGCTCTAGATAGGCCTCCATCTGGCTGGCTATGTATTCCTGTTGGAGAAAATTAATGAGGGATTTTACTCAGAGATATTCTGACCGTACCAGCTTAATTGCCCTCTAAATGCAATAAACCACACATTTCTACAAAACAAAATATTGTAATGTAGTTTTATAGCCTGGAATAACATAGAATGCCAACAATTTACTTTCATCACTGATAACTGCAACGTGAGCTTGCTGTGCTAAGATGGCTAAGGGGAAATGCCAGTGTCATCAGGGTAATACCAAGAATTTCCAGGAAAGTGGGGCAGAATGTGCCCTCGTTGGGAGGCATCTACATGGCTACAGAAGCTGCCTCTAGGGGGTGTTCCAGGAGTTAATCATGAATAGAGACAGTCTCTCTGCTGAGGTAAGCCGGGTGACCTGGAGACAGGTCCCATCTGCTAATTGAGCTGGATGATCTAGAGGCAGGTCCCATCTGCCAAGGTGAGCCGGGTGATCTAGAGACAGGTCCCATCTGCTGAGGTGAGCCGGGTGATCTGGAGACAGGTCCCATCTGCTAATTGAGCTGGATGATCTAGAGGCAGGTCCCATCTGCTGATTGAGCTGGGTGATCTGGAGACAGGTCCCATCTGCTGAGGTGAGCTGGGTGATCTAGAGACAGGTCCCATCTGCTGAGGTGAGCCTGGTGATCTAGAGGCAGGTCCCATCCGCTGATTGAGCCTGGTGATCTAGAGGCAGGTCCCATCCGCTGATTGAGCTGGGTGATCTGGAGACAGGTCCCATCCGCTGATTGAGCTGGGTGATCTGGAGGCAGGTCCCATCTGCTGATTGAGCCTGGTGATCTAGAGGCAGGTCCCATCTGCTGATTGAGCTGGATGATCTGGAGACAGGTCCCATCTGCTGATTGAGCTGGGTGATCTGGAGACAGGTCCCATCTGCTGATTGAGCTGGGTGATCTGGAGACAGGTCCCATCTGCTGATTGAGCCGGGTGATCTGGAGACAGGTCCCATCTGC
>NW_003852556.1:1062933-1072505 GCF_000181295.1 Otolemur garnettii | reverse complement strand
CATCTGCTGATTGAGCCGGGTGATCTGGAGACAGGTCCCATCTGCTGATTGAGCCGGGTGATCTGGAGACAGGTCCCATCTGCTGATTGAGCTGGATGATCTAGAGACAGATCCTATCTGCTGAGGTGAGCCGGGTGATCTAGACAGTGCTCATTTATTTCTGTGTGCTAGGTGATCTAGTCCTGCTACAGGCAAGGAAACAGTTAAGCTGTTGTCTTCTCAATTTCAGTCTCTCATCTTGGAGGGGTTGTTGAAGTCAGGCCCCTGGGATGGACACACCCCTGTTCCACAGGTGCATCGGCTTTGTACACCCTGCTCTGTGCCTTTCTCTCAATGCACCCTGTGGCTGCCTCTGCATGTGGGCAACGGAAGGCAAGGTGTCCCCCTCCCTCTCTCTGCTGCCTCATCCTCCACTGTGGGCTCAGCAAACCTTGTGTTTAAGGGCATTTGGGTTCCAGTCTTCTCTTACAAACCACGCTGCAGTTATGCACCTTGTGAATACGTCAGGTGCGAGGATGATGTTGGGATAGACATGCAGAAAGGGGGTTCCTGAGAACGCGGAACATCTTTGTGTTTCTTGCTTCTTCACAGGCAGCACGTCACAGATGCTGTGTGCTTTCAGGCTTCTGGACTCAACTCCATTTTCTGGATGAGAAATTTTGTCCCATTGTGCTTTCATTTTGTGTTTCTGTTGATGGAGAGGTAGAGACTCTTCTTATGTATTAAAGTCCTTTTTCCTCAAACAACAGCCTGTTTATATCTTTTGCCCACTTTTCATTTGTCATGGTTTTTTCTTCTTGATATTAGAAACTCTTTATTTATTTCTTTATTTTCAATAGTTTTGTATGCCTGTCCAGTGAGATGGCTTGCACCTGTAATCCCGGTGCTCTGGGATGCCAAGGAGGCCGGGTTGCTTAAGCTTAGGATTATGAGACCAGCCTGAGCAAGAGCAAGCCCCTGTCTCTAAAAATAGCCAGACATTGTGGCGGGTTCCTGCAGTCCCAGCTACTCAGGAGGCTGCAGCAAGAGAATCACTTCAGCCCAGGAGTTTGAGGTTGCTGTGAGCTGTGACGCCATGGCACTCTCCCCAGGGCAACAAAGTGAAACTGTCTCAAAAAGTAATAATAATAAAAATAGGATGATTCTTAATCCAAGAAAAATGTAAATTATTTAACTGCAGTCAAACAAGCTTGTGTCATAAATACTTTTTAAAAACTCCAATGCGGAATTATTTAAATGTTATCACGTGCTGAAAACTTAAAGAAGTGATACATGTCCTTCTGGGAAACTTCTTGGACTTGCTGGATCTGCGTTGTTACAAGACCTCACTGTACCCTGAAGTGGTTATTGGCATCTCTCTGTGGTTAGGGGGCCGAGTTGGGGCCTGAGTGTCGGGTCAGGCAGGTGTCGTCCTGGCAGGTGACTTTTCATGTGAAAGTTTGTTTCCACTCACTTGGGTGTTGGGAGCCTTCGTCCTGAGCCACACTTGGAACCAGCTTGAGTGCTCTGGAACATGAGAAAAGACCCATTTAGTGGTCTGGGACAGTTTCTTGTTTCATAGAATGAAGACAAAGGCATAATGTGACAGGGACCTTGTTTTGTCCTTAGTCTCAGACTGTTCTCTCTGTGCCCTGATTGTGTGACCCTTGGCTGGCTCTAGGTCAGTGGGGGACACTGGTCCCAGTCCCGGCCCCTCCTCCTCCGAGTGTGTGTAAGGTGTCCAGTGCTCTGCAGGTGCTGGCCCCTGGTGGTATGAGCTCCTCCTCACAGCAGCCCTCTGAGGTGATGTTAGCGCGTGTTCCAGTTGGAGAAACTGAGGGACAGAGAGGTCAACCTGCTGAAAGCATGCACATAAGAAATGGCTCTGAGGACCACCCACGTGTGCCCTCTGCAGCCTGTGTGCACAGTCTGAGTCACCTGGGGCAGTTTCCAAAGTGGCTCACGAGCTCCATCCTCATCTTGGTAAAGACCCTCAGACCTGGGGAGTCTGTTTTCCAGGCTCTGGTTGGCAGGGTGGGCCTGTCTCTTCTGCAGCTGGGTCTCAAGAGCACCAGGGTCACCCAGGCACATGCTGCCAGTGCAGACATGGCCTCCAGAGTGCCAGGTTCAGTGGGTCTAGGTGGACATAGGCCAATTGGTTCCCTGGGTTTCCCTGAGCTTCCTTAACCAATTCTGTGCTCATAAGGGCCCAGGCACAGCTGCTGACCACTTCTCACAGGCAGCACAGCTATGGCCAAAAGCTGGGTAATGAGGGTCTGTCCGGGTGCCATGTCAACAGCCACTGAGTGTGCCCTGGCAGTGAGAGCAGCTGGGGTGTCCTCAGCTAAGGGGGACCATTGTGGGCCAAGAAAACTTAATTACAGATTGTGACTTTTTTTCCCTGTAACTTTTCTTTTGATTTTTTCCAACCATTTAAAATTGCAAAAGCCGCAGAGTCTGACAAAGGTCCTGGGATTTTGGCTTCTTCACACTTCCTTGCTCCCCGCTGCATAGATGTCCTGTCCTCACATCCTAGACATTGTACATTGCACTCCCCGCACTCCTCTGGAAAAGTCCCAGGGCCTCTCTGAGCCTGGTTTCTTGTGGGCAGAATCAGAAGAAATCCTGCCCTCGGACTGCTCCCCAGTTGGAGTGTGCTGCTCCTGGCAGCCTGTCATGTTCACAAGTGGTGGCCAGGTGCTTACTGTCTTAGATTCTGTTCTGGGTGTTTAAAGCTGGGCTAGAAGGAGATGTATCGTCCATCTGTGCTGCCACTGTGGTGTCTACTCCAGACACTGACCAGACACAGCTGTGGTCAGGTGACCAGAACAGCCCTGGCTGGTAAGGCTGTAGGGTGTGTGGGGTGTACATGGTTGGTTTGTGAGGACAGAGGCCTTGGCATCCCTCGTGGACTGTTCCTTAGAGCCCTGTCAGCCAAGCAAGGTGCAACTTCAGGGCTGTCATGGGAGCAGGCGTGGTGGTGATGGTGGTGTGAATCCCCCTCGTGTGAACCTGGAATTAGCACTTTCTGCCCCGAGACCCCAGAGCTCCTTCCGATACCTCATTTCCACCACAGGGCATTTGTCCAGTATAAGTATTAATCTGCCTGGGTTGAGACTGCGTGTGTGTATGTGTTCACTCAGAAAAGAACCATCGTGCACCAGGCATCCCACCTGCTCCCCTGCTCTGCATCTTGGGCCCTTTCTCTGTAAGTGCAAGAGATTTGCAGATGTACAAGCTGCAGTCTGACCTTCAAGGCAGTCAAACGTGTTTTGTCACAAAGCTTGGCAGACATCAATAACAGCACTCCCAGGGTTACTTCGACCACGGAAGCCCCGCCTGGAGCTGTGCAGACAGATGCCCTGTGTTGACGTGACGTTTGCTGTCACGACACTGACATCTTCATAACATAAAGCTGTCCTTATGCCATAAAACCAAAAGTAAACAGTTTAGAGGTTAAATTGTGGAAGGCCTAAGATTCTGGCTGTCTGTACACATGGACATCTGTCTGCTAGAGATAATGAGGCTTTTGAAGGGTATTCTTGAAACAGGAGGTAGTATCATTCTGCCGTGGTCATGTCTTAAGCAGGGGCCCCGGAGCTTCCACCTGCTGGCCAGGCAGCATCAACATTTGGTGTCGGAGGAGGAATTTCATGGCTGGTTTCCTACCAGGCCCTGCTGTTCTTTAGTGGATCTGAGGACGCTAGAACCCGGTGCAGGCTCTGAAGATGTGGGAGAGACTCCAGCACGTGATCCCGCCACACGGGTCCACAGAGGAAGCCTTTCCTTGGATGGCGCTTGGCTCACAGGTTGCGTTTCCAGAGGACCCTCAGCATTTACACCACGGTGGACATGTGTCGTTATCTGCTGCAGAGCAGCCAGTCAGCCCCACCAGGAGCCTCCGTGTCCTTCACCACTTCCCGTGGGCCGGGCCCTGAGCCAGCCAGGCCTCTGGGCCAGGGTCACTTGCCAGGCTGACCAGATGATGACTCACGTCCATTCCTGGTGCTTCTGAGGCGGAGTGCAGCGGCAGCCAGAGAGCATAGGGCCGGGTCCATGCTCGGAGCCAGTAGGAGGTGGTCGTTAGAGTTAAAGGGCCATTTGATGATGAGTTGTGATTGAAAAGGCAGTTGTGGTTGTGGAAAGACTGCAGCAAACTGCCAGATCTTCAAGAGAGTGGACCACATAGCAGTTTCTAGAACTGCTGTGCACCAGATTTGCAAACATTTACTGGGAGGAGGACGCTTCTTCAGTCTGGAGCATAATTCATAGTAGGTCCCCACAAGCTCTTCCAGGGATCACTGAGAATGAGAGAAAGGTTTTGGGAGCATGACACAGGCCAGAGTGACCAGAGTGAGTAGTCTTGCTTAACTCCTGTGTCCTTGCAGTGAAATTCCACCTCGGTAAAGTAGTGCCCTCCTAACCCCGTTATGCCCAAAGGATAAAACATCAGAAGCAAAAAATAATTGTTTGCAAATGCTGACAATGTGATGGGATTTGCAGATTGTGGTGAGTGATGGGCCAAGAGCCTCCCAGCCTGGGGGCAGAGCTGCGTCCTCCCTGCCAGTGTGGCTGGAAGCTGGTTTTCCCTCCTGGGCTGCTTGTCTTGGAGGGAAGCTATTGTTTGCCCATTTCTCGACCTCCTGCTCATTTCCTGCTTGTGTTTTTCCACCTGCCTCCCACTGGCTCGGAGGCAGGGAGGGAGTGGAAGGCTGGGCTCTGGTGAAGTGCATGGCCTGGCGTGTGGCGCAATCCCCAGCTTCACCAGGTGCTGCTGGACAGTCAGGAGTTAGGCAGAAGGGGACGGTCACCCATTCCTCCCTGGTAGTTTGGGAGAGAAAAATGAAAACATGCTTCACTTTGCTCCATTTCTTGCCTATCATTTCTAGGAGCATTTGATACACAAAAGTCATGCTGAAAAGTAGAGCTACAGGCAGCCACTCCCCTCAAGACAGTAGTCATGAATTAAATGCAGAGACCCTACCAGGCATCACTTTGAAATCGGAGCAGTGCCTAACGGCTAGGATTTACCTGCCTCTGCTGACCATTCTGGTGTCCTCCGCTGTGAAAGGTTCAGAGGTGCCACAGTTGTGGGCCTTCAGGTGCAGGCTGGACAGGGACCCACACTGAGGTCTGTCTGAGAAGCCACGAGGTGGAGCAGGAGCCACCAGGTCTAACATCTCCTTCTGCCAAGAACACCATGGCTGTTCTAGGCTCCCAGGGCTGCAGTCTGTAAAACATTCCAGTATTCATCAGAAGCAGCAGAAGACGCCCACCTTGAGAGTGAGTTCCTAGTAGGAGTGTTTCAATAGCATAAACGAGTGTGAGTCCACACACGCTGTCCAGGCCGTGTCTACTGGGAGTAGCAATGCCTGTGCCTCTTCCTGTGGCCTCCTGGACACCAGGCTTCATGGCACTGCCCCTTGAGAGGGAGCGACTCCGTGGGCTGGGGGACCGGGACACGTCCCACAGGGTCTTCAAGGGTTTCTGGGTTGTGCTCCCCCTCAGTCTGCGGCAGGAGGGCTGTGAAGTGGGAAGTGCTGGGCATGGGCTCTGGGCCCCACGTTCACTGCAGTCCTGGGGTGTGAGAGCCAAGGACAGAGGTGGCCCTGAGCCACCTTAGGGGCTCAGAAATTTGGGATGTTTGGGCTGCGGCAGAGATTGGGGTACTGTTGGCACCTGGAGGCAGGGCTCAGAGGTGTGTCATCTGCAGCAGGTGGGGCATGCTTGGGGGCTGGTCACCCCCATGGCTGTTCCACACATGATGAAAGTTTTGTTCAACTGGTCATGTCACACACAGGAGTTGATGCTTTGACAGAGGGGTCCTCTGAGCCTGGAGGGAGCACACCTTTCCTACGCACCCACCTATTCTTGGCCACTGTTCCCTGCCCCAAACCCCCCAGGCCTTGTCTCTGGCAGCCAGGACCAGCCCTGTGTCCCCAAACCCACGGCAGGCTCCCACCCCCAGTGCCTCCCGTGTGTTGCCGCCTCCCACCCACCTACTCCTGTGTCCTGAACGGTGTCTGTGCCTCCACCTTCCAGTGAGTTGTCAGTGTGAATTCCCTGCACAGTCATTTCTGGGTCCACCTGTCCTACTATGCCCGATATAACAAGTCTCAGGTATATTTTTGAATAACAGCTGTTTACGTGGGTTGTGTAGAGATGGCTCATGCTGTCTGGGGTGTCACCGGGGTGCTGCTGTCTTGAGAGGTCACAGCCTGCATAGCACTGTAAGCATCTGTGTGGGGTACAGCAGCGCAGACCAGGGACACCCCTGTGTGTGGGGACCTGGCCTGAGCTGGGGCTCCTGCCCTCTTCGCACCTGGACAGGCCCCACGTCCTGCTTACTGGAACCAGCTTCACACTATCTCCATGAGCAGAGTTTGCGGGGCCCAGACATAGACAGTCCTGGCAGCGTCCTGTGACCTGAAGACAGAGCTGGGCCCTGGGCCTTTGTGGGTGCCGGCCTGGTTAGATACGCAGGGCCTGCATCCCCCAGGCCTTGTGAGGAGGTCTGCCTGTCACCCCTTCCAACGTGAAGAATGACCTGGAAGTGGCATAGGGGCCTAGACAGTGCCCCTCCCCTAGGAATGTTTCCTGGGGCCTCTGGGCCTTGTGCAGCTGCTTGGACACAGACCCCACAGGGGGAAAGGGGCCCCAGGAGGCCTAGTGATTGGGCAGCCAGGGTTCAGCACTACAGAAGCTGTCTGGGGACACCTGCTTCCCCACTCCCACCAAGAGGTGCCACTGGGGCTCCTGGGCCCCCCTGCTCCCCTTGGCCCCTTCCTTGTTTTCTGGGTGCTCTTCTGAGCTTGTGACACAGTTAAGAAATAGCCTGAAGGACAAGGAAGAAAACTGAAATTCTTAAGTGAGCTTTAAACACAGGAAGAAACATTTATTTTAAATGTTGGTCTTTTGAGTGAGTCACAGGTTTTGAGAGAGCTGAGGACCACTCGTTTTGAAGAACAGACGCACTGTGAAAAATCTTGGGTGCAAATATTCAAGCTGGGTGCCGAGAAGTGCCTTTGAGGACGGAAGTGGCCGATGGGGGTGTGGCATTGATTGGCATTGGCTGTCTGAAGGATTTCTCGTCAGTATTTCTTAGTGCTGAGTCTGATTAACCAATAGCACAAATCATTCCATCTAGCAGCCATGTGCCACCGCCCAGGTTGCTCATGGTGTCAAGCTGGTGCCAGGTTCTGGTATCGATGGTATTTTTGGTTCACAACACGGTCAGAGCCCACTGACTTTGCAACCGAGGCTCCTTAGACGTGGCCCTGGGCATCCTGCGGCCTCTGCCCCCCAAACCCGGCCTCCTGCAGAGCAGTGTCCACAAGAACAGGGACATCGTAGTGTCAGGGTCACAGACTGCCAGGGAGACATCTAGAGGCCAGAGTGTGCATGGGGACCCCACTATGTGTGCGTCAGCTCCCTGCTGGGGAAGGGGGGCAGGGACTCAGCTCCTCTACCAGGGAGCCCAACACTGACAGCAGGTGACAGTTCTAGGGACAGACACTGTGGAACACCCATGGAGTAAGGGAGGAGTCTGGTTCCATGAGAGCATCCCTGGGGTTGAGGAGGAACTGGGTGCTATGGGAGCACCTATGAGGGTGAGGGAGGAGGTGGTGCTATGGGAGCATCTGTGGGGTTAGGGAGGACTCACCATGAGGCCCCCTCTAATTGAGTAGGGTCCAACCTTTCAAACCCGTGATAGTAGCTCACACCTATAATCCTAAACTCTGGGAGGCCAAGGTGGGCAGATCGCTTGAGCTCAGGAGTTTGAGACCAGCCTAAGCAAGAGGGAGACCCTGTCTCTACTAAAAAAAAAAAAAAGAAAAGAAAAAGAAAAACTGAGGCAAGAGGATCACTTGAACCCAAGAGTTTGAGGTTGCTGTAAGCTATGATGCCACGGCACTCTACCCAGGGCAACAGAGTGAGACTCTATCTCAAAATAAACAACCAACCAAACTTATGACAGGACAGAGAAGCATCAGAAGCTGGACGCCAGGGGCAGGAGGTATAACTGTGGGCTGGATCTTCTCCTCAAGAGAGGCAGGTGTGAACACAGAACGTCTCACCGTGGTGAAGGGACCTGATAGCACCCACAGTGTCCACTGTAGGCCGAATGGGAGCCAGGGCCACATTTCTGCCCAGCTGAGCCACAGTTAAAAGTAAAAAGAAACATGGCAAAACTCATTTCAATGTTACACTTCACCTCACAGATCCAGAATGTTATTTCAGCGTGTGATCTGCATAACGGTTATTAATGGGCTATTTTACGTTCTTGTTTTCATTTGAATCTTCAGAACCCAGTGTGTGTCATACTCTGGTGCACCTTGGCTGAGTTGCTCACAGGGGTAGCTCCTGTGGCCTCTTAATGGACACAGAGGACAGAGGGATGATGAGTGACCGTGTCACCACGAGCAGAGATGATGCCATGACAAAGTGAAGTGAGTGCTGTGGTGGCCAGCAGGGAGGCCACTGGGGTGTGTCTTAGCCACTCGGGTGCAAGTCGAGGTGAGGTGTGGGGAGCTTGGCACAGCCCTCGCCTCCCCCAGGAAGTCCCATCCCTAACCTAAACATTAGCCTTTCAAAAATGCACACACTGGCTCTCCGGCTCTGAAGAGGAAGTTCCCCTGTTCCTGGCCTTGTGGTAATGAGTGTACACCTTTCCTTCCGACCTGGATGTCCACAGTGGCACTGCAGAATCTGAAATCCTTCAAGCCCAAGCAGAAGGGCCTGATGTGACGCTCATGTGTGCCAGCCATCGAGTGCCAACCGAGTGTGGGCCCTTGGGGTCGTGGTTTCCCGCTGGCTGCATACACTGCCAGCTCCTCTCCTCCCAGGAAGCGTGGGCTCTGTGGTCATCCTCAGGGTGAATGTGTCCCCTCTTGTGGCTGAGGTACAGTGTGGGACCATCTAACCTCACCAGGGTCACGTTCTCAGTAAGGGGTGGGATCTGGCTGCCTCTGCCCCTAGTGTGCCCACATGGGCGTCATGCCTGTCCCACATCTGGGCTGGACTAAGAGCACACTGTGTGCAGGGGATACCAGGTTTCCAAGCAGACTCTTGTTATCATAAGATGGCAGCAAAGATAGGCAGAAGAGCCACACAGCAACTGCGCCTGCCACAGGGGAGGGTGGGGGCAGCAGACATGCTGTGTTTTTAAGGCAGAGGAAGGCTGACAGGACTGGAAGAGTAGCCATGGGTATTAAGATGCTACCTGCACAGCCACCCATGTGTGTGTGCACCAGAGTGGTCGCAGAGCAGGACCTGAAAGGTGTTGCAGCCCTGGGTCTGAGGTGTGAGGACGTGGCCATGGGTCTGCAGTGTGGGGATGTGGCTGTGGGTCTGCAGTGTGGGGACGTGGCCGTGGGTCTGAGGTGATATATGGGGACATGGCCGTGGGTCTGAGTTGTGGGGACGTGGCCATGGGTCTGCAGTGGGACGTGGCTGTGGGTGTGCAGTGTGGGGACGTGGCCGTGGGTCTGAGGTGTGGGGACATGGCTGTGGGTCTGAGGTGAGGTGTGGGGACGTGGCCGTGGGTCTGAGGTGAGGTGTGGGGACATGGCCGTGGGTCTGAGGTGTGGGGA
>NW_003852556.1:1057737-1062913 GCF_000181295.1 Otolemur garnettii | reverse complement strand
GGCCGTGGGTCTGAGGTGAGGTATGGGGACATGGCCGTGGGTCTGAGGTGAGGTATGGGGACATGGCCGTGGGTCTGAGGTGTGGGGATATGGCCGTGGGTCTGAGGTGAGGTGTGGGGACGTGGCTGTGGGTCTGAGGTGTGGGGACATGGCTGTGGGTGTGCAGTGTGGGGACGTGGCCGTGGGTCTGAGGTGTGGGGACATGGCTTTGGGTCTGAGGTGAGGTGTGGGGATGTGGCCGTGGGTCTGAGGTGAGGTATGGGGACATGGCCGTGGGTCTGAAGTGAGGTGTGGGGACATGGCCATGGGTCTGAGGTGTGGGTATATGGCCGTGGGTCTGAGGCGAGGTGTGGGGACGTGGCTGTGGGTCTGAGGTGTGGGGACATGGCTGTGGGTCTGAGGTGTGGGGACGTGGCCGTGGGTCTGTGGTGGGACGTGGCCGTGCCTGACTCTTATGGGCTGGATGTGCAGACCTCAGCTTCACACTCCTGAACTCACGTCTCCAAAAGGGAGTCACAGAGCCAGGGTTTGAGATTCATGCAGGGTTGCTGGCGGCTTCTGTTCAAGACCACAGCCAGCCAGCTGAAGCGCGATTTCTGAAGCTGTTCTGTGTATGTTGTTATCCAATTTGCCAGTATTTTCCCTCAGCAGCACGCTGTAATTACTGACTCAGAGTCCTGCAGCCATCTTCATTAGATATATATTCAATATTTTGAAAATATGCCTCCCGTGCAGTGGGAAGGTATATAATTTCAGCTTTTTAGAAGCCCACATGTATACCAGCATGATTTTGGCCGTGAATTGGGATATGTTTACTTAGTTTTCTGGCTAATTCTTCTTCAGAAGGAGAGACTTAGTGGTAGAAATAAATGTAGCAGTCACTTGGTTTTCATGCCGGGCTCCTGGGTGTCTTAGGAGGAGTTTGGAGGGTAGATTTGTGATCATCTGACTCAGACTCACAAACTGATTTCTGGGTCACTGTCCTCTGGCCGCAGTTTCTGCTGATCTGTGCTCTGGGGGCTCATTTTCCTTGACGTTGGTGTTTGCTATCCTTACCCACATTCTGCTGTGGAGAAGTGACTGAGGTTGTGTAGTGATTTGAATACCTAGGGGTACAACGATGTTCTTGTCACAGCGAGCAGGGTGTTCTTGGGAGGTGTCTGTGGTCAGGAACCGGATGACTTTGGGTGTGAGATTGCCCAGAGGCTGCCTGCCCCAGCCTTCCTGCCCAGCCTCCCCCTGCCCCTCTCAGACCCTCCTCCCCACCTCCCTCCTTCTGCTTGGAGTCTGGGCTCTTCCCCTTGCCTGTCCTCTTCACAAGGCGGCACCACCACCCATGCTACAGTGCCCACCCCCACCCAATTGCATAGCACAGGCCCCCCAGTGTCCCTTGCTGAACTTCAGACTTTGTTCTGAGGCTCTCTGGTGTAGCAGTCAGTCCTGGTGTGTGTGGCCTTGGCCATGGGGCTCACAAGACAAATACCATGTGTCAGTAGCTCATGATCCCCTGGGTTTCTGTGTTTGGGGGTGAGCTAAGCAGCCTGGCAGCCGTGATCCCATCCCAGGCCCTGTGGCCTCCATACTGTGTCTTCCTCTTTGCTGCAGAAACCAGGTTCTCCCCTGAATGGGAGAACTGTCATCATGCCCCGATGCCTGTGTCTGCAGCTCTCCCACCCCAGAGCCAGTGTGGGGCTTGCATCATGAATGCCATTACATCACTGGCGCTCCAGGAGCGTCAACCCCAGTATCACAGACAGATGCCTGACTGGGAGTTCACGCTTGAGGGTAGATGCCAATTCCTGCACCTGCAGTGTGCTGTGTGAGCCGCCCAGCACCGTGGCAAAGGCAGCTACATCTTCATGCTGCAGTGATGCGGCTCTCACAGTCACCCCGGGGCAGGGACGGCCCCCAGGCCTTGTGAACTATTCCTGCATCTCTGCACGTTCTCCCGTGTGAGATTAAACCAGAGCATAATGGTTAAACCTGCTGTTTCCTTGAGGCAGCCCAGTCAGGAGCGCAGGATACACTAGATGACATCAGTGCTTACTGTACTCTTGCTACATTTCAGGAGAACTGGGGGGTTCGTCTTAAATGTGACTTCACAGACTAGGACCTGCTTGCAGCTGATGCGGTTCTGGCCGTGGCTCAGGACTCCCTCAGGACCCCCTCAGGACCCCCTCAGGACCCCCAGCCCTGTATCTTGATTCTTCAGGAAGCTCTGTGTTTCTCTTTGCTGCTGTGAACTCTCAGGATTTGCCATGTCTAGAGTAAGCCAGAACATTTGGGGCTAAAATTTATGTGTGTATTTTGTTCTGGACCCAGTAAATGATGGTTAAGGTCAGCTGGCATCTGATATTGTCCAGCCTAGGGGTTCACACATCAAGCACTGCCATTGTGCTTTTGTTGATCGCCATGACACAGGTGATTTTGTGCTTAAAAGTGTGTTCATGGCAGAAAAAATAAAGGCCAACAAGTGTCTTGAAAATACCCAAAATTCATTTGGGAAGGAGAAAGCCCTGGCCTTGCCATGGTAGGGGAGGAGCAGCGGGATGTCCAAGAAGGTTTTGAGGTCCTACAGATGAAAGGCCCAGGCCTGGGGAGGACAGATCCCGGGTCCCACACGAAGCTTCAGAGCCTCGTCCAGACCCTGCCTGCTGGGCCCGGGAGAGGAGGTCCAGCTGCCTCAGAACTGCTGAGCACCTGCTGGCACTCACGGAGTGTCGGTCTTTATTATTACACCTGAGCAAGGCCGACAGCTAGGAATGGAACCACCTCACGCTGGCAGAAAGGGAGGAAGGTGCTTTGCTTTGGGGGAGCTGAGGTACCCAGGACGCAGCCTTCCTGCCATTGTAGTGGGGAGCTGCCTGGGAACTAGGGCCAGGAAGCCTAATTTCGGAAACACTTAAGTGCGTTCTGTTCCACACGCCATCAGACAGGAGATGTTGTGTTTAAAGCTGTATGCAGATGTAGAACAAGAAATCACATCCTCATTAGATACCTGTAAATTTGAAAATGGCCATTAGAAATAACCGTGGCCGAGGAAATGAACCTGGAGGCTGGAGGCCAGTGGCATTCAACACATAGGCTTTTTTTCAGCTGGAACTTGGAAGTTCTGTTAGATGACTCAAACTGGCTGAAACTGGTTTTCAGCTTGTTTAAGGACATCTCACCTTATGCTAACCCAACCTGGGCAGGCGGTGACGGTGTGACCCTCGGTGGGGACTCAGTTATCTCTCGCAGTTCAGCTATTTCCTGCTTGAAGGTTGAATTCAGAAACATTAGGCCTTCTCTGGTGCAATGTGGAGTGGAGGTGAAGGTATCGTGCCATGCATGGACAGAGGCACCTGCACGTCCCCACGTGCTATCCCCCACCTTGGATAGCTAGGAGGACCAGCTGTCCAAGATGACCGAGCCGACACTTGGTCCTGTGGAGTGACCCCACTCTGTGATTCACATCCCGGGATGCAGCAGCCCAGGGCCCACCCCAGCTACTGGACACAGGTCTTTTCTCAAGAGTTTCTCCTGTGTTAGGTGCACTCCTGTGGAAACTCAGGGGGCTTGGTTCTACCAGCTGTGAGATGCTATATGTTAAAAACTAGACTTTAAAAATATTGACATGGTTTACAAAATGGAGAGAATTCTACCTTTTGGTAAAAGCTAGGACAGTATAAGGTAGTTTTAGCAGAGTGAGGGGCGGCTGAAGGGAAGCGGGCTGGGGCAGGTGGATCAGGGGCGGAACACGAGCAATGTTTGCACATGGATTTGTGGGGAGAGAACGTTTTTTCAGTTTTATAGATTGATTTTCAAAGGATAAAACGCGATTTAAATGGAAGTCCAACAGAATTACTCTGTTGAAGTCAGCAGTAATGCCGAAATGTGTTCTCACTCCCAGACAGTCTAGTCTCATCTGGCTCTCACTGAAGGAAAGGGATCTGATATTTTATTCAAATGTATCCTTCTTATCTGAAGTGCAATCTGTAATTTCTTGTGGACACATTAACTTTTCTGCGTCTATATCGAGAATTTCATACCCAAATTCATCTTTTCGTGGCCGTGATAAGCTCCATAAGCCATTGGTCCAAGCTGGCTAAGCTCAGAACTTTCACAAAATGGCAATTTACTGAATTGCTCTGGGCCAGTCTTGTCACAGAGTCACAGAGTTCCAGGATGGAAGGGACATGGTCCTCGATGCCCTCTGACATCCAGGGGGGCAGCAGCACACCATGCACACTGTGTGACTTCACCTGGAACCCACGAGGGCCAGGCCAGCCTCACATGCCCAGGCCTTGTCCAGGTTCCCACAGGGCACAGAATGGGGCTGAGTAGCAGGTGGCAGCTGGCGTGGGGATCCAGGGCAGCACTGGGAGGATCCACTCATGAGAAGACACAGGAGTTAAGGACACGAGCCTCCATGTCCACACCGACCCGGGAACACAGGGGGAGAGCCTTGTCGAGGTACAACTCACTCATCGTAGCACACTCCACCTGTTCAAGGGTGCGATGTAGTGATTTGTAGGATATTTACCCAGGTATGCAGGGTCACCATCATCTCACTTGAAAACATTCTTATCAGCTCAGGCCAGTCACTCCCTGTCCCCTTCTGCTCTGGCCCCTACCCCAGCCCTGGGCAACCACTGATTGCCGTTCTGTCTCTGGGGTGTGCCTGCTTGGACACCACCTGGCGAAAGAATCCTGCCATGTGGCCCTGCGTGGGCATCTCCCACCTGGCTGGGCTGTGGTCTGGGCTTCTCTGAGGCTAAGGAAGTGACGAGTCTTTCCTGGAGCTTGAGGGTCACCTATAGATCTTGAGAACGATCAGATCTTGTGACTTGTCCTTGCATTTTTGTGTTGTAATTGTTATTATATTCCAGCTGCCAAGCGCTTATGTGGATTTTTGTTAAGAACCTTACATGTGTCCACATGGGTCATGCAGGCAAAAGCTTGACTGTGGGGATTAACTGTGGGAGGACAGCTCTCAACCCAGGAGCCCTCTGTGAGATGCTGCCCAGGGCCACCCCACCTGCCCTCCTGACGATGTCATGAGGGCTCCTCCCCATCCCAAGTTCTGACTAGCGGGGCCTCCTGCCCACCCCTGCCCCCAGGATTGCTGCAGGCTGTGAACTGCCCCTGGGGACTGGCCTTCAACTGGCTGGGCCTCCAGTAGTGGCTTGGTGTC
>NW_003852556.1:1053607-1057483 GCF_000181295.1 Otolemur garnettii | reverse complement strand
GTGGCTGGCGCCTTAGCCGGTTGAGCTATAGGCGCCGAGCCACTTGTGCCTTTCTTTCAGCATATTTTGATTTTCTCACTGATTAATCTGAGCCAGGGAAACATTGCACCCCTCTGCACTCAAGACTGGACCCCCAGACAGGTATCTCTCTCCCACGCCCGCCATGAATGATCTTGTTGCAAGACCTGGCACATAGGTGACCATGAAGTTCCCACTCACCCCTACCCTCCGCTGACAAAAGCCCAGGCCAGGGCGTCTCTCTAGCTCCTGGCAGAATGGGGTACTTTGCGTATTTGCTGCCCAGCATACGATTTGAGACTCCAAGAAAGGCCCAGGGATCTACCTACAGAAACAGCTGCTGGCCCTCCTGAGAGGTGACACTACTCAAGGTGCACTGACTCTTCTGCGTTGTGGTTGTGGTCTATAGCGCTAGTCCCTGCTCAGCCTGATGGAGACAAGTGTTTCTCCTGTGATGCTGCCCACTGTGGGGTGCCCTGGGGCTGAGGAGGGCTGGGCCCTGTTGCAGGGACTGTGTGCTCCCTCAAGGCATGTGCTGGCAGCACAGTTCACCTCTTAGAAAGTCCCTAGGGTCAGCCCCTTTCTCGTTCTCTGCAGGACCAGCCTGGCCTCTCCTGGTGAACCCCATTTCCTTCCTGATTCAGCCCCCATCCCTCCCCTGAAGAGAGATGCTGAAGACGGAGAGCAGGGGCTGCATCCCCTTCTCAGTTGGGGGTCTCATGCACCCACCTCCCTCAAGGGGAAGGGGGTTGGACATCCCCTAAGGCCTGCTTGGTCTTTGCACGTGGTCTGTTAAGGTTTCTTCCTGGTTTAGGACACTAAACTCTCCAAACTCACATTTGGGAGAAATGAGTAGGTGGGCTGCCTTATTTTTGACAGCTTGCGGATTTAAAATTATCTGGAACAGTGCCCCATTTGTAACTTGAACATATTATCTGCTGTTTGTCTGGACTCACCATTGGGATGTAAATACCTTGGAAATAATTTTGTAGGGCACGTTGTTAAGGTCTCCTGGGAAGATGCAGGTAATTTTTCTGAATGCACGTTAGGGAGTCGATGCACTAGGAAACTCATCTTCTCAAGGACGATGCCTGCCGTCCACTTCTTCCTGTGGTCACTAAAGAGGACGGAGCCTGCCAGGCTTACAGGAAATGCCCAATGCAAAACACAAGCACAAACAATTTTGATTTTATTTGTTTTTTGTCCGAACTGTTATGAAAACAAATTTTACTTGGATCTGATTCTAAGATTTTCCTTTATATTTAAAGACTGCTGATACCTCCCAGGTTCCCTGCATTGTCTGTTCCAACCCTGAAGCCAATGTCTTAAATTTGGAGCTTCTGGTATCTTTGGTTGCAGAAGTGAGACCACAGCCAAGGACCGTCCCAAGGGACACTCTGTGGAGACAGTTCTGGAAAAATGAGGGACACTGATGCTTTGGGAGAAAGTAGACCCCATTCCAGGAATTACTTTAACCAGGGACTCGGGAGGCAGACAGGAGGACAGGCTGCCTCTATGCACAGAGACTGAGGCCTGCACAGGGTGCCAGGATGAGCGAGGTGTCCTCCAAACCCTCTTCGCGGAGGCCAACAGGAGCAGGGCCACAGAGGTGGGACAGGAGCTCTGAGGGTGCAGACGCATGGTGAGACTGGGCCAGTTGTAGGTGTGTTTCTTACCCCAGCCTCTGGTCCAAGAGTTTAGAAACCACTGAGTTTCTCAAATGCTAATTCCTCTTTTGTTTAACTCTTCTGTGTCACTGCCCTGTGTCTGTCACACAGGCCAAACAACATTCAAACATCATCCTGGTTGCTGCGGAAGGCTGGATGGGCATGTGAGGCTGTGGGCAGTGAGCGGCCATTTCTCTCTTCTGTGTGACTGGTGACTTCACGTTTAGACAGGCCCTTGGCTTGTGTGTTCAGTTCCCCTGTGAAGTCACTTCACTGTGAGGTTTGCAAAGTTGTTGTAAAGACTGCCATGTCATGGGAAAGGCCACTCTTAGTGGGTCCATTGCCACCCAGTGTTTTTATTGTGTTACTCGTGCTGGTTTACGGCATGCCTCACTCCAGAAAGGCCCCTTCCCACCCTGGAATTTCATTCACAGAAGAAAGCCTGACGTGTGACCACATTAGGATCTGCTGTTATTCTGTTGGAATTATTTGCTGCTCATGATTCTTTTTCCAGAAGAAGAGGTGTGCATGGGAGGGGCCGTGTTTCTCTGTCTATTGGGAAGCCAGCTGCAGACAGCCCTCAGGCCTCCTGCCTGGTGGTTCCAAGCTCCTTGAAGGTGTTGTGAGCCCCCCTGAGTTCCTTGTGGACTTGAGGCTCAAAGATGATAGAGGAAAAGTGGCACGTGGCCCTTGTGTTCTTCGAGAACAGGAAGAGCCTGGGGAGAAGCTGTCTGTCTGTGCTGCCCAGTCCACTCAGAGCCTAGCAGACACCTGTTATGTGGTGAACTTTGCCATCACTGATCTGGTGTTGGGATGGTGCTGAGTTGAGCTTACATTTCAGAGCTTGCTCACATTTTTCCTCTGGGGGTTTGGCCTGCCCTAATCCAGTCTGGATGAAACCCACAAAGATAATGTTGAAAAAGGGAAAACCAGGATTCTCGTGAAAGTGAACATGTGTTTAAGATGAAGGGACCAAGTGATAGAACTGATTCAAAGGAAAAGTGAAAAAAGCAGAGACCTGTATGGTGTACAGGGATGTCAACAGGAACGTGCAGATAGGGGAGATAAGTTGCAGCGCCCCAGGCCAAGAGCCCTCCCCCTCCAGCTACAGAACACTGACCCATTTCAGAGTAGTGGAAAGAGGACATGGCTGGCACTGTGTGCACAGGGGCTGAGCCCCCATGGGCAGTTCTCTGACTGTGCTGCAGCCAGTTGCCTTCCAGTGCATAGGGTGTGGGATTTAAATGAGACAGTCTACAGACTTAGGTGGGGGCTGAGCCCAGGCAGCCTGGAGCACCACCCTCAGCCTACAGGCCCAGGCTTCGGTAAGGGGGGCCTTAGGGCCAGGCCTTGGGTGAGAACGTTGTGAGCAGATTTGAGGCAGGTGTGCTAACATCACCCTCCTGTCCTAGTGTGCAGGGGAAGAGAACTGGGTGGACAGCCGGACAATCTACGTGGGACACAGGGAACCCCCACCCGGCACGGAGGCCTACATCCCACAGAGGTATCCGGACAACAGGATTGTCTCCTCTAAGGTAAGTGTCTACCAGCACAGAAAGACGCTGCCCAGGAGACACTGGGTTTCCAGGGCCCCGAGCCCTGCTGTACCCAACTGAGTGCCCCGGGCAGGGCTGTGCCCAGAGCTCAGGCGTCTGGTCCTTCTGATGGTGTCCTGGCACTGTGAGGCTGTGGAGGCAGAATTCTCCTTGCTCTCTGCGGGGGGCCTGCCATTCATCACCTGCACCGGGGTCTCCTCATCTATAGGAGGAGGACGCTCAGCAGGAGCTACCCACTGAAGGCTCCTGAGGAGTGACACACACAAGAACTAAGATCTGAGCTTGTCCCTTATGTGCAACCAGTACAAATAGGAAGAAATGTGAATAAAAAGAGATGTGTTTCTTTTCACTGATTGGGAAGTATGAAGATGTGTCTTACACATTTGGAGAGTGACCTGGTAAATGAGCCTGAAGAATAGGGTACAGAATCTATTTGCTGGCATTGAGTGTGGGATAAATGATGGATTCCAGATATCAGGGATCATCCTTCCTTGACGCCTGTACAGATGCACCTCAGAACACACACATAGGGGTCCTGATGTGTGGACCCCTGTGGTTGACCCCCTTGATTCATACCCAGTGTTCTCAGGTGTGGACCCCTGTGGTTGACCCCCTTGATTCATACCCAGTGTTCT
>NW_003852556.1:1047231-1053587 GCF_000181295.1 Otolemur garnettii | reverse complement strand
CAGGTGTGGACCCCTGTGGTTGACCCCCTTGATTCATACCCAGTGTTCTCAGGTGTGGACCCCTGTGGTTGACCCCCTTGATTCATACCCAGTGTCTTCAGGTGTGGACCCCTGTGGTTGACTCCCTTGATTCACACCCAGTGTCCTTAGGTATAGACCCCTGTGGTTGACCCCCTTGATTCACACCTGGGGTCCTGAGGTGTGGACCCCTGCGGTAGACCCATTCTGTTCACACTTGTATTTGTTATATGTGGACTTGTAGGGCCAGGATTCAGGGACATGGGTGACCCAGCTGGAGGCTATTGTGCTGTGCAATACAGTTTTGACCCACACAGAATATATGTGAAGATGCCTTGTCCTCAGCTGAAACTCCAGTCACCCGGCTCCCACCTCTAGGCAGGATCTCGGTTCTGACAGCCTCTGGTGCCTGCACCTTCCCAGTCTGTGGAAAGCTCCCTACTTGTCACAGGGAGAAAACTTGAGGAACAAATCATCTCTATTGATTAGTGAGTCAGGGGCACTCTTGGCCCCTTGGATGGAATGTGGCCGAATCTGAGGGACGCTGTGTGTCTCATAGAAGTCCCCCTTGTGGTTCTGAAGGCAGCAACTGAGAGCAGCCATCACTCCACCAACGTTAGTCCTTTGCTGTCTGATTCAGGTTTCAGGGCCTTGAAAACACAGATTAAAGGTAAAGAGATAGCAGGAGGCATCGTAATACACCATGCTGATCCTATCAGAAGACCCCAGGACAAGCTGTGTTAATTTCAGTCAGCGCAGGCTTCGGAATAAGAAAATGATCAGGGAAGGAGTGTGGGCACTGCACAGCAATAATGAGGTCCGTTCTCCAGGACAGCTGGACAACCCTAAATGTGAGTGCAACTGAGAGGTGTAATATGTGGGTCAAGAACTCAGACCTAGAAAAAGAACAAGGCAAATCACTGTTCCTGTTGAGGCAGAAAAGGAGTAAGGACTTGGTTGAACTGAACGGCACCAGCAGTTTGTTGGTTCTGACCGACAGTTACAGTAACTCCATCCCAGGACACAAACTCTGCCCAGGCTCACACGGGACGTGTACCGGGATGGACAATATTCTGGGTCATAAAATACACCTTAACACCTTTGAAATTACAGAAGTCATTCAAAGCATTCTCTCAGTCTATAATTGAATCAAATTAGAAATAAATCAGTAACCAAAAGGTAACTGAAAAATCCCAAAATATTTAGAGATTAAACAACACACTACTAAATAACACACAGATCAAAGAAGTCGTCACAGAGGTTTAAAAAAATACTTCAAAGAAAATGAAAAAGGAAAGTACATCTCATCAAATCTTTCGAGATGCAGGAGAACAGTCCTTACAGGAAATTCATAGTGTTGGACACACAGGTTATAAAAGAAGAAAGACACAAAGTCACCAAGCAAAACTTCTACTCCGGGAAACTAAGAGCCAAGATGAGCCAGTTAAATCCAAAGTAAGCAGATGGAAAGAAATAATAAAAAATTATAGCAGGAATCAATGAAATTGGAAACAGATCAATAGAGAAAATTAACACAAGCAAAAACTGGTTCTTTGAAAAGATCAATGAAGTTGATAAATCTCTAGGGTAAAAGAAAAATTACACAAATTCCTAATATCAAAAAAGAAAGGAGTATTACTATGCACAACGTTGGTAATAAAAAGATTATAAAGGAATGCTATGAACAGGTCTGTGCCCACACACTTGATAACATAGATGAAATTGACCAAGTCCTTGAAAGATACCATCTGCCAAGACTCAGAGAGAAAATCTGAGCAGGCCTGCATCAGTTAAAGAAATTGAACCAATAGCTACGTAATAATAACCTTTCAAAACTGAAAGCACCAGGTCCATATTGTCTCACTGGTGAATTTTACCAAACATTTAAGTGGCCAAAAAATGATCTCAGTTCTCTACAGTTTCTTCCAGAAAATAGAGAGGGAATACTGCCTAATTCATTCTGTGAGGCCACCATAACCCTACAACCTAAACCAGAAAAATATGCTGTAAGAAAGACAGTGTCTCAAGCCAGTGTTTCTCAGAAACATCGCTGCAGAGGTATTCAACAAATTATTAGTAAATTGAATCCATTGTATGAAAATAATTATATACCATAACCATGTGGGATTTATCTTAGGTTTGCAAGGCTCGTTCAACATGTGAAAATCAATCAATGTAATCTATTATATCTAAGACTAAAGAAGAAAAATCACATGATTATATCAAGAATGCAGAAAAAACATTTGATGAAATTCAGTTCTCGTTCATGTATTATAGCAAACTAGGCATGGGGGGGTGTCCTCGTCTTGGTAAAGAACATCTCCAGAGACCCCCACTGCTAACATCATACTAAATGGTCAAAAACTAGATGCTTTCCCCGAAGACTGGGAACAAGATGAGATGCACCATCACCATTCCTGTTCAGCATTGTACTGGAAGTTCTAGTTAATACAGGAGTAAATGGTATACAGATTGGGAAGGAAGAAGTAATACTGTCTTTCTTTACAAGTGATAGTGTGGTCTATGGTGAAAATACTAATGAAATCAACAATAAGGAAAAAACTTCTGGAACTTTGAAGTGACCGAAGCAGGGTTGCAGAATACAGAAGTCAGTGGCTCTCTTGTATGCTGGAAATGAACGATTGGAGTTTGAGATTAAAAACACAACAGCATTTACAGTAGCACCCCATCCCCCAAAATAAGGTATAAATCTAGCAAGATATGTCCTACATACAAGGTCTGTATGAGGAAAACTATAAGATTCTGATGAAAGAAATAAAAGAAAATTTAAGTAAATGGAGAAACATTCCATGTTCATGGACAGGAAGGCTCTGCATGTTTAAGTTCTCCCCAGCTTGGTTCACAGTCCCACTCAAGACTGGGTGGTGGGACAGGCTGTGGAGGACCGAGAGGGCTCACTTCCCTCCAGAACTCCAGGGCATTTCCTGGAGGGCCTCTGGCCCTGTTGTCCGGGAGGGGTGGAAACCACTTTTCTGCTTTCACTCTCAATAAAGAGTTTGATGATGAAAGGTTAAATCACTTTGTAAGTGTAAATTAGAATAGAAAATGTAAATTCCCTGTATGTTCTCTAAGCAATCAGAAAGAAGGCAGAGATACAGGAGGGACAATATTCTGGGTCATAAAATACACCTTAACACCTTTGAAATTACAGAAGTCATACAAAGCATTCTCTCAGTCTATAATTGAATCAAATTAGAAATAAATCAGTAACCAAAAGGTAACTGGAAAATTTCCTGCAAACTATAGGTAAAACCCAAATTTAGGACATGTTGGGTAGTTTAGGGTCATCCCAGGCTTTAGTTACTATATTCAGTTATAAAGCTCTTATGTTTTGATTAAAGGACTTCTTGGTGTGAGTTTGGCAGTTCACATCTGGTTCCTGCCGATGCCCACACCCTCCTCCGACTGAGAGATTGAAATACTTACTGTTGAAGTGGAGACCAGTGGCAGATGGATGCCACAAGGCCACGAAGGGCGCGGCTTCAGTTTTCAGGCCATCTTCGTTAAAAAGCAAAAACATGTCAAGTGGAATTTTAAAAACCATTCCAGATTCAGCTTACTGCAGTTTCATGATATCCAGCACATTGATTTCAACACAAGAGTTAAGTGCAAACTCCTCCTGAGGCACAGTGAGGACTCTGGAGACTGAGCCAAGGTTCGATGGACCTGTCTCCTTCCCCTGCATTCCCCTGACAGGCACGGCCAGGGGCACAGGACGCAGGGACGGCTGCACTGCACACAAGCTGTCTGCACACCAGCTCAAGCCTTCCATGTCAGCCTGCTGCCATCACCTGGTCAGAGAGATCGTGGATAAATTAGTGAAGTAAACATGCTGCTTTCTGAGTTAGTGATTATAGGTTTATATTTTATAAAGACATTTTAATGAAACCATGGTTAAATTGCATTTTATCTTGAATTCTCTGGAGTTGGATAATGATACACATATGCTAGTGTTGGAGTACTTTGTCTTAGTGGTCACCTGATTGATAAAATGTGAACAGACATCCTAAATTATGCCTTACGTGAGTTTTATTTCTAGTACTAAACATTGGATAAACTTAGCATGTGGTAGGGTAAACACTGCCCAAACTAGAATCTAATCTAAATGACGCGTCTTTGTTTTCCATTTGTGCAGTACACATTTTGGAACTTCGTACCCAAGAATTTATTTGAACAATTCAGAAGAATAGCCAACTTCTATTTCCTTATCATATTTCTGGTACAGGTAAGGCATCTTGTTAAACACAAATGTAGTAAGGATGTTTTATTCGTAGGTGGGTGCGTGCTGTTTGCTAAGGAAAGTGCGAATTTGCTGCCCCTCTTCTCCAGCTCAGTCATTGATTTTCGTAAGGGCAAACAACCTAAAAGACACAGGCGGTCGCCCTGTGCCTGTGTTGGTGGCCACCACCTTTCTCACTCTCCTTCATTGCTGCGAGGCATCAGGAGCTCTGTAATCGCAAAGTTCACAGCCAAGCGACACATCGCTACACTTACCTACACTCTTCCAGGTGTGTGGGGATGCGCCAGAAAAAATTCAGAGAAGTTATCCACCAAAAGACAGTTCAGAAAAAAGAAGGGAAGGAAGGAATAAAGAGTAAAAAACCCAGCAAGGGCGTGAGTTAGGGAACACTAGGGTGGACACGTTTTAAGAACAGCAACCTAATTTTTCTGAATCACACAAAATACAGTTGAAGACTTTTAAAATCTCCCCAACTAATTGAATTATCCAGATGATAGGATTAAAGTAAGACATCAGGCTGGGGTGGCGTCAGGCTGTATCTGCTGCTTGGCAGCCTTGGTTCTTGAAATGCCCCCTTTAATTAAAGAAAACTCTCCCCACTTTAAACTCAGTGAAGTGAAACGACTGACTTACTGTCTAAGTTACCTCTAGTGTTGGATATAGTGGGGTGCCCACAAAGAGGTTTTTTGTTTGTTTGTTTGTTTTTGAGACAGAGTCTCACTTTGTCACCCTCAGTAGCATGCCATGGTGTTATAGCTCACAGCAACCTCTAACTCCTGGGCTTAGTGATTCTCGTACCTCAGCCTCCCAGTAGCTGGGACTACAGGTGCCCTCCGCAACACCCGGCTCACAGCAACCTCTAACTCCTGGGCTTAGTGATTCTCATGCCTCAGCCTCCCAAGTAGCTGGGACTACGGGTGCCCTCCACAACACCTGGCTACTTTTTGTTGCAGTTTGGCCAGGGCCAGGTTTGAACCCCCTGCCCTCAGTATATGGAGCCGGTGCCCTGCCCACTGACTGAGCTACAGGCGCTGCCCTTTTCTTTTTTAGGCAGAGTCTCTGTTGCCCAGTCCATGACATCATAGCTCACAGCAACCTCAACCTCCTGGATTCAGGTGATTTTTCTGCCTCAGCCTCCCGAGTGGCTGGAACTATAGGCACCTACCCCGATGCCTGGGTAATTTTTCTATTTTCAGTAGAGACAGGGTCTCACTCTCACTCAGGCTAGTCTCAAACTCCTGAGCTCAAGAAATCCACCTGCCTCAGCCCTTCAGAGTACTGGGATTACAGGCGCGAGCCACTACCCAGCCACTGCATAGAATTTTAAATAAATAAATAAAGGAAAGGCTAAATGGTGGCCGAGGACAAGCAGCCTGCCTGCAGTCGCAGTTCGTGCTCCGAGGCTGATTCTGCCCTTGTCTTTGTGCTGCAGCTGATCATCGACACGCCTACGAGCCCCGTCACAAGTGGCCTCCCGCTCTTCTTTGTCATCACCGTCACTGCTATCAAACAGGTAAGCGCGTCGCCCACGAGAAAGAAAGCCGCTATCTCTGCTGTGTGAGTTTCCTTTTATTCAAAACAAGGGAATCTGACTTGTTTTAGTAGTTTGTGGAAGATTTAAGTTCTAAAAGTTCATTTTTGTAGCTGTTTTGGATTGGTACTTGAGCTGAAATGGGAGATGCCTTAGAACTTGAGTTGCTGGTTCGGTGCCTTTGAATTTAAGAGGAAAATTACGGTTTTCACATTCTAGATCAACCACAGGTGACTCCTGCTGTGGACCAGTCGCTTCCTGTTTCTGTCCCCCAGGAGTCGTGACCTGGAGCTCCCTCCTCCAGGCCCCTGCAGTGGGCTTGCTCAGGGCTGTCCTGTGTCTTTCTAGTTCTGATAAACAAAGCCAGCTTCTGACATTGAGAAGAGTGTCAGTTTCTCCCACCTCTGTTTATCCAGTTTAGTGGCTGAACTTCACTGTCTAGTCCCAGAAAACGTTTATCACCCAAGAGGAAATTCCATGCCCATGAGCAGCCCCCAACCCCGCCCTTGTGAGCAGCCCCCACCCCCCACCCCGTGGGCAGCCCCC
>NW_003852556.1:1044788-1046846 GCF_000181295.1 Otolemur garnettii | reverse complement strand
CCTGTGTGGATGCCCCACTGTGTTTGCCTCCTGTGTGTGGATGCCCCACTGTGTTTGCCTCCTGTGTGTGGATGCCCCACTGTGTTTGCCTCCTGTGTGGACGCACCCACTGTCTTTGCCTCCTGTGTGGACGCCCCACTGTGTTTGCCTCCTGTGTGGACGCACCCACTGTGTTTGCCTCCTGTGTGGACGCACCCACTGTGTTTGCCTCCTGTGTGGATGCACCCACTGTGTTTGCCTCCTGTGTGGATGCACCCACTGTCTTTGCCTCCTGTGTGGATGCCCCACTGTGTTTGCCTCCTGTGTGGACGCACCCACTGTCTTTGCCTCCTGTGTGGATGCCCCACTGTGTTTGCCTCCTGTGTGGACGCACCCACTGTCTTTGCCTCCTGTGTGGACGCCCCACTGTGTTTGCCTCCTGTGTGTGGACACGCCCACTGTGTTAGCCCCTTTGTCAGTGGGTGGGCATTTGGGACGCTTCTACTTTCTGACTAGTGTGAATAATGCTGCTGTGAACATTTGTGTCCAAGTTTTGTGTGGGCACAGGTTTTCTTTTTTCTCCCCATTCATTTGTTTTTCCTTGACAAATGATGAATAATAACATATTATGTATTTATGGGTGGACATAGGTTTCCCGTTTTCCTGGGAGCAGACTTGCTTTGGTGTCTGAGGAGCTGGCAGAGTTCCTCCAGGGTGACCAGGCTGGAGCAGTCACGTTCCCAGGAGCTGCACCGAGGGCTGTGTTCTCTGCAGTCTGGCTGATTCTCATCCATCTTTTTCTTATGGCCACCCCTGTGTGTTGTGAACCGGTCTCTGGATTTGCATTTCCCTGACGATTAAAGACCTCGAGCATCTTTTCTTGTGCATATTGGCCATGTGTATATCTTCCTTAGAGGAAGGTCTTCAAATCCTGTGCCCATTTTTAATTTGAGTTATTTGTCCTTTTATAGATAAATTATAAGAGTTCTTCACATATCCTGCAGACGAGCCCCTTATCTGCCACAAACTTTGAACCAATATTTGCTTTTCTTTGTGATAGACTTCTGTAGAGGCTGTGTTCTCATTCTCTCACATGCTGGGAAATGTCGCAGAGAGCAGGTGATCCACCACCCTTACGACTTTGCCATCTGGCAAACCCCAAATCCAGAGGCACACCAGTCAGTTCAGAAAACTTTCCCACTGTCTTCTGTTGTGTCTTTTTTCAAGATGCAACACCAAAGTCTTTGACCAAAATGTATGTGTTTGTCTTTGGGGGAGAATTTCAACATCTGTGCCTGTGCTTTCTTAAGGTAGAAGGGTCCTGCACAGCTGTCAGCCAGAGAGTCAGGCCAGGCTGCTCCCCCTGTGCGTCAGCTGAGGGCTGGATTCCTCACAGAGCAGCCGGTGCTGGTTACCTAAGAAAACACACTGTGCAGGAGAGCTGAGGCTGTCATGGGCATCAGAGCTGGCCAGGGTCACTGAAAGGCTGGGCCGCCAGGCCTTGTGAAAGACTTGGTTCTGTAATGAAGGAGAAATATGGCCAGCAGGTATGTTTCCAAGTGAGATATTTATGTTCAGCTGGTAGAAATATAATTGGTGCCAAGTTTCTTGAGGACTTCTGGCATTTTATATTAAAAGCTTGAAAGTCTTATCTTTTGACCCAGACATTTCCTTTTTAGGAAGTTATCTTAAGGACATGTCATAATAGGCACAAAGATACACTTAAATATAGTGTTGAGATGTACTTGGATAATCATCTTTATCAAACATCTTTGCAATCATAAAACTGTGAAAATTTAAGGCAGCCTAAACTGCCATGGAGAACATGTGCCATGTCGAGGGCACAAAGG
Source organism: Otolemur garnettii (assembly GCF_000181295.1). Classification (NCBI taxonomy): domain Eukaryota; kingdom Metazoa; phylum Chordata; class Mammalia; order Primates; family Galagidae; genus Otolemur; species Otolemur garnettii. The sequence goes on along the minus strand of NW_003852556.1, from coordinate 1,045,017 downwards.
AGCGTAGTGTGTGTTGTGTGATCCAAGCTTGAGAAACAGCTCCTACAGGCTGAGTCACGCTCATGTGTGACTAACATGGCATTTCTCTTTCCCTTCCCCTCCATCCATCCATCCTTCCTTCCATCAGTCCTTCTATCCTTCCATCTATCCTTCCTTCCATTCATCCTTCCATCCTTCCATCCTTCCATCTGACCTTCCATCCTTCCATTCATCCTTCCATCCTTCCATC
>NW_003852556.1:1042882-1044474 GCF_000181295.1 Otolemur garnettii | reverse complement strand
TTCCATTCATCCTTCCATCCTTCCATCCTTCCGTCTGTCCTTCCATCCATCTTTCCATCTGTCCTTCCATCCATCCTTCCATCTTTTTTTTCTTTTCACACCTTGTATTTGTATTTTTATTTTTTTTGGCAATTTCACAAATTTAATAAAATTGGGTATAAATAATTGATATTTTAAATTTTCACTGAGAAAGACCATTAAACTCTGGCTGGCCCACGGAACATTTGCTGTTGGTGTACTTTGAGTGTATGGCCAGTACTGAGAACATTGATAAAGTCTAGTGCACGTTATTTACTCATTCTGTCATCAGCCCCACTGAAGAATGGTGACAAATAGTTAATTTTTCCTTGCTTTTTAAAAAATTTTCTCTATACATATACATGTGTTTATTTGGTTTCCACTTTTTGCCTTCACAAAATTAAAAAGGCTTAAAGTTTAACAACAATAACAATGTTTAAGATAAAAACTAAAAACAAAAACCTTGTAAAGAACAAATAAAGATAAATACATGTGGAAAAGAAATCAGATGATTGCTGCAATGAATTACTAAGCAATAATAATAATAATGTAAAAAAAGTAACATTCACATTGTCAGATTAAAGTAGGTCTATCATAGAAGGCTTTGACTCTGAGGTTCAGTATGGAGTCATCAGTCAACTTCTCTTTTTTTCCAAAGTCTCAAAAAATAGACAACTACTATTTAAATCAAAATAGAAGATAATTTCAAAAAACAGATCATGACAAATCTTATAGACAATAGAAAAAGAAGAAATACTTTAAAATCATTTTATTTCATCTGGATATACCTGATATTAAAATTGGAAAAAATATATTATTATAAAGGGAAATTACAAACATATTTCACTTATAAATGAGGATGCAATATCCTAAACAACATACTAACAAGTTGAATTAAAAATTATTATTCAAATAATGTACTTTGGTCAGAATTAAATCCAATTAAATTCAATTTATTAGTCACTATTTTCTTTTTTTTTCTTTTCTGTTCCCCCACCCTCTTCCCTCCTTCTCCTTCTCTCTCTGCTCCCCTTTCCCCTACCCCCCACCATGTCATTAATTGTTATTAATTGTCCTCATATCAGAGTTGAATACATAGGATTCATGCTTCTCCATTCCTTTGATGCTTCACTAAGAATAATCTGTTCCACCTTCATCCAGGTTAATACAAATGCTGCAAAGTCTCAATTTTTTTTTTAATGCCCGAATAGTATGTCATGATATACATATACCACAGCTTGCCAGTCCGTTCCTGGGTTGAGGGGCATTTAGGCTGTTTCTACATTTTAGTGATTGTAAACTAAGCTGTGATAAACAGTCTAGTACAAATGTCTTTATAATAAAAGGTTGTTTTTCCTTCTGGATAGATGCTCGGTAATGGGATTGCGGGGTCAAATGGGAGGTCTAGGTTGAGTTCTTTGAGGTTTCTCCATACTTCCTTCCAAAATGGTTATATTAGGTTGCAGTCCCACCAGCAGTGTAAAAGTGTTCCTTTCTCTCTACATCCCCACCAGCATCTGTTTTGAGATTTTGTGATATGGGCCATTCTCACTGGGGTTAGATGATATCTCAGG
>NW_003852556.1:1035104-1042620 GCF_000181295.1 Otolemur garnettii | reverse complement strand
CCCGCCACCTTAGGTGTATGTGGCTGGCGCCTTAGCCGCTTGAGCCACAGGCGCCGAGCCTCGTCTGTCTTCTTTAGAGAAGGTTCTGTTTATCTATCTTCCCTAATGATGTATGGGATTGTTGGGTTTTTTTCATGTGAATTAATTTGTCTATAGATCCTAGTTATTAAGCTTTTGTCTGATTCAAAATACGCAAATATCCTTTCCATTGTGTAGGTTGTCTATTTACTTTCGGTTTTTGTCTCCTTAGCTTTTCAGTTTAATTAAATCCCATTTGTTTATTTTTGTTGTTGCAATTGCCACAGCCAACAGCCTTCTTCATAAAGTCTTTCCCCAGGCCGATATCTTCCAGTGTTTTCCCTATGCTTTCTTTGAGGATTTTTATTGTTTCATGCCTTAAATTTAAGTACTTTATCCATCTTGAATCAATTTTTGTGAGTGGAGAAAGGTGCGGGTCCAGCTTCAGTCTTTTACATGTGGATATCCAGTTCTCCCAGCACCATTTATTGAATAGGGAGTCTTTCCCCCAGTGTACATTCTTGTTTGGTTTATTGACAATTAGGTGGTTGTAAGTTGTTGGTTTCATTTCCTGGTTTTCCATTTGATTTCAAATGTCTATGTCTCAGTTTTTGTGCCAGTACCATGCTGTCTTGACCACTATGGCTTTGTAGTACAGCCTAAAATCTAGTATGGTGATGCCCCCAGCTTTGTTTCTATTACTAAGAACTGCCTTAACTACACGGGTTTTTTTCTGGTTCCATACAAAACGCAGAATCATTTTTTCCAAGTCTTAATAGAGATGGTGTTGAATCGGTAGATTGCTCTGGGAAGTATAGACATTTTAACAATGTTGCTTCTTCCCAGCCATGAGTATGGTATGTTCTTCCATTTGTTAAAGTTCTCTGCTATTTCTTTTCTTAGGGTTTCATAATTTTCTTTATAGAGGTCCTTCACCTCTTTTGTTAGGTGTATTCCTAAGTATTTCATTTTCTTTGGGGCTACGGTGAGGGGAGTTGTATCCTTAATTAGCCTCTCATTTTGTTGTTGGCGTATACAAAGACCGTTAAACTCCAGCTGGTCCACGGAACATTTGCTGTTGAGGTACTTTGAATGTAGGGCTTTGTGGACATTGAGTATATCCTGAGACATTACTGTATTTTTTGATGACTTCCAAGGGTCTTATGGTTGGCATCCTTCCATCCGTCCTTCCATCCATCCTTCTGTCTTTCTATCCTTCTCTCCATTCTTCCTTCCATTCTCCCATCCTTCCATACTTCTGTCCTTCTGTCTTTCCATCCTTCTCTCCATCCTTCCTTCCATCCTTCCATCCTTCTGTCCATCTGTCCTTCCATCCATCCTTCCTTCCATCCTTCTGTCCATCTGTCCTTCCATCCATCCTTCCATCCTTCTCTCCATCCTTCCATCCTTCTGTCCATCTGTCCTTCCATCCATCCTTCCGTCCTTCCATCCTTCCGTCCTTCTGTCCATCTGTCCTTTCATCCATCCTTCCGTCTTTCCATCCTTCTCTCCATCCTTCCTTCCATCCTTCCATCCTGTCCATCTGTCCTTCTATCCATCCTTCCATCCTTCCTTCTATCCTTCTGTCCTGTCCATCTTTCCTTCCATCCATCCTTCCGTCTTTCCATCCTTCTATCCATCCTTTGTCCTTCCATCCTTCCATCCTTCTATCCATTCGTCCTTCTATCCTTCTGTCTTTCCGTCCTTCTCTCCATCCTTCCTTCAATCCTTTTGTCCTTCTGTCCATCTGTCTTTCCATCTGTCCTTCTGTCTTTCCATCCTTCTATCCATCCTTCATCCTTCCATCCTTCTATCCATTCGTCCTTCCATCCGTTCTTCCATCTTTCCATCCTTCTATCCATCCTTCGTCCTTCCATCCTTCCGTCCTTCTGTCCATTTGTCCTTCCACACATCCTTCTTTTCCTTTGCTTTTTCAGGGTTATGAGGACTGGCTTCGCCATAAAGCAGACAACGCCATGAACCAGTGCCCTGTTCATTTTATTCAGCATGGCAAGCTTGTTCGGAAGCAGAGTCGAAAGCTAAGAGTAAGTAATAACTGATCCGTTTACCTGGTTTAAAACCAGTACAATTTTTTAAAAACTAAGTTTTAGCCAGATTGGGTGTTGACTGTGGTCCCAGCTGCCGAGGGGCTGGGGCCCCGTATGGTCGTGCCTTTGAGTAGCCACTGTGCTCCAGCCTGAGCAATATAGAGAAACCTTGGCTCTAAGAACATATTTAAGTTAAAAAATTATAAGTTTCATTTTCTGTGGCAAAACAGTTTGAAGATTATTCTGTTGAATGTGCCCCTCCTCGACAGGCTCTCACTGCTCACAAGCTACTGTTACTACCGCTTCCAGTTTTTGAAAAAAACTTGTAATATTTATTTATTTATTTGGTTGGTTGGTTTTTCAATTGACTTTATTTTCTCAGAATAGTGTTAGGTTCACAGAAAGACCATGTGGACAGTACAGAGCATTCCCATGTTCCGGGGACTCTACTCGCCCCCAGCTCCACCCTCTAACATCCCACACCAGGATCTTCTGAATTTAAAACTATTATGAGACCATACCAACCAGCAAGACAGGGAAAGGCCTAAACACTTAAACATTTTGTTTTAAAATGAGATAAAGTCCTATCAGTATAAATTTCACTATGTAGAAATTCATGAAAATTGGAACAAAACCTACGTGAGGTTTGGTTCACGTCGTAAAAGTTTTTACTTGTTATTGATATGTAATAGTGGTACATATTTTGATACCTATAAACTGAGTATGATAATCAAGTTAGGGTAACTGGGATACCCATCTCCTCAAGCGTCTGTCTTGTCTTTGTGGTGGGAATGTGACAGTTATTGTACAGTGATGTGGCTGCCCCGGGTTGCCCCAGAGTAACAGGCAGTAGTGGGCTTTAGCCCCCAATCTGCCCATGAACTCAGCACCAGCCCAGGTGGTTCACACTTTCCTGCCCCCTCCCTGCCCCTCCAGCCCAGCCTGGCCCCCAGTGCTTTCCTGAAGCCAAAGGAGGGAACAGCAGCCTGCAATCTGGTCAGCCTGGAAGCAGGAGTATCAGCCCCCCACCCCCCTCAGTAGCCAGGAGCCCCAGGGCACATGGATCATGGCAGCCCTTCAGAAAGCTGTCTCACTTTGTTCCCGGTAGTAATGTCTTACACACTCCTGGGTGCATTTTTAAGTTTTAAACAATACTTTTGGTTTATGAGTTTTGCTGTCCAATGTTTTCATAGTTCTGAATAAGCTTCCTCAGGTAGCTCAGATTGGTAGAGCCTCCCCAGAAGTCATAGAGGTGGTAGAGACGGGCCATGGGGACAGTGGGGGCTCCGTCCACCTCAGCCCAGTCTCAGCTCCGACCCTCTGAGCAGTCTCCTTCAGCGGTTTTGCTTCCCTTTGCAGAGTCTCCCATACTTGCAGGCAAACATATCTTTCTTAAAAAGCAGACTGAAATGGTGTCTCCTCCCATATGGTTGAACTCATCACGCCTTGTCTCCTGTGGGAAGTGCCTTCCCTACCTTGTACGGTGTAGTAACTGGAGAATTCCAGCCCAACTACACTGCACAAGAAAGGAGACCAGGCCTTTTCTGCGTCCAGCATCCAGCTTTTCTTGGCAGTAATGACTAATACCCTAGAGGTGCTAGGGCCATCAAAAAAATGACCTGTAAATTTGTTTTTCTTTTTCAATTAAACTTTTTATTTTGAGATAATTATAGAGTCATGTGCTGTTGTAAGAAATGGCACAGAAATGCCCTGTATATGATTCACCCTGATCTGTCTCTAAGATCTGGGCATTTTGAAATTATAAAGGGAATCACACAGTCTAACCTTTTGGGCCGGCTGTTTCTGCTCAGCCTAACGCGCTGGGGTCTACCTAACTTGTGGACCAACAGCTGCATTCTTTTGTTTCTGAGGAGTAGTCCATGGTGTGGGTGTGCCATGTTAGTTGTCCCCACGTTGAAGGACATTCAGGTATATCCAGTTTGGGACTCTTTACCAGTAAAGCCACTGTGAACATTTGTGTTCAGGATACTGTATTAATACAGTTTTCACTTCTTTAGTGTAAAAGCTCAAGAGTTTGCTTGCTGGATGGCTGATAGCTCCATTTGCAGTTTTAAAGGAGCTGCAGAGCCACCTCTGTTCCCCCAGCCACGTCAGCCTCACAAGTCCCCGCATCTTCAGAGCTGGGTGTCATCGCTTATCACACTAGCAGCTCTGACACCTTGGGCACCAGACACCCCTCTGGGTGCCTGTCTGCGGCTGTGCAGCTGCCTGGTGACAGGTCTGCACATATTTCCCCCGTTTTCCGTTGGCTCGTTGGACGTTCTGCTTGCTATGGAGTTTTGAGAGTTTATATATTCTGGATGCTAGAACTTTGTCAAGTATGAGATTTGTAATGCTCTTAGTGGAACATTTTATAAAGGCAAAAGCTTTTAATTTTGATGAAGTCTAATTTCTTGATCTTTCCTTTTGGGGAATGAGCAGTGAGTGCCCTGCCTCACCCTGGAGGCCAGAGAGCCTCTGCTGTGTTTTCTCTGAAATTTTACAGTTTCATGTCACGCGTAAGTTCAGAATTGCTTTGAATTCGTTTTTTACGTGAGGCGTGAGGTTCACGTCAGGTGGGTTTGTTTGTTTGTCTGGTTTGGGGGTTTGCTTTTTAACCTTCAACCCTCCATGGGTGTCTAGTTGTCCAGCACTATTTGCCAGCAAGGCTGCCCCTCTGTGGTTTTGCACCTGAATTGCTTTCACATCTCTGTCCAAGGTCAGCTAAGCACACATTTGTGGAGCTCTTTCTGGAATTTCATTAGACCTGTAGGTCTAGACACTAACCTCTGGTTTAGTCTCAGAAACTCACTGTGTGCTGTGACCATCGTGTCATGTGACAGAGGAGCCTGCAGTGTAGACAGGGCACAGTGACACTCCGATCCCAGAGGTGCCTCCAGCAGTCTCAAACTGTCCAAGCAGCCAGGGGGACTTGCACTTGTGGGGTTTGGTGGCCACACACCTTCCAGGCACAGTCCACTCACTGAGAGGCTTCCTTGGTGATGAAATAAATTAGATGCAGATGGTTACGTTTAATTTAAAATCAATGTGATGAACATCCCTGTTTCACTTTACTTTAGTGCCACTTTTGCTTTATTTGCTGTCCTGCTTTGGTCACCTGGACAGTATCCTGGTTCTGCTGACCAGGAAGCCCTTGGAACTCAAGTGTGCTAGTTATGAAACACCCAGACTTAGAGCAAAGGCTTCTGGCCGGAATTGGCCACTTTAACAAAACGCTTCAGTGCACCTGTCCTGCTTGGTCTGAATCAAGCGTAATCTTGTCAGGATGTCTGTTCCCGCTGTCACTGCACAGCCTCAGCCACAGTGCACCCAGCCGCTCCTCTGATCTGCTGTGTGTGTGGAAACCCCGCCTGGTCTCCCCTTGGCGCCAGCAGATGTGTGGAAAAGGCCTCTTTCTTGAGTCCTGATATGAGTGACCACCCTGAGAAGAGGCTCCTGGCATGCCGGGCATGAGTCTCTCCCAGGTGGGATTTCAGCACTTCCTCTTTCTATGTGTCCTGCAGGTTGGGGACATCGTCATGGTGAAGGAGAATGAGACCTTTCCCTGTGATCTGATCTTCCTGTCCAGCAGCCGGGAAGACGGGACATGCCACGTTACAACTGCCAGCTTAGATGGAGAATCGAGTCACAAAGTACGAGCCTCTTCTGTGAGGTCCCAGGGCAGGGCCTGGGCTCTCGTCTCAGACTGTGCCCATGTGGCCGCAGAAACTGTCACCCTGCAGGCTCAGCGCCCAGGGAAGAGCCAGGGAGCTGTGGTGCCACATTGGTGTGCATTTAAGATGTGTGGCATGTTATGAGACAAATGCGTACCTGTGTGCTGAGACGGTGTGTAGTGGGACAGAGTGACACAGTTGCCATCCCAGTAGTCTCCCATCTCCCTCCAGCCAAGGCAGGAGCGGCTGTGCCCGCTCACTGAGCAGGAGTCCTGAGCTGTGCCCTCCTGCTGTGCGTCAGCTCTTGACGGCTCAGCACTCCCGCTGGCTGCTTCTGTCCTTCTGCCTCCATCTCCCCGTTTTCTCACCACTTTTCCCTCTCAATGTCTGTAACAAACAACCATCTCAGGCTCACCTCAGTGTTGGCCTGTGTCATTCAGCTGATGTGATGTGTCAGATTAAGGATTTAGTGAATAGATTGTTGGAATTTTAAAACTATTCATTATAGTATTCAAAATTAATATCTTTACTAGCCTAGAATTATGTGAAGTTACACACGATTCTAGATTGTGAAAGCACCTTAACAAGGATGTGGTGAAATCAGTTCATGATTAATTTAGTGCAATCAGTGTGGGCAGTTGATGCACAAATCGTACTTAAAAGGAAAAATAAGCACTATAAATTTTGAGGTTTTTGTTATTTAAAAAATCTGAAAGTTTCTAAGGCATTATGAAAGTGAGCATAGCTTAGTGGATCCAACCTTTTCTAAGTCATTATCTCACAAATTTACAAGTCTAAAATGGTATTTAAGTAATGCTGATGGATACGGACAATGTCAACAATAGATCAACTATGGATTTTCTTTATAAAATCACCAAAGGATATGCCAGTCTTTCATGGGTAATTCAGGATGCTGTATAAGGCCTGTGGATTTTTTTCAGCTAAACTTATTTAACAATTTCTATGTAGCACATCCCAGGAGAACTAATAGCCCATATAGTAGAGCATAAGCAAAGTACTTCCAGGAGCAGAAAGCCCTAAATGAGGCAGGTGTCTGCTGTAAGGGGCTGCTGGTCCCTCCGGAGTGGAAGGAACTCATGATCCAGTCACAACCTCTGCGGGCAGTGGCCGGCATGACTGAGGCCGGGCTGCTTTACTTCCCTGCACTTTTCACATCTGAAAATGGAGACGAACCTGTCTTTCAGGATTCGTGTAAGGAGATAAATAGAAAATTTCCTGAAGTGCTAGACACACAATGAGTGTCCCCACATCCGTGCCCTTTGTGAGGGTGGTGCAGTGATTGTAGCTGCTGTCTGTTCTGACTCACTGCACAGCCTGCTTGTCCTACACGAGGGGTTCAGAGGCACCATGTCTGCCCCAGGCCCTGGTGTGTGGGCTCTTCCCTGCTCCTCCCTCATACCTCTTGCTGGTGCCCATAGGTGCTGTCTGGGCAGGTGGTGCTGGATGTGCTCCCAGAGCAGGATCGTGTAGTCACAGGCCCCTCCCCAGACTTGCTGCCCAGAAACTCAGGGGTAGGGCCCAGGACTGGGGACTAACAGGCCTTGGGGTTCTGCTGCATGCCAGGGGCTCAGACAGTGGGGGACAGTGCCAGCCATTCCTTCAGTGCCCTGGCTGCAGAGCGGTCAGCTATTTTAAGAGAATAGGGATATGTCAGCTCCTAAATTTGTTTCCTATTTGATAGGTGCTCCTATGACAGATGAATCAAAGTGTTCAATTTTGCAGAATAATTCCCAGCATTGCTATTTGTTCTGTTAG
>NW_003852556.1:1030111-1034949 GCF_000181295.1 Otolemur garnettii | reverse complement strand
CACCGGCCATTTTTTAGTTGCAGCCATCATTGTTGTTTGGTGGGCCCGGGCTGGGGATTCGAACCCGCCACCTTAGGTGTATGTGGCTGGCACCTTAGCCGATTGAGCCACAGGCGCCGAGCCTGTTCTGTTAGTTTTAAGGTGAGGAAACTGGTAAGAAGGGAGAACTGGAATTTTCTGGCATCTACTGGATATGGAAATGTCAGTGGGACCTTCTCATCTCTAATGTTTATAAGCTCTTATTATACATCTCTCTAGGGTGGCCAGGCCTGTAATTGGGTTTATTTGTATGCTCAGAACACTAAATTTGGGGTGCCCTGGGCTGGAGGCACCAACTGCAAGGTTTGTGCTGGTCATTTTGGCTGTGAGCTCATGTGTCTTACCCCCCTGCAGACTCACTATGCCGTCCAGGACACCAAGGGCTTCCACACCGAGGAGGACATCGGCCAGCTCCATGCCACCATCGAGTGCGAGCAGCCACAGCCCGACCTCTACAAGTAAGCAAGTCTTAGCCCTCGGCCACCACCCTCACACCCTGAGTGCACTGGTGCCTCTCCTAGAATAGGGCTATTTGCACAGAAAGTGTAAATCACCGATTAAAAAGTGAGACTGAGTCTAAAATATGTTACTTTTCACAGATGAGCGCCATTCAAATCTGTAGCTAATTTAATGCAGCCATTTCAAGTGGCTTCAGGGAACAAAATTTATTGAAAAAAAGTAAAATGGGCAGCACCTGTGGCTCAAAAGGGTAGGGCGCTGGCCCCATATGCCAGAAGTGGCAGGTTCAAACCCAGCCCCAGCCAAAAAAGAAAAAAAATAAAGTATTCTCAATTTCGAGGCAGCCATTTTCAGACTGGGTTAAGGGCTGCTGAGCAGAAAGCAAGGCAGGAATGCCAGGAGCAGAGTGGGCTGGCACGTCTACACATGGCAGCTTCCACACCCAGGACCACAGCTCACCATCCCAGCTTCCTCCCTGGGCCAGGTGGGTGAGTGGAACAGACACAGGGAGCCGTGTGCTTTGGGTCCATGGGCACCACAATTAGTAACTTGACTTTTTCATTGCCAGGTTTGCTGGTCGTATAAATGTTTACAGCGATCTGAATGACCCCATGGTGAGGTGAGTGTTTCTTGCCAACACTTTGGCCATTTTCATCTTTATTCTTACATTAGAAGTTCATTCCTTTATTGATGAGAGTCTCCCAGCCTTGCTGCTGCTGCTTTGCAAGTAGAACTGTGCTCTGCAGAAGGACCAGGATCTACTCTCTGGTATCGTTTCTCTTGGACACAATGATACTGGACCATCAAGCAGCCCAGGAAGCTTCAGGACCCTAGGCAGTGGCTCCAGGGTGGGGAGGATGCGGCTTTCCCATGAGGAGTGCCCAGTGTGTCTTCACAGGGAAGCTGACAGACTTCAGACATGAAGGTCATTTTCTTGGAAAGTATCAATTTGCTCATGATCATTCCTGAGATGAATGATAGGGAGATGCTGACATCCTGGGAGGTGGGACCCTATTGTTGAGGTTGAGTCTGTGACGGGGCCACTCACAGCATAGCGGTCTCTCCAGCCATGTTCCTGCAGACTCAGCAGCAACCCGTGGGGCATGTCCTAGGAGAGAGTGCCCCCCACACACACACCTCTCCTGGAGGCCTGAGATGGCCACCCTGAGACCCAGCCTTGCTGTAGAGACCGGCGCTTACTCCTGGGACTAGGGGCTTTTATATGACACTGTTTCAAGGTCCACCCACTGTTGACAATGAGGTATTTGAATTTGGCTTTCGGGAGGTTTTGAAGCTGCTGCTTTTCCATAGGGAAGTAATTTTTCTTCTGATTTAAGCAGTCTCCAAGTTGCAGATATACTGTTATGGCATTGCATATTAAAGAAAATATTTTCCCAGAAGTGAAAACAAACTCACTGGGAAATTACTGCAAAATAAATCCTGAAATGTAAGTCCTGGTTCTTGTCCCCTGGAGAGGCCCCTGGTGTTCCTGTCATGGGGAGGACATCCGTGCACTTCTTAGCCTGTCTGGGTTATTGTTAACCTCCACTGGCTGGTGGGCACTTTTCAGGGTTGGTGGAGGCCTTGCCATATTTTTCCTAAGTATATTTTATTCTAAAAAATTCCTAGTTTTTTCCTAGTTTGAGTGAATAGAATTAGGTTTACTCACGCCTGTGGGTTTTATGCAAAATCGTGAAGATTGGGGGCTTTTCATGCTGTGTTTAGGTGAGTTCTGCCACTGAGTCTGGTCACACTTTGTGTGTTTGTACTCTTGAGTAGGCTTTTAATATTGGAGTTTTTAAAGATGCTTGTGAATTTGTGGTGTGACTGTTATGAATTATACTTCAGATTCTTGGATTAGTCATGATGATATCCATTCACCCTGTCTAAACTAGAAGCAGAATCTCTCAAGTGAATTATTCTTAGACTTCCTTTTAAAAGGGCTTTTGCTTTCATAAACACATATGACGTGTTAGCTTTGCAAACAGAAGCTAGTAGTCCCTTAACACTGCAGATTGGTCTGCAGCCCAGGGATCTCTGTCTGCAGTGACAGTCAGGCAGCACAGGGAGCAACCCTGAGTCCAGCAGGCAGCTGCCGTCCAAGGCCATGCTCTTGGCCCCACCAGCCTTCAGATGGGTATAGTTCTGAGCTGTATCCGCCAAATACACTGAATGCACTTTAAAGTTAGAATATTCAGCAGATTCTCAACTTTGCCCAGCAGAAAGATCTATAATTAATATACTATATTTAGCACACTAATAAATTAAAAACAAACATCAGCAGATCCTTCTAGTCCATCCTCTTCACCCACCATAGAGACTGTGAGGACGTTGTCAGTGGCGACATCTTCAGATTTGCAATTTGCTGCTTGTTTCTCTGTTGCTCCTTTGGAAACGAGGAAAGGTCATTTTCCATCCGCCCGGGAACCACAGAGATGCGAGGTCCTCGTGGCAGAGACACGCCTTTGTGCTCACTGTTCCATGGGGACAGTCACGACCACGGCAGCTGGGCACAACTATACACAGACCCCCTGCAGCTTGGCTGCTTGCTGCTTAGGGCCCCATTGTTGTCCTGGCTTCGTCTTTAGAAATGTCACCATGTGAAATGAGACCCCTGAGTCTCACTGGGGATGGGACAGAAGTGCATGCCCTACCCTCAGCATTTCCGGAACCTTCTGGGACCCTCTAGCACAGCTGCCCTCAGACTGGAGCATATTGGATGAGGGTTGCCCAGGGTGGGTCCCAGGGTTCTGACTCAGGCCTGACAGCTCCTCACTGTGGTCTTTCAGGGGTGCTGGGTGCTGCAGGACAGGCCAAGACCCTGCATCCACAGGCCCCCAAGGGGCACAGACAGATCCCCACAGGGCATTGTGCTGGTTCCACAGATGGATGCTGCACACTTCCCCAGTGACCTGGGCCGACCTCAGTATCCCAGATGTGTGAGATCTGGGGAGCAGGCGTGTTGCTTTCCTGGCCCTGCCCTGCCGCCCACTGTCTGCTTCGTGCTGGTGCCTCATCTTCCTCCTCTTTACAGGCCATTAGGATCAGAGAACCTGCTTCTGAGAGGAGCCACACTCAAGAACACCGAGAAAATCTTTGGTAAATACTTAGTAAATTAAAAACAAACAAAATACTCAGTAAATTGTTAAAAACAGCTTCTAAAATTAAGGATTATGTAGGGGAAGCTGAAGCCCACAGCACTGTCCTGAGAGCGTTTCTTCATGCTTTGAGGTGATGTAGCAGAGACAACTTCGCCTCACTGAAATTTAGACCAGTGTTAAGGGGTGACCTGAGCCCTAAGCAGTGGCCTCGGAGAATCCAGCAGCTGGCCTCGAAATACATCCAGTGTATTAAGTGCTATAGTTTTTGACTCAAAAACGTAAGATTGTATCCATAAAAGAATTCACAGAATATATTTTTGCAAGAAATTTCTTGTAATATGCGCCTTTCTTTGGTAGTGTCTCCCGCTTCTTCCTGTGTTTTAATTCAATGAGAAAACCGTTTAAAATAAACGAGCGTGGCCTACTGTCGGAAAACCCAACAGAGTTGTCCCGAGTATCTGTGGGGTGTTGGTTTCAACCAGGAATGCCCGAGTCCCTGCTAGGAAATGGTGCATTGGTTGTATGTACTCTGTACACTTCCTCCCATACACCCTAAATTATCTTTATCCTATAATCCCCAATGCAATGTAAATAATTGTTTGGCTGTGTTGTTTTAATTTATATTATGTTTATGACCATATTATTATTTTATCGGAGTGTTATTTTATTTAATGGAATATTTTCCATACCCAGTTGGTGGACCCCCCCAACTGTGGAGGGTCCGCGGTATGTTAAAATATGAACTTTATAAAAAACAGAGTACAGGCCGCTCTGTAAACTTGAAAAAGTCTTTGTTTTGAAGACACCATTTTGTGGCTCTGGACAGCCAGCTTGCCTGCCTTTTACCCCAGAACCACTTTGGCCATAACTGTGTGTAAGGTACTAAAAAGGCCCTTGGTCACTGTCACCACACTCTTCCTATCTGCAGGCGTTGCTATCTACACGGGCATGGAGACGAAGATGGCACTAAATTATCAGTCCAAATCCCAGAAGCGATCCGCTGTGGAAAAGTAAGGCTTTGCCCCACCACGTGGTAAAAGTGTGCCAGTTAAAGCACCATCAGCTGCTGAGTGTCAGAGGTTTCAGAAGTAGAGGCTGCAAAGCGAAACCTTCACAAGATCTGCTAAGACCTGGGTTAAGGACCAGCCTGCTCCTCTGCTGGGGCCTTCCTCCCAAAGCAGTGCTCCCTCCCCTCCCCTCCCCCCTTCCCCTCCCCTCCCTTCCAGAGCAGTGCTCCCT
>NW_003852556.1:1002607-1029787 GCF_000181295.1 Otolemur garnettii | reverse complement strand
CCCACTTCCCTTTCCTCCTCTCCTTCCCCACTTCCCCCTTTCCCCTTCCACTCCCTCATTCCTTCCTCCCTCCCTCCTCTCTTCCCCCCTCTCTTCCCCCCTCTCTTCCTCCTCTCTCCTCCTTCCTTCCTTTCTTCCCTCCCTCCTTTCCCTCCCTAGTAGTTGTAATCACTAAATTTTCAACTTATTTGTTGATATTTAATGGTAGAAAGAATTGATTTCTGGATGTTCCTTTAAATTACAGAATCCAGTCTGTGCAGAGAGGTTGTCAGCAACATGATTATGCACAATTCTCCCTCCTGTCTGCAAACTGCCCCTTTGCTTGTTTCTGTCCCTAGCAGCCTCTGGAATTACGTGAGCAGGGGGCGCAGGCGCGGTGGGCTCCCCTTCTGTCCTCACTGCATCTGATCAGGGGTGTTGGCCTGGAGCACGTGCTGTGCCCCTCCTGTTCTGAGTCTTCTGGTATGTTCCGAGGAAGTGACCGAGGCTGTCCTGTGTCACAGGTCCATGAATGTGTTCCTCATCGTGTACCTCTGCATCCTGATCAGCAAGGCCCTGATAAACACCGTCCTCAAATACGTGTGGCAGAGTGAGACATTTCGAGATGAGCCCTGGTATAATCAGAAAACTGAGTCAGAAAGGCAGAGGAACCTGGTATGGACAGCAGCTCCCTCTGTGACTAAAGACGGCCTGGCGTTAGTGTGCGACTGATCACATGCATGTGTAGATTCATTCACTGAGATTTAAAGTCTCAGGAGAGACCAAGTGTTCCCAGTGCCTTCAGGAATTTGAACACACAAGTGTAGAAAGGTGTTGAGTCCCACTCTAAATTGATATGGATGGTACCTTACATACTTTTTCCCTGGAACCTTGTGCTTTGTTTAGGGGTGCCTAGTGAATACTTTTTAATGATTATGAGGTACATGGTACATGTTTGTGGTAATGCACTAGGTCCAGAGTAGGGCCATGTGCAAACTCAGCCCTGTGTGCACTGAGCCCAGAGCAGGGCCATGTGCAAACTCAGCCCCGTGTGCACTGAGCCCAGAGTAGGGCCGTGTACAAACTCAGCCCCATGTGCACTGAGCCCAGAGCAGGGCCATGTGCAAACGCAACCCCATGTGCACTAAACCCAGAGCAGAGCCGTGTGCAAACTCAGCCCCATGTGCACTGAGCCCAGACAGGGCCATGTGCAAACCCAAGCCTGTGTGCACTAAGCCCATAACAGGACTGCCTGCAAACCCAGGGTATACTAAGCCCTGAGTAGGCACCCTGTGCAGTGAGCCTAGAGGAGGGCCATCTTGGTGTGTCAGCCTATCCTCTCCCACAAAACTGATGGCTTCAAAGATCAGAGTAAAAT
Organism: Otolemur garnettii; assembly: GCF_000181295.1. NCBI lineage: Eukaryota > Metazoa > Chordata > Mammalia > Primates > Galagidae > Otolemur > Otolemur garnettii. Next base: position 1,028,430 of record NW_003852556.1, on the reverse strand, counting down.
TATGCAGGAAAGTCATTCTTACCAGGCTTATTTTTTTGACTTTCTGGGTTGTTACCTAGTAAGTTTGGTTATATGAGGTCAGAAAGAAATCTCTTCACTGCTCAAATGCACATGTACCTGGGGCTCGTGTCAGCGTGGGCTCCTGTCACTGACGCATGTGTATTGTAACAGGTGGTTTAGTCTCCCCCCTTCCCTCACCCTGGGAGCTCGCTGGGCAGCCCCTGCCCTGGTGGGTCCTGACCCAGAAATTGCTGCTGAGTGCCCTTCACCCCCACCCCCAACCCCTCACCCTTCACCCCTCACTGTGGATCTGGAGTGTGTCTGGGGACAGCCCTTCAGAGCCCATGCCTGTGTCTAGGGCCCAGATGAGCCTCGGCCTGGTGCTCCCTGGTAGGCTGACCCCGCGGGACTCTCAGTTCCTCAGGGCGTTTACCGACTTCCTGGCCTTCATGGTCCTGTTCAACTACATCATCCCTGTGTCCATGTACGTCACGGTGGAGATGCAGAAGTTCCTGGGCTCCTACTTCATCACCTGGGACGAGGACATGTTTGACGAGGACACCGGCGAGGGGCCCCTGGTGAACACATCGGACCTGAACGAGGAGCTGGGCCAGGTCAGTGTCCCCGGCTGACTCAGGTGTGCCATGATTGACAACACGTCACTGGCCATCCTGGGCCAGGTAGTATCTCCGGCTGTCTCAGGTGCACAGTGACAGACAGTGCGTCACTGGCCATCCTCTGTCGTCTTGTGTGATACTTTCATTTTAATTCATGCGCAGAGCTGTGACCCGTAACTGGTGACAGATGAGGGCAAAGTTGTTTTCACCTTGTAAAACAGTTGATGGTGGTTTTGTATGTGTCATGTGTGCAAACCCAGTTACCGCGGTGGCTAACACATCCTGGGTGGCACCGCTACTCCCTCTGTGTCAGTGGCGTGGCCTAGAGCTGGTGGGCTCAGGTGAGCACCATCCCCTCCACCCATCCTCACTGCAGTGCTGAGTTCTCACTGTGCTGTTTCTAAAGATGAGCAGCCCAGGCTGAGAGTGCCATGATGGCCTGTGAGCTCAGATGCTCCCCCATTTCACACCGTGAGTTCTCAGGTGGTCAGAGGAGGGTGATGACAGATTCCTGCCTGGCCAGACCGCAGTGGAGACTAAATGAGGCTAAAGACATAAGGTGCCCGTGACAGTGTGTGGAGTGACCACCGCAGTGGCAGTGGCCATGGCCCTGCTGCACCAGGGTCCCCATAGCACTGGACGACCCGCTGCCCTGGGCAGGGGCTCAGGGAACACTGGGCTCAGTTCTCTCAACCAGAAGGGGCTGTCTCCCTGCCCTTCCCAGCCTGAACTGGGAAAATTCAGGATATAGTTTGGCAAACAGTAATTCTTTGGTCTTTAAAAAAAAAGAATAGGGAAACTTTGGGGAGCATTTTTGCAAACAGGGCCTCTTGAAATTGGCAGCTGAAGCCTCCACCACGGCCCCCAGTCTGGCAACAGAGCAGGCCCCCACCCACCCCTAGAAGAGCGCACACCATGGGAAGACAGCAGCTCCTGTGTAGACTTTGTCAGTCTGTCCCTCTCCCTCCCTGAAGTTCATTGCTGCAGTCAGCAGCATGCAAGCCAGAGTTTAATTGTTCCCATAGCAGGATACTTTTATCTTAGTCTTATCCTTTGCAACAACCGACGGTGTATTTTGTGTATCCCTGAGAGCATCATCAGGAAAGATACTCCTCAGTAACAGAAATATCCAGTAGTGTTCAGGGGCCACACACCTTCCTCCTCAACCCAATTCGCCTCGCTGGGGGCCGTCAAAACGGGAGCTGATGTCTGTCAGACCTGATCTAACCCTGCTCTAGCAGGAGGCTGACTGGCCCCGCACCTGGCACTGAGGTCAGCATGGCAGATTGATATGGGTGGGACCCACCTGCGCGTGGGCATTGATGCGGCAGAACAGGATGGCTGCTTCTGTGTATACAGCAGAAACGTGGCCACCACCCACGTGTCTGTGTCCACTAAGAAGTCCTGGGTGGCAATTGTCATCAGCTGTTTCTCAGACAAGACACTGGGGCTCCAAAGATTATTCTATCAGCCATAGTGCAGGGGCAAGGCCTGGGCCCCTCTGAGCACACGCCGATGGCTGCAGTCAGAGCATCTTCTGTTCTGGTGGCAATGCTGACAGTAGTAGCCTTGATTAGTGTCTGTCTTAGGATTGGCTGTCTCCCCTTGAGAAAAGAGAATCATAGGCCAGTATCCAGGACAAATATAGTTGCAAAAACCTTCAACAAATACCAGTAAACCAAAGTCAGTAGTATGTTAAAGATTCCACCAAAAATCTGTTAGAACCAAGAAATAAGTTTTGTTAATTTGTAGGATACAAAATTAGGTTACAAAAGTCATGGCATTTCTGAACACCAACAACAAACTACTTGAAAGAAAATCAAAGACTTTCATAAACTCGTTTAACATAACAGAGAAACAATCATGCACAGCCTATGAGGGTAAAATTAGTGTTGCAGAAAGCCTCTCCTCCCCCAGTGTGGGGAGGGCCCTGGCCCCATGTGTCTGAGCAGAGCACCTGGTCCCACAGGTGGAATACGTCTTCACGGACAAGACCGGCACCCTGACGGAGAACAACATGGAGTTCAAGGAGTGCTGCATTGGGGGCCACGTCTACGTGCCCCATGCTGTCTGCAACGGCCAGGTGCTCCCCGACGCCACCGGGATCGACATGATCGACTCCTCGCCTGGCGTCAGCAGCAGGGTAGGTGGCCCCCCCATCCCTTCTTCTGGGGCCTAGGAGAGTGGCTTCTCTGTGGGCTGCAGTGCCGTGGATAGTCTGCTGATGCCATGTGCCCTCCATGGCTAGTGACGCCCCTGTTAGAACCGGGCACGCCGGGCAGATGGCATGCTAAGTGGGGTGAGCACACACATGCACATGGGCTCACATGCAGACATGCAGTGCACAGGTGTGTGCATATGTGCACACACCTGGGCTTGCATAACCACACACATGCACACAGACACAGACAGATGTGCACACAAACATAGTCACACACACACCTGGGCTTGCACAGCCACACACAGGCACACAGAGACAGACAGACGTGCACACGCACATAGACATACATACACGTAGTATGTACATGCACACACCTGGGCTTGCACAGACACACACATGCACACAGAGAGGCAGACAGACGTGCACACGCACATAGACATACACACACGTAGTATGTACATGCACACACCTGGGCTTGCACAGCCACACACATGCACACAGAGACAGACGTGCACACGCACAGACACACATACACGTAGTGTGTACATGCACACACCTGGGCTTGCACAGCCACACACAGACACATAGGCATACATGCACACACACCTAGACTTGCACAGGCACACACAGACACACACACGCCTGAGCACTGTGGCTGCAGATCCCAGCACACCCAAGTGGGGCTGGGGACAGTGTGGTGTGGTGAAGATTGGGTCAGCTCATGTCAGGGTGTGCAGTTGTGCCCTCCCACCCCGCGCACTGTGTCCCCTCACGTGTTTCCAGTGGGCTATGAGACACCAACCACTATTGGATCACAGAGGCCTGTGGCTGTGGGCAGGGGCAGGGTTGAGCCCACCCACCTGGCCTCCCGACTCTGCTGCACAGAAGAGTCTGGGGAACTTTCACACTCCCAGTAATGGGGTTCAAGGGGCTGTGTCACTTCACCTCCCACATCTCCTCCTCACAGCCACAGACAGGAGAGCAGCTCCCTCCCTGTGGTGGCTTTAGAGTGAGGTCACAGTGTGAGCACACAGCTCCATGGGTCCTGTCTGGAATGAGACATGGAGCTGTCAGGAGGGTCATTCCCACAGGCATCAGGCCCAGGGTATTGTTGATGTCCGTGTTTGCTGTGCTTGGGTGGCACAGAAGCACCTCTCAGTTGCTTTCCTGGAAGCTTGGTGGGTGCCAGCTTTCTGAAGGCATGAACCCCCCGAGCGTTGTACAGTGCCAGGCCAAGGAAAGCACCTCTCGTTTCCCTGTGCAGTAATCTCAGCCCTCCACCACGGGAGTGTTTCAGGGGAGGGAAAGCCATGGTCAGAACGCCACCTCCTGGCAGTGAGGGCTGAGCTGACCAGGCAGCCGCACGGTTTGGGGTTTTTAATTTTCTTTCTTTTTTATTTTTTTTTTATTGTGTTAAGAGATTTATATTCTACACTTATTAAGTTTCACATGTACCCTTGTAAGGTGCACGGTAGGTGTGGTCCCCACCAATTACCCTCCCTGCACCCATCCTCTTCCCCCCTCCCCTTTCCCTATATTCTTGGGCTATAATTGGGTTATAGCTTTCATATGACAGCTGTAAGTTAGTTTCATAGTAGGACTGAGTACACTGGATACTTTTTCTTCCATTCTTGAGATACTTTTTGGGGTTTTTAATTTTCATAGGAAAGTGAGGAGCTGTTTTTCCGGGCTCTCTGCCTCTGCCACACCGTCCAGGTGAAAGATGATGACAATGTGGATGGCCCCAGGGTGTCGCTGGACTCCGGGAAGTCCTGTGTGTACATCTCATCCTCGCCCGATGAGGTGGCGCTGGTCGAGGGCATGCAAAGGTGGGTTAGATGAGAGTTGTGTGTCACGATCAGGCTCTGCCTGTTTCCAGCCATCATGGCCTGGTCTTGGGAATGGTCTCTCTTCCCCTGTGCCACATGTTTGCCAAACGGTCACGGCCTTGTGCTCAGGGGGCGGGGGAAAGCCACCCACACAACACAGAGGTGGGGGCTCCAGCGCCAGGGCACAGGCTGCTCTATTACATTAAACAAGTTGATGAAAGTCTGATTTTCTTTCTCGTATGCACACATGTACCCTGTGTGTCTGTGTGTCTGGGTAAGGAGGCCCCTCGTGAGGAGCCTGTGTGTGCCCTGGTGCTGGAGTCCCCACCTCTGTGTTGTGTGGGTGGCTTTCCCTCCTGACACCTGTGGACCATATGCATCAACCACAGGCTTCTAAAGGTGCAGACAATCCTACTCCTCCTCTCACACAAAGCTCCCTCCTACATTCTAAAAAAACTGAAGCCCAAATGTCACCACGCTCCCAGAGTTAGGCTCAGAGAGAGTGCTAGGCTAGAGGCCCCTCCATTCTCTGCCTTTTCTTGGGGTTATGTGGTATTAGTTCTGTGTGCATTCTGTTCCTGGAAGATCTTTTCTTGGGAAGTTCTTGCTGCATCATGAGATACAGCATTTTAAGCAAACGCTTGGAAAAATACTTTTAACATTTCAGATGCCTGGTGTAATTTCAAGTCAGCAAAGTCTTTCTTGAGTTTTCAGAGATCACGATTCTTATGAATAGTAAAGGCTCTAAATCTCCCCTCTGCCTGCCAGGACAGGGGTGTCACTCTCAAGGCCAGGGTGGTCAGGAGGAAGAATGTGTTGGCACCTGTCACCTGCCAGGCAGTTTTCAGTGTTGCTGAACTAGTGTGTTTTCCTCACCAGTTGTATCAGTGGCCCAGATGGCCCAGATCCCCACAGGATAATGCCCTGGGCCTTTACTAAATGTTTAAACCTGGCTTGGCGCCTGTGGCTCAAGTGGCTAGGGCGCCAGCCACATACACCTAAGGTGGTGGATTCGAATCCCCAGCCCGGGCCCGCCAAACAACAATGATGGCTGCAACTAAAAAATGGCCGGGCGTTGTGGCAGGCGCCTGTAGTCCCAGCTACTTGGGAGGCTGAGTCAGGAGACTCGCTTGAGCCCAGGAGTTGGAGGTTGCTATGAGCTGTGATGCCATGGCACTCTACCCGGGGGGATAGCTTGAGGCTCCGTCTCAAAAAAAAAAAAAAAGTTTAAACCTGCCTGTGTCTGTGAGGGTTCTCAAAGCTGAATTTACCCCTTCCTGGAAAGCAAGGGCTCAGGAACCCAGCATCTGCAGCCATGGGTATCAGAGACAGGCCACCTGGCTGACCTTCAGCCCTGTGGGTGCTGTGATACATCTCCCCACGGTCCCCAGCACTGCAGTGTCACTGTAGCCATGTCGGGAAGTGCGTCCATCTCCCTGTGCCCTGGCAGCCTGTAAGTCCCACAGCCAGCTTTGTCTCTGCGGCAGCAGGTGCCCACATAGCCCAGGAAGCACCATGCTCTCAGGTGTGCAGGAGAGGGCACAGTGCAGACAGGTGCTCCACGCACGTGGGATGAGTGGCCTGCAGGGCCCAAATTCCCATCAGTAACATGCCCAGGTCAGTCTGGAGATGGGCAAGCATCCCTCACTCTGACCTGACGTTCTCTGCCACAGCACCCGCCTGTCAGTGAGGCTATAAGAAGAACCGGGGCCAGACACAGCTGGGGCAGCTGCCTTGCCGTGCCGGCGCTAAGGAGGGTCAGATAGAGTAGAAATTGTGGTGTTCTTGGAGAATTTAAGTTGATGAATAAATTCAATATTGTGACTTCCTAACTTTATAATGCAGCTTAGAACTTCTGATTTACTGAAAGTGTTTTTCCTTTTTGAAAAGAAAGCTTTTCCAAGATGTAAAACAATATTCTATAAACGAGAACATCAGCATCATGAATTAACCCTGGATTTGTCTTCTCCTTTGCAGACTGGGCTTCACGTACTTAAGGCTCAAGGACAGTTACATGGAGATACTGAACAGGGACAACGACATTGAGAGGTATGTGTGCTCCAGGTCAGACCATGAGGATGAAGGGGAAGGGTCTCTGCAGGGTTCTCCGCACTCTGCAATGCCCACTCTCCCTCTTTCTGCTTCCCATCGTGGGAACTTTCCCGGGGCCTGCCTGCTGGTTTGAGGGGCAGGTGCTTTCAAGAGGCTGCCACCCCATACAGTTTTCCCTGGAGGTATAAATTGGCATTTAGTGAAAAAGCATTTCACTGTCAGACATGTTTGGGTCACAGGCAGGCCTTACTGCCGGTCTCAGGGCTTCTGGTGTGTTTCGGCTCCAGCCAGCAGCAGTGCCCTGCAGGGAGCAGGACTCTGAGAGCACAGCCCGACTTGGAGGACAGCTGCCCACTGGCACTCCTGAGTGACCAACTTGGTGGTGGATTGCCTTACTTTTCTTGTCTCTGAAGATCTTTTGACTCTTTGGGACTGTCTCAGGCTCTAGCTGGCTGCCCTCGCACTGCACCACCTTGCGCTGATGTGGGAGGTTGGGAGACGAGTCTCCATCATCCCGAGTGTGCAGTGAGAGGAACTACGGAGATGGGTGGCAGAGGACATGGAATATGGTAGTGATGGCTCATAGAGGACTAGATTTTAACATTTTGTTCTTATGGAAAATAAACTCTCAGGTGAAGAGTAGGAACCTTGCAACTCCAGGGGACGAGCTCCGGGACCCCTGACCCTAGCAGTTGCCACAGTGCTAGGCCCCACTGGGTCAGGGGCACCCTGGGCAGGGACTTGCCGCTGGTGCTTCTGGTTTCCGACGGTGAAGGCACCAAGGTCTCTGCCACCACCAGAGCACACATCCAGCCCCACTGTGGGGACCTCCGCTCTGGCAGCACCCGCACTGGGAGATCCTTCTCAGCTCCCTGCTAGGTCGTAAGCCCCAAGAAGTTTTCAGAGGTAGCTGATGTTCCAAATGCCACGGAGATATTATGAGTTTCCTGGTAATAATACTGCACAAGCTAACTTAGCTCATGTTCTTAGCCTTTCTATGGTTCTTACCAACATAGGGGTCCATTTACAGGGATTTAAAGCTTTGTGGGTCTGTGTCCCCGGCTTTGCCACAGTGTATCAGCATGAGAAGGGGCCTACAGCCAGTGCGGCGTGGGGCATGGGGAGGTCAGTCCCGGTGTGGGCCAATAGGCCATTCTCCTGTAGGCACTGCTGCTGCACCCTCTGACCCTCCGGGGTAGAGGTCCCCGTGCAGAGGTACCTCACGGGCACGGAGGGGCGAGCAGCAAGGGGCTGCCAGCCAGGTGGGTTGTACAACTTCCCATGTTTCTTTTTCAGATTTGAGTTGCTGGAAATTCTGAGCTTTGATTCAGTAAGAAGAAGAATGAGTGTAATTGTGAAATCTGCTGCAGGTAGAGACGTCCTGTTCCCGTGATCCCTTTGATCATGCATGGTGGTGGTGCTGTATTCTGATGGCTAATTCTACGGGAAGTTTAAAGGTTTAAGATTTAAGGAGCATTTATTCTCTGTTTTTTGGTATAAACCTTTTTATGCTACTGATTTTTTTTTAACTTAAAAAATGAGTCCGCGGTGTCAGTGCTGAGTTGGGGTCAGAGCACTGCTGACAGCTGCTTGTTTAACCCTAGTAATAAGCCCATCAGCTTTTCTCCATGAACATCTAAATAATGTGTATTTAAATAGTCAGTTTTTAAGAAAAGGTAATGTGAGCCTGCAAATGTATCTATAATAATGTTCTGAATGGGGTGAGCTTGTGGGCTGCCTGGTTGCTGTGACAAATTATCTTTATCTGAGGAGAACAAACTCCATTCTTGCCTTTGTGGCGGGAGGGTAAACAGTATGGACTGCTGGGTCAGACCCTTACGCCAGCCGTGGTGACTTCATGGTGGCCTCTCCGTGTGAGCCTCTTGCCAGCTGGTAGTCTTGAGTCTCGCTGGGCTCCGTCCATCCCTGGAAGTGCCACGGCCAACTCCTCAGGGCCTGGCGGTTCCCCCTCAGAGTCAGACCAGCAAAAATGGGGAGAGACCAGGCCGTACCAGGTGACTCCGCTAACCCTCAGGCGGTACAGCCATCTGTGGTGCCCATAGCACCCATGAGAGAGGCCTTGGCAGCTGGTTGGGGGCTGCAGGGAGGCATCTGGAGACAGTTCCCAAGTGCTGTGGCAGGAGGCCACTCCAGCCAGCACCAGAGTCTGCACCGTCTGAACAGCCAGGATAACAGCATTGAATAGTGGGGTTACCTCACTGGTCGTCTTGTCCTGGGGTTACTTGAGCTGTGTAGGGAGATGCTGTTCAGGCAGGATGTGCCTGCCACCTGCAGAGCTGCTCCTGTCTGTCACTCACTCTCAGAAATGGCCTTTGTGTAGTGCAGAACCACCCAGACCTCAGTGTGGACATCACAACCATACCTTGGAATCTTCCCAGATAACTCCCATTCCCGTCAAAAAGCTTACAAGGAGCTGGGTCACACTAATAGTTGGGACCTGAGGCATTTGTGCCAATAGAATGTTCCTGTCCATCAGGACACGTTTGTGGATGTCCTTGGGTGTCTCTGAGGAACTGAGAGCCACTGAAAGTAGACCCGGCCCTCAGACACCAGCCACGGCCTCAATTAATTTTAAGAGAAGTCTGAGCATTTAACTAAAGGACTTGTCCTCCTTGGGGAGGTGCACTGATTGCACAGGTTTCAGCTGGCAGGGGGCAGCCATCAGAGTAGGGTCTCTGCCCCACCCCTGTGCCTCAGAGAGACCTGTTGCCACTGCCTATCTCTGTGGCATGTGGCTCCCTGCAGCTGAATCTTAGGCAGGACTTGGGAGTCCCGAGCCACCAGGCTGCATCAGACCCCTGCTGGGGGAAAGATTGGGACCTGGCCTATGGAACATGCTATGCCGATGTTCCCTCTGCTCACAGTGAGAGTGAGCAACCCAGTGACACCAAAAGAAGTGCTAACTTTGCTCACTCTCAGAGCTGCTTGCCAGCTGTCCTGTTTCTGCCACAAGGCAGCTGTTGCTGAGACCTCTGCTTGTCACACTTGGCTTTCCATTTCCTCAAGCCGTGTGTGTGGGGCACGGCAGGAAACCAAGCCCAGCCACAGGGGCTGAAACTGTGGTTTTGCTCATCTCCAAAGGACCCTTCTCAGTACGGAATGGTTGGCACCCCAGCTGTAGCTCCAGTCGCCCCAGGCACGACCACACTGTGTGGGGAAGACCAGAACCCTGTGTGTGGCTGAGTCAGGGAGCAAACGCTCATTCCCAGTGCTGGACCAGCAGGTGCCAGACTGCTCTTGCTTGCTGTGGGTGAAGTGCTCCTGTCTCCTGAGCTTCTGCATCTCAAGACTCAGCCTGAGCACCTTTGCAGACTAAAGGGTCCCAGGTCTTCCAATGGGTGAGGGAAATGGAAGGTTAAGCCATTCGCCTGCACCCTGAGCCACGAAACATGGTTGTCCTGGGAAAAACCTTGTAGTTCAACTATAGGTCACTGAACTATCTAGACTGTGAGTCTTATTCCAGAGAGTGTCTGATAACCCACAAGCACTGCTGAGCTATGTGTGGAGGTCAGAGATTCCTGCAGCTATGGGCCAATCCCAGAACCATGATGAGCAACATAGGGTCTGGGCCATGAACCCTGAGGCCACATGGGTGTTGTCCTTGTCAGCTCCCTGTGCCCACAGGCTCCAGCTCTGCCTGTTCCTGCAGCACCAGCATCACTGGCTCTGTCCATTCCTGGCTTGAATTGGCACTGACGCCAGTCATGGGCTTTTGTGAGGATGAGTTGTGTCTAGGTCCCTCCATCTCTCTGCGAGTGGCTCCCAGAAGTTAGAATGAGTGGTGTCTGGGTCGCCTCCATCTCTCTGCGGGTAGCTCCTAGAAGTTAGTGCTCTTGGATCTGGGAAAAGTCAGGGCGGATGCCTGATGCCTCTCCTGAGCCCACAGCACAGTCCCTGCTCTGGTTGTCGGCCCATGTGTCCTGTCCACGTCCCCAGTTAACGTTCCCCCAGAGGGTGGCTGTGCCAGGTGTTGCCCACCTGCTTCTTTTGCCCTCTGGATTTGATCTCCAAGGTGCTTCCTATGAGGCACAGGGCTCAGCTTTTCCCAGGAGATCTGCTATTCGCCTTCCAGGATGTTCTGTCCTATATTCACCAGAGAGGAGGCGGGGTTAGGAGCAGAACTCCCAGGAGCCAGTTCCTCTCCCTGGCTCCTGACTGTCCTGTGAGGTTTCCAGTGAGGCTTTGGGGTCATCCATAGGTTTAGTTTTTTTGCTACTGTAACACGTTAGCTGGTTCAAATGGTCTGGTATTTCTGGTTTTTTTTTTTTTTTTTTTGAGACAGAGCCTCAAGCTGAGCCCCTGGGTAGAGTGCCATGGCTTCACTGCTCACAGCAACCTCTAACTCCTGGGCTCAAGCGAGTCTCCTGCCTCAGCCTCCCAAGTAGCTGGGACCATAGGCGCCCGCCACAACGCCCGGCTATTTTTTGGTTGCAGCCATTATTGTTGTTTGGTGGGCCCGGGCTGGATTTGAACCCGCCACCTTAGGTGTATGTGGCTGGCGCCTTAGCCACTTGAGCCACAGGCGCCGAGCCTGGTTTTTGTTTTTTAATAATGGAATACTTTGAAAAATAATTCAGTCTTCATATTGTGATTAACCATCTTTATTGGGGGGGGGGTCACTTTCTAGGAGAAATTTACCTGTTTTGCAAAGGAGCAGACTCGTCGGTGTTCCCCAGAGTGATCGAAGGCAAAGTGGAGCAAGTGCGTTCGCGGGTGGAGCACAACGCGGTGGTAAGACAGCGCTGGGCCGGTGCTCCCGGGGAGGAGGGGGGATGCCGTGCTGCAGGGCTCCCGCTGTCGCCATGTCACGTCCCCTAAGAGGACATTCGGAGAGCAGGGCAGCCCTGTTGACTTTGGCTCCGGGCCCTCCACTCAGGGTGCAGGTGCCACCTCTGCAGACCAGGCCTGCCCTCAACTGGGCAGGGTGGCTGGCTGAGGTTTTGGGGACCAGAATCCTAAGCACGTTTGTGCATCTTGTATTGGCACAGGTAGGGCTGTGTGCCAAAGGATTTCTAGTGATCGGCTTCCGACATAGATTAGCACTTGGGTTTCCCTGGGAACATTGCCTGCTCTGTTTCGTCTCATATCGCCTTCTGGAGCCTGGTGTCATTGGTTTCGTACTCAAGCAACACCTTCAGCAACCCTAGGCACCCCCTAGTCCAGCCTTCACTCTCGGGATTGCCATGGCTCTCCCCCACCTCTGGTTGCCTGATGCCCTCTCGCCGCCCACCTTAGGGCTGCCACCCCTTCCTTCTGCTCTGACACGGCCGCCGGCCCTCACCGTGGCCAGGCAGCCCTTCTAAACCTATTCTCACTGTCTGCCCGGGTGGTGACGGGCTCCCTCTCAGACGTCCAAAAGGAGTGACCCTAAGTGTCTGCACACCACACAATTAGGAATTCAAAGAATTGCCCTGGACTGGAGACATTCCAGCCAAGGTAATCTGGGAACAGAGCTGTGAACATTCAACCTGCTGTCACGTACAGAGTCACTGTTCACCATCAACTTTTGTGCTCATGACTAGGCTCAATTATTTCAGAGACTGGGACCACAGTGGCCAGCACAGGCTGTTTCCTTTGAGCACTTTTCAGCGTGCACCTCACTCAGCTCTAAGTCCCTGTTACAATTCGTGATGCCTGCCAGTCATAGCAGGTGAACCAGTAAGACCTCCCAGGACAGCACTGGCCCAGAGTTGTCAGCTTTCCTGGGCAGGATCTGGAGCACAGTGACACCCTGACCTTGATACCCATGCAGAGGCCAGGCTGCTCTGTGCCAGGAAGGTGCGCAATGTCCAGTAGTGACACCAGGGTGCACCCTGGTCCACACGTGGGTGGTGTCTCAGCACATGACACACTTTAGCGCATGGCGTGTCAGGACTCATCCCAAGGAAGCAGCCTGTCTGCGGTTCACTTGCAAGCAAGTTCATGCACTGCTACAGCCAGCTCAAGCTGTGTCGCTGGGCACTCTGACAGCCATGCGTCCCATGTGGTCGGTCCTTGACAGAGGATGTTTGTGTCATGGCCTGAATCTTGAGTCTTTCCTGACCTGCTGGACCCTCAGTGCTGCAGCACTAAAGGAGTAGAATACTCCTGGTGTTGATTGTGTGATTGTAAAATCTGTCTCCTTGTTTAAAAAGCTTTATTGAGGTACAACTGACACGTGTTGATCTGTTTGTACACACATAGGTAAGTTCTGATGTGCATTGCTTGGGAAGGCACGGCCACAGTCAGGGTAAGGAATGTACCCACCACTCCAGATGGTCCTTGCACCTCAATGCCCTTCCCTCTGCCCCCCCACAGGCCATAGGCTTGCTGGCCACACAGCAGATGAGCGCCCCAACCTGGTCTCCTACGTCAGTGGAAGCAGAAACATGCACCCCTTCTCTGGCGTCTCTGCACAGAGCTGTGCTGAGGCCCATTGTGCTGGTGCAGGCCCAGTGGCTCGGTTCCTTATACTTCTGGGTGATGGGCCATTGTGTGGATGGACCGCGGTGTGCTCGTGCATCCCCCCACTGGGGGCCTCTGGACTGTTACCCAGTTGCTGACAGGAGGATCCAGTGTGCGCATCTGAGAGGACCAGTGCATCTGGGCTCTCTGTGCAGCCATCTCCCTGTTAGAGTTTCTACGATGGTCCTCCCTGCTCAGTGGTCCTGTGTTCTTCCTGCTTGGGCATCTTGAGCACCTTGGATCTGTGAGTCTTTGTCAAGTCTGGGAATTTTTAAGCAGTTGATCTGCAAAGACTTCTTGCTTTCATCCTCCCTTTCAGCAGTTGCAATTACCTGTCTTCAACTGCTGATGTCATTCCACAGCTTACTGAAGACGGTTCTCTTTTCAAACTGTTTCTATCACTTTGTCTCAAGCTCACTGACCTTTTCTCAGGCAGCATCCCCAGAATTGGGACTTTCCTATCAGGTGGTTTTGTGGCCTCCCCCTGTTCCTGGACTTGGAAGCACAGTTGTGGTGACTGTTTCCCTGCTGACCGCACCAGCTCTGGGTCTGCGCAGTGGAGGGCCTGGTCCCTAGCAGGACTTGGCCTCTGTGTGCAGTGCCTCTGGCCGGGTGCTTGCCTGGTGATTTAGGTTTTGTCCCAGATGCAGCTGAGTTCCTCAGAAGCAGTTTGTTCCCTCTAGGCGGTACATCTGTGGTGTGTCTAGCGGGTCCCCTGCGCTCTGCCTGCTGAGTGCCCTGTGAGGCCCTGGCAGTAAGCGTCTCCTTCCTGCTCTAACAGCCTCTGTCTGGCCACTCTGCACATGCTCGCGCCTCTGTCCTCTGCTGGACACGCAGAGGCCATGTGCTGCCTCCACCAACTCTCACTTTCCAATGCCTGTCTGGGAATTCTGGTGGTGTTCTCCTGACCCTCATCTCTACCTGTAAGTCAGGAACCCGCAGGCCCACCTATGTCCCTTCCCATGCCTTAGCCTGAAGCTCCCCAGGCAGTGAGCTGGGTGTTTGCAGAGCCCCACAGTATTTTATTTTGAAATGATTAATAGATTTGCAAGAAGTAAATACAGCTGTGAAGAAAGAGAGTGCAGAAAAGACCAGGTGTGGCAGTTCACACCCAGCACTTTGGGAGGCTGAGGCAGGAGGATTGCTTATAGCCAGGAGTTCAAGACCAGCCTGAGCAAGAGCAAGACCTTATCTCTACAAAAAATTTAAGAAATTAGCCAGGTGTGATTGTGGCTCCTATAATCCCAGCTGCTCAGGAGACTGAGGCAGGAAGATCCTTGAGACCCGGAGTCCAAGGTTACAGTGAGCTATGATGACCCACAGCCCCTCAGCCCTACAGTGAGACCCTGTCTCTAAAGGGAAGAAGAGTGCAGAGGGGTCCTTTGGACCCTTCAGGCCTAATGTCAAGCCAAATTTATTTTTCCTTTTGTTGTCTGTGCTTTTGGCATCATCTTTATGAAACGGTCATCAACTCCCAAGACTATAGAGATTTGCCCCATGTTTTTTTCATAGAGTTTTATAATTTTATGTCTTAAGCTAAGGGGTTTGATTCATTTTGAACTAATTTTTGAATATTTTGTAAGAGGCCGGTTTTAATCTTTTTCCTGTGAATATCCACTTTTCCCAGCAGCATGTGGTGAAGAGATGATTCTTTTTTTTTCAAATTAAATCATAGCTGTGTACATTAATGCAAACATGGTGTACAATGTGCTGATTTTATATACAATCTGAAATGTTTTCATCAAACTGGCTAACAAAGCCTTCACGGCATTTTCTTAGTTATTGTGTTAGGACATTTATATTCTACACCTAGTAAATTTGACATATATGAAGAGATAATTCTTTCTGCCTCTAACAGTCCTGGTGCCCTGTTGGAAGTTGTTTGGCCACATATGTAGGGCTTTAGTTCCGGGCTTTCCATCCTATTCTGTTCTCTGTGTCTGCCCTTGCCAGTGTCATGCTGTTTGATTGATGTCACTTTGTAGTGAAAGTTTTGAAACCAGGACATGTTTGAAAACTTTGTTTTCTTTCACAAGATTTTTGAGGTATTCTGAGTCCTGTGAGATTCCTTATGAATTTTAGGATAGGTTTTTCCATTCCTGCAGAAAATACCATTTTGTGGGGGATAGGGGCTGTACCAACCCCATAGATAGACCACTATGGGGGGATAGGGGCTATACCAACCCCATAGATAGACCACTTTGGGGGGATAGGGGCTATACCAACCCCATAGATAGACCACTATGGGGGGATAGGGGTTGTACCAACCCCATAGATAGACCACTTTGGGGGGATAGGGGCTATACCAACCCCATAGATAGACCACTTGGTGGGGCATCATTATCTTGGCAGGATCAAGTCTTCCAACACCTGAGCACGGGCTGTATTTCCCTGGATTCCAGCATTCTGTGGGGTCTTACAGCCATGTTTTATGGTTTTCAGTCCAAGTCTCTCACCTCCTTGGTGAAATTGGTTTCTACATGTTTTACTCTTTTTGATGCTCTTGCTAAAGGACTTTAATTTCCTGTTCAGGTTGTTCAGTGGTAGTGTACGGTTGTATTGACTCCACAGCCACGTCTCTGCTAAACTCAGTGCTAATGGCTTGTGGGAGGGGTGTGCTCTTCCTGGCTTTCTAGATATGGGATCATGTCATCTACAAATAGCAAGGCCTGAGAGAGGCATCCTTTCTGGTTTGCCTCTTCTTTTCTTTTTTAGCACCTGATTACTCTGGCTAGTGCTGTGTTGAATAAAAGTGGCAGAGGCAGGTATCATACCTTTTTCCTGACCGCAGAAGCTTCCAGTCTCTCACCGTTGAGTGTGATGTTAGCTGTGGGGTTCTTGTACATGTCTGTGGCCATATTGAGGGGGTTCCTTCCTTTTCCAGTTTATTAGGTGGTTTTATCATAAAAAGGTGTTGGATTTTTGTCACAGGTTCTTTCTGCATCAATTGAGAAGCTCATGTGGGTTTTTCCCTTCATTCTAATAATGTCATGTCAGATTGATTGATTTTCATACGTGGAATCCCCTTGCATGTCTGGGACAGATGACACTTGGCCATGGTGTATGGTCCTTCAGTAAACTATTGGAGTTAGTTGTTAAAAAAGTTGAGGATTTTTGCATCTGTATCATAGGGGATATTGTTCTAAGTAGTTTTGTTGATGCGAATTTGTTAATATTGTTTGATGTCGAGCACTTGAGATTCTAGTAGTGTTTACTGGGAGGAATAGGAGAAAGTATTTCTGTGGGTTTCCACAAGAGGAAATCCCCTGTGGACTTTTAAAACCAGAGCACATTTATTTCTGAAAGCTTGTGTTCACCATTCATACCAACATGAAATTCCAGATTATTCTCATGTAACCATTTTCTTGTAATTTTTCTGGCTTGAGATTAAAGCCATCTGTCTCTTATGTTTTACACTTAACATTCTTGTCTGCAGCTTAACAACGGGTACACAAAAGATCTAATTTCAGCTACACAGTTTTTTCAGCAGAGGTTGTTGGGGTTCGCATGTGCTAGGGATTCTATGAGGAGGTGAGACACATAGCCGGCAGCCAGAGAGCTCATAGCGGGGAAAGAGACGACCAGCCCAGAAAGCCCCAGGGCCACTGAGTTGAGGAGGGGTTGGGGTCAGTGGTCAAGCCCAGCTCCCTGAGCTTTGGGAGCTCAGTCTCAGGAAAAGTGGTGTTTGGTCCCTGGGCTTTTGGCCTGCTCACTTCTGACCATGTCACAGAGTGTGGGGTGGGGAGCAAGGATTTCCAGAATGTTCCTGGGAACAGCACTCCAGACCCGGGCAGAGTACGTCTTTTGTCCCCCTTCCTTTGTCAACTCCTCCGGCCTCTGGCCTTCAAGAGTCCCAAGGACCGAACCAAAGAGCTTTGAAGCTGGTGGTGATGGCGTCTTTCAGACAGACAGGAGAAGTAAGGAACAACATGGATACTCCCTGAAAGTTACTGGGAGTTTGCAACACATATAATGGAAAGTCCTTTCTAAATTCCAGTGTTACCTCAGGTTTTAAAATAATTGTTTAGGCTCAGCACCTGTAGCTCAAGCAGCTAGGGCACCAGCCACATACACCAGAGCTGGCGGGTTCAAATCCAGCCCGGGCCTGCCAATCAACAATGACAACTACAACCGAAAAATAGCCAGGCATTGTGGCAGGCACCTGTGGTCCCAGCTACTTGGGAGGCTAAGGCAAGAGAATTGCTTAATGCTAGGAGTTAGAGGTTACTATGAGCTGTAACTTCACAGCACTCTACCCAGAGCTACAGCTTGAGACTCTGTCTCAAAAATAAAATAAAATAAAATAAAATAAAATGATTGTTTAGGAGGATTTTGGTTATTTCACTATTATCAGTAGAGCTGGGGCTGAAGAAACAGGGAGAATGGAAGGGGACACCTGAGATCACCAGTTAAACTGTGATCCTGTGATGTGAACTGTGATGAAACTCCTGGTTCATCCTGCCAGGAGTGACTTTGGAGAGAAGGACGAGGTCTGTGTCTTCAAAGCATTCCACGTATCTGCCCGCAGTTTCTGGGGGACCGATTTCCTCACCTGCTCTCCGGGTAGTGACATCAGAATCTCAATTGTAGTAAAGACTTTGCAATTCTTAAATTCCTATTTTACATTTTTATTTGTCCAGTGATTTTGATAACCAACCTAACCATCTTCATTCTGTTAATGGAAAAGGAGCCAAACTCTGTAAAATAATTTAAAGAGATTTATTCTGAGTGAAATTTGAGAACCATGACCTGAAGTCACACCAGGAAGCTTTGAGCACATGGTCCCACTGTGGCTGGGTGACAGTTTGCTTTTATACATTTCAGGGAGACAGGGTTACAGGTAATGTTATAAATCAATGCGTGAAATACATTGGTTTGGCCCCAAAAGTGGAATATCTGAAAGTGGGGGCTTATGGGTTATAGGTGATTTATAGGTTCTTTGATTTGTCATTGCTGGAAGAAGTGAAGCTTTTTTGGCTTGGAATTTTTTTTTTTTCAGGTAAATGTGAGGTTACAAACAACTAGGTTACAATGTTTGCATTTCGTAGGTAGAGTCCCTCTTGTAATTGTGTCCCACACCCAAGAGGTGTGACACATACCCGTACATTGTGCCCACTGAGTGGGAGCAAACTCATCTCCCTCTCTCCAAGACTCAGAATTTTTTAAGTTAAGAAGAGGAAGTCTGTTAATTAATTGGAGACTGATAAGCCACTGAATGTGCTAGTTATGTAAATTGAGGACCTGAAGGTTTGTGAGGCCTTGACATCTTCAGGAAGTGGGGGCATGATGAGGCCTCTGGCCTCTCTCAGTCACAGCGGCAACTCCACTTCAGTGGATCCCGTGGGCCAAGCCGGGTGTTCATTCCGTCAGCTAGTGGTGGGGGAGCCACTTCATTGAGCAGGATCAAACTACCTTAAAAGATCCCCACTCAAAGTATGTTTACTTTAGAAATATCACTTGATATTATCCATAAAATTGCAAGTTATCATCCTAAAAAAAAGTCTGCCTGTACCTCTGCACTTGTCAGGATAAAGAAACAAAGTCTGTCTTTTGGTATGGTGGCTGTGATGTGTATTATATATTTCTAGGCTTACTAGTCTGGAGATTTTATGATCCATGATTATCTATATTCAGATTGTTTGGGTTGTAATTCTTTGGTTTGTCATTCTAATTAGAAAAATGGGATCTGGAGAAAATTATTGAAAATAGTAACTGGAGTGATACTTTGTGTCCAAGTTGCATCCCTTCTTGTATTCCCCAGGAGGGGCTCCGGACCCTGTGCATTGCCTACAAAAGGCTCATCCCAGAAGAATATGAAGGAATTTGCAAACTGCTACAGGCTGCCAAAGTGGCTCTTCAGGATCGAGAAAAAAAATTAGCAGAAGCCTATGAGCAAATAGAGAAAGATCTTATTCTGCTCGGCGCCACTGCAGTTGAGGACAGGTAAATGCCAACACTGATGTTCAGAACCAGATGACAGTGCCATGCGCTGCATGCCCGGGCACAGTCCATGGCGCTCAGTGCCATGCGCTGCGTGTCAGGGTACGGTCCATAGCACTCAGTCCCATGTGCTGCGTGTCAGGGCACGGTCCATGGCACTCAGTCCCATGAGCTGCGTGCCAGGGCACAGTCCATGGCGCTCAGTCCCATGCGCTGCGTGCCAGGGCACAGTCCACGGCGCTCAGTCCCATGCGCTGCATGCCAGGGCACAGTCCACGGTGCTCAGTCCCTCTAGAAAGGAGACCCAGGCTGGGGAGTCACAAAGGAAGGTTTATCTGACTCACAGCTCTGCAGGCTGCTGCAGGCTGTGCTGGGAACCTGGCATCTCTGTATCTGGTAAGGGCTTTGGGCTGCTTCCACTCACGGTGGGAGATGAAGGGGGTGTGTGGTGAGGTGGGAAGCAGGAGGGAGATGGGCCAGATGCTGGGCTCCTGACAAAGTAGCTCTCCTGCTCACGGAGGACTGACTCACTCCCACTCCCACAAGGAGGGCAGGAACCCTTCAGGGGAAGCCAGATGTCAGCAGAGTCAGCAGAGCCAGACACAGAATGTCTGAGGTAGGAATTGATCCTTCAGGCAGAAGCTAGTCTGCCCCCCATGTGCCGTGCCAGGTCATGCCTGGACACTGTCTTACCCTGGGAGAATGAGATGCCTGAAGTGATACTCTCTCAGAAATAGTGAAAATACCATTTGCACATATTACAGATGGTCAAGATAGAGGGGTTTTAAAATTATTCTTTAGAATGAAATCAGTAACTAGTTCTGTTCCTAAACTTGTTCCTAGTACTTTCTAGATACAGGTGTTACTTTTTAGAACTTCACATAATTGATGTGTTTGTCATCACTTAGTGAAAAACTTAACAGAGTGGAACTTTGTTAAAAAAAAAAAAAAAAAAAAACTTCTGGCTAAATTGTCAATTCAATTTTCAGAGACCTGTAGGGAAGGACCGTCCGGTCCCTTCTACAGCCAGGCCTGGGTGGGCTGAGGCTTCATCTGCTGAGAAATGGTCATCACCTGCTCTCTCGCCTCGAGAGCAGAAGAAAACATAGATTACCATTTGTTTTGAAGGGAGGGAGAAGAGAAAAAAACACTTGAAGTTAGAAACAAAAACTTTCAGAAATTTACTGAGAGTTAATCTTTTGGAAGAGGTTAAAAATTTGAACATCTTTAAGATCCATTTTTGTCCCGAACTTAAATCCTCTAACTATCCATTTTCATGTCTTTAACAAATACAGAAGAACCTCTGTAAATTGACCACCCATGGACTATAACACGCTGGTTAACATATGGAGGTGGTCAGCATAAGGGACTGGGCCTGCTGCACTGTACGTCCATGTGGGGCCTGTCTGGTCTGTGAAAATTCAGGTCCACTTAAGGAGGTGGTCAGCTGCAGAGGCTCTGCTGTGTTTCCGGAGTTCTTGATCTGAATGGAGTATTGGGCAATGCAGGAAGTTGTGGTTTGGATGATTTTGTGTTTCATTCAGTTTTTTTTTTTTTTTTTTTTTGAGACAGAGTCTTACTTTCTTGTCCTCCGTAGAATGCCAGGGCATCACAGCTCACAGCAACCTCAAACTCTTGGGCTTAAGCAATTCTCTTGCCTCAGCCTCCCAAGTAGCTGGGACTATAGGCACCCATGACAACTACCCAGCTGTTTTTGTTGCAGTTGTCACTTTTGTTTAGCAGGCCCAGGCTGGGTTCAAACCCACCAGCCCCAGTGTATGGCCGGCGCCCTAACCAAGGAGCTATGGGCCCCAAGCCACTTTTCATTCAGTTTTTAAGTCACATTCCCTTTCAATAAGAACTCAAAGCACCACGTGAGAAGCCACCTCGAACGGGAGGTGTGGGTAATGATGGCTCAGTCATTGGCAGGCGCTGGAGCCCAGCTCTGTTTTGGTGCCAAGTGACTCTCCCTGGAGAGAAGAGGGATGTCCCAGGACATGGTCTTTGCAAGGGGAACGGCAGAGACTACTCCCTGAAGGCAGGGGTGGGGGCAGAGCAGTGGCTGCTGCAGATGGGGGCTGCCCCCAGAGCAGCCAGGCAGTGGAGAGGCGGCTGGGCTGGGTGAGGACAAGGAAAATTAGAGTTACTGCCTCCAGGGGCATCACAAAGTGATGATACTTGATTACAAAATACTTCTCCAAAATCTCTAGCCCCTATATTTACAAACCTCTCTGGGCCTTAGTTCCCTTTGAATAAAGATTATAAAATTAGAGGTATTTATCATTAAACCTCTAAAATTATTAGGTGTTTTTCATCGCTAGAGTGCTATGATTGTGTGATATTGAGCCTTTCCACAAAGTCTAGCCAGATCATTATGTTAGAATTTTAGTCTGTTCCTTCTGTTCAGTACTTTATGGAAACATAACACGCTACTTCATATGACTGTTGAAAGTAAGGACTCTAAAATCTAAAAAAAAAAAAGACAGGCCACCAATGAGGCAAATGTGATTTTGATATCAGACCTTCCAAGGGCAGGACACAGCCTCAGCAGTGTGAGGAGAGCCCTTTACCTTCGGACACATTTTATAGTATCTGAAGCTTTGGGGTTCCCATATGTACCATGAGGGTGACAGCAGAGTCCTTGCCCTATAAGGTTATGGTGGGAGTGGTGCATGTGAGCTGGTCACTGGTGGTGTCATCAGCGTTCTGTGTTATTTAGAAGATTCTGGGTTCCAGGTTGCTTAGTAGCAAACTCAGAATAATTTTAATACCAAAACAAAAGGTGATGAATATCTCTGACCATCTTGGTCCAGATCCCAAAACTCCTCTCCAGGTGGCAGTCTCAGCTACACGGAGACCTGCTGTGCTTGTCAAAGGTAGATCACACTAAGCAGCCGCTGTCCTCCTCAGCTACTTCCGTCTGTACGTATCTGTCTGACACTAGGACATGCGTCATTGATAAAGGTTAATTCCCAACTTTAAAAGCCCGGGGGCTCTGTGGCAAGACTGTGAGTGAGCATCAGGGTATTTTTATTTTGACTCAAGTATTTTCACAGCTTCGAAGTTTCTGGAACACTTTATTCCGATTCGCCTCTGTCACTGTGGGTTTTCCTTAATGTTTTGTCCTCCCACCCTCAGGCTCCAGGAGAAAGCTGCTGATACCATCGAAGCCTTGCAGAAGGCTGGGATCAAGGTCTGGGTCCTCACAGGGGACAAAATGGAGACGGCAGCGGCCACCTGCTATGCCTGCAAGCTCTTCAGGAGGAGCACGCAGCTGCTCGAGCTGACCACCAAGAAGATCGAGGAGCAGAGTTTGCACGATGTGCTTTTCGAGCTCAGCAAGACTGTCCTGCGTGGCAGCGGCAGCCTGACCCGGGACACTTTCTCAGGGTAGGCACCATGCATCTGCCGCAGGAGGGTGGGAATTCAGTTCTCTCCTGGGTTTTATACCAGGCCTGTGGTGGGTCTAATTAAAACTGGGAATGAGACAGGAGCTCTTCCCTTCAGAGTCATCACATCTTTTTGCACGTATGTGTGTGCGTACACATTCACTTCCAGACTGCTGGGTAACAGCTGCAAAAAGACACATATGACCAGCTGATGATAAAATGGTATGGATAGGGGGTGGCGCCTGTGGCTCAAAGGAGTAGGGCGCTGGCCCCATATGCCAGATGTGGTGGGTTCAAACCCAGCCCCACCAAAAACTGAAAGAAAAAAATAAAGAATTTTTTAAAATGGCGTGGATGGGATTATTCTTGGCTTCTCTGCCTGGGGCTCTGTGGCCCTGCTGCAAAGCCTCTGCCAGGGGAGGATGGGAATGTTTGTGATGCACAGGTGTTTGTCATTTTCTAAAAAGATTGAGCTGTTCTTCAGATGTATTTTATCACTGTGGTCCTTGATGGTATTGTCATTATCTGAGATTGAAATTTATTTGAAACATTTTAAATTTTCACTAATGTAGGCAAAGCAAAAGCATATGCAGATTTTAAAGTATTCATAAAAATATATTTCTCTTCACCTAATCTTCAGGATTCCTTTTAGGAATTAGAGACATTCCTTATAATTTTGAAACCCAGTAAAGGGAAATTACAACCACGTTCTCTCCAACTCAGACTATCTGGGCAGAAAAGCAAGGTGATGCTAGCGTGCAGATGAAAGCCAAGGTCACAGGTGTGGCGGATCATGCCTGTAATCCCAGCACTTGGAAGGCCGAGATGGGTAGATTGCCTGAGTTCATAGGTTCAAGACCAGCCTGAGCAAGAGTGAGACCCCCCCGTCTCAGAAAAATAGCTGGGCATTGGGGTAGGCACTCAG
Organism: Otolemur garnettii; assembly: GCF_000181295.1. NCBI lineage: Eukaryota > Metazoa > Chordata > Mammalia > Primates > Galagidae > Otolemur > Otolemur garnettii. The sequence continues at coordinate 1,005,052 of NW_003852556.1, read as the reverse complement.
GAGGCTGAGGCAAGAGAATCTAGATTTGGAAGTGACTATGAGCTGTGACGCCACACCACTCTATTGAGGGCAACAAAATGACCTCTGTCTCGAAAGAAAGAAAGCCAAGGTTAGCCAGTGAGTCCTAGAAGTTTGGGAAGAAAGACTGACCTCTAGCCTGTAAGATAAATATTCCACTGTTGTTCGAGAAGTGCTAGAAATTACACATGAATCCACAAAGAGGGGAACATGTGCTTTACGTAGGCTAAATAAGAATGTTTCATTAAGACAGTGTTGCGATGTAGTCACAGGTATCACATCCTATGATGTAAAGTTGGTACTGATCAAATAAAAACACTAGTTTCTTTACCCCATGTATTTGTAGCATCTGTACATATCAAAAAAATATCTAGTCTTCCAAAATGTGTAAATTCAGTTTCCCCTGACTTTCTGACTTGTATTCCCTCACAGGCTTTCAGCAGACCTGCAGGACTATGGGCTAATCATCGACGGGGCTGCGCTGTCCCTGATCATGAAGCCCCGAGAAGATGGGAGCTCCGCCAACTACCGGGAGCTCTTCTTGGAGGTCTGCCGGAACTGCAGTGCTGTGCTGTGTTGCCGCATGGCCCCCCTGCAGAAGGCCCAGGTCCTGCCCACCTCCCCTGCTGGTGGGCGGGTGGGTAGACTGGTGATAGGATGCTGAGACCCTTTTTAGGTCTCACAATCTCTGATTCCTAAAATCACCTTTTTAAACTAGAGGCAAAGCGGTAGGGATTTAAAATGAGACCCAACTGTGCTTATTAGGTCAGCCTCAGCAATTAGTGGCCACTGTCCCAGCCAGGGACACTGCCTTCCAGGGACAAGGCCAGGAGGGCAGCCCTGGTGCCTTGCATGAGATAATATCATGTCTCAGCCATTTGTGAGAATTCTGTGCTAGAGATGGGAGGGAAAGGACCCAGTGTGTGTTGAGTACCTGCTGAGAGCAGCTAACAACCTATGGAACAGCCTGAGGGAGGAATGAGGCCTCCTGGTTCCACAGGTTGGAATGACCCTCCAGAGGTTGCAGGGCAGCAGGAGAATTTGACTCCTCATCCATCAGACTCCAGACCCCTCAGTCTGCCATGTTTCCACAGGAAATACAAACTTGAAATATTTTTTAAATACCTTTAAAAGCACTATGGGACATATGTAAACATGGGTATTTTTCTGACATCAGTAAAACTAGAACAGTTCAGCATTGTTATACCACATTTTAAGTAAAACAGGCCAGTTTAGCTCATATTGTTCATGAAAAATTCTGTAACTTTTCAGCCTGACCCAGAGGGTGTTGGAAGCACCTCTCGTGGGTAGACACTGAGAGTGAGGCGGCCTGTGGGCCTATGGGTGGTTGTGCACCGTGACCCTGCTGTCCCTGGGGTGGTTCCCTAGGGTGGTTCAGGCTGGGACTGAGGGACTCACAGATACTCCATCTGGCTTATTTCCTGCTCCTCCTGGGTGTTTGGTTCTGCGTGAGCCTCACACGGTGATCCTCCGTGGGATCTTCACGTCATCGGCTGGAGTCTGAGACGTTTGATACAAGCTGCTCTGTGTTTCAGTCCCTCCTCCTGAGACGAGAAGGCAGTGCCCACACCCTGTCATTTTACCCTTGTGTCTTGGACCATCACACTTAGCTATACATAAATGAAAATAAAAAACTACAAAGAAATTAAAAATGTGGAAATAGATTTGTGTTAAATTATCATGTTTGAATTTGCACACGTGACAAATGTGAGGATTAAAATAGTGTTAGGAATGTCTTATTTCAAAAAAATAGATGTCTTATACCAAATCACTTGGAATGCCTCGGACAAGCAGTGTCTCCTGATAGAATTTTGTGTTTACCGTTGTCCCTGGGTATTTAAACATAGGGATGGATTAACAGCGGTGACCAGAAGCTCGTCGTGTACCTCTCTGCCATCCAGGTTTACTTTCTGGCCGACTCAGTTCACGATATTTTAATTACTTTTGCTTTATTTTGTTTTGTTTTCAATAAGAAACGTTTTACCCTCTGTGGACAAAAGGTACCGAATGAAGTAAATGAAGGCCAAGTGAGCAGTCTCCCTCCCACACCAACTGCGCCTCTGTGATTTCTGCCTGGTTGGTGTTGACTTGCGCAGAAGTGAGACATAGAAGATAAATTCTGCGTTTATTTCTTTTACAGATTGTTAAATTAATCAAACTTTCAAAAGAGCACCCTATTACATTAGCAATCGGAGATGGCGCCAACGACGTCAGCATGATCCTGGAAGCCCACGTGGGTGTAGGTAAGCGCTGCCCCTCCGCCTGAGATGCATAGGTAAGCACTGCCCCTCCACCTGAGATGCATAGGTAAGCACCGCCCCTCCACTTGAGATGCATAGGTAAGCACCGCCCCTCCACCTGGTGCATAGGTAAGCACCGCCCCTCCACCTGAGATGCATAGGTAAG
>NW_003852556.1:964020-1002494 GCF_000181295.1 Otolemur garnettii | reverse complement strand
CCCCTCCACCTGAGATGCATAGGTAAGCACCGCCCCTCCACCTGAGATGCATAGGTAAGCACCGCCCCTCCACCTGGTGCATGGGCAGCAGCCGCTGCTGCAGTGACCCAGGTACTATCCAAGCGTGTAGGTGGCACATGTAGGACACCCCCATGACCCAGTCATCACACCAGAGGACACTCACAACCATGTCGTCACCTATCCTTATTCTGCTTCCCAATTGCAGGGATCATTGGGAAGGAGGGCCGGCAGGCTGCCCGGAATAGTGACTATGCAATACCCAAGTTTAAGCATTTGAAGAAGATGCTTCTTGTTCACGGGCATTTCTACTACATCAGGATATCCGAGCTGGTGCAGTACTTCTTTTACAAGGTAGGACGGCCCTGCCTCCCACCATTCCATGATGCCATAGTCAGAGCTGAAGGGGTCAGTCTGGTTACAGTGGACCCCTCGTCACCTTAGCCAGGATCAGCGAGGCCTAAAAATACTAAGCAGAAAATTCCAGAAGTAAACAATATATATGTTTTAAATTGTGCTCTACGCTGAGTAGCATGATGAAATCTCAGGTCGTCTCTCTCCATCCCGCAGGATGTGACTCCCTCCTCTGCCCCCCTCCCTACTTTCTGCGCTCCCCACCTGTGAGCCGTGTGGGGGCCGTCTCAGTGAGGAAGGCAGCAGATCACAGGAAGAAGGGGGAGAATGTTGTGAGAGATTGAGAGAGAAACCACCTTCACATAACTCTGTACTTTGTTACAGTGGTTCCATTTTACGTCACTATTCTCTGTGCATAATTTATAAATTAAATTTTGTCCTAAGTAAGTGGGCACAGGAAAGGCAGAGTACTTGGGGCGTGGTACCATGAGCAGTGTCGGGCACCCACAGGGGTCCTGCAACATGAGCTAGGGATGCTAGGGCGTGAGAAGAAAGCCCAATACTTCCACAGACTGTAGTGTGGAACCAACTAGAACCTCTCAGTTGTAAGATTATCTGAGGCAGGGACATTAATTTACAATTCCTTTGAATAATCCTGTATTTATCCTGAGGCTTACCTCTTCCGTGTGTATTCTGATGCCTGCCTTCCCTCCTGGCTCCTCTCTCAGCTAACAGGCTCCCCTTTATGCTGTCCATCCTCAGAGTGCCAGGCTCAGTTGCTTCCCCGTGGTAGTTGCCACTGAAGTCAGAGAGGAGCACCCCAAGCCCATGCTTCCCGCAGAGAGCAGGCGTGCAGAGTAAGCAGCTCCCCGCAGTGCCTTGGACTAACGGCCTGGCTTCTCTTTCAGAACGTCTGCTTTGTTCTGCCGCAGTTCTTATTCCAGTTCTTCTGCGGGTTCTCACAGCAGGTCAGTCCCAGTGCCTCACACCAGAAGCTGTCTGAGCTGTGTCCCTGCCTGGATGGGGGCCATTCTGGGCAGAGGGGGCTTGAAGGACATATAGTGAGGCCTCCACAGGTGGGGAGGTGTCCCCTTAGGTGAGGTAGAGTGCCAAGCGTGGTGCAGGCTCCGTGTTCTCTGGTGTGATGTGTGTCTGAGATGCCCACCAGGGAACCATGTGGCCAAGACCTGCCTTGGCCCAGGCCCAGGCAGGGCTGTGCTGAGCTTTCTAACCCTAACTGCAAGGACTGGCCTAAACCAGGGGTCCTCAGTGCCTCTGGGTCATCCTGGTATCAGTGTGTACAGAGGCATGTGGCCACCTCTTGTCACTGGAAGTGCCCAGGGCAAGAATAATCAAAGCTCAAAGGACTGATTTTAATCGTAGTTTCCTAGTTTCCAGTATGAAGCTTTGAAAGTCATCCTGGTGCTCCTGTATCTGGAAAGATGGCTCCTCCTGCATGGTAGATGTGTTCTGTGCATGTTCGTGGGTCTTCCCACATTGCAATCAAATTGTCAAAAAGTTTGTAAGAATGCAGTGAGGTGTTGTTTTCCTCTTTCTCCAGACTTTGTACGACACTGCATATCTGACGCTGTACAACATCAGCTTCACGTCCCTGCCGATCCTCCTGTACAGTCTGATGGAGCAGCACGTCAGCATGGACGCGCTCAGGAGGGACCCCGCCCTGTACAGGTGGGTGACAGGCAGCAAGTGTGTGGAGGCTCTGGGGAGTGGGGGGCACCCTGTACAGGTGGGTGACAGGCAGCGAGTGTGTGGAGGCTCTGGGGAGTGGGGGGCGCCCTGTACAGGTGGGTGACAGGCAGTGAGTGTGTGGTGGCTCGGGGGTTGGGGGGGGCGCCCTGTACAGGTGGGTGATGGGCAGCATCTGCGTGGAGCTCTGGGGGGTGGAGGGCGCCCTGTACAGGTGGGTGATGGGCAGCATCTGCATGGAGCTCTGGGAGGCCCTCCCTGTATAGGTGGGTGACGGGCAGCGTCTGTGTGGGGGCTCCTGGGGGCTGCCCTGTACAGGTGGGTGACAGGCAGTGAGTGTGTGGCGGCTTGGGGGTCAGGGGGGCGCCCTGTACAGGTGGGTGATGGGCAGCATCTGCGTGGAGCTCTGGGGGTGGGGGGGCGCCCTGTACAGGTGGGTGATGGTGCCTTGCTCCAGAGCTCAGGCAGCACCAAGGTCCCTCCACAAATGCCTGACGGACGTCACTTAGAAGTCGGGAGCATCTGGTGTCAGCTAATACCCCTGCTTCTTTAAGAGGCTCTTAACACAGGAAGAGATGTAATTAAAGGGCACTTCATGGGACGACGGTTTCGTTGCATTAGAAAGGGACATCTGAGGTCAGGTCATACTTCACTGTTCTTGTGACAGCTGTGCAGGGACTCAGTGAGTTTACAGGTAAATCGTCCTTTAAAACCAAGCATGTTCTATTAAGTGAGGAAAAGAAAGTCTGCAGTGCAACTTCAGAGGGCTCTTCTGGGCAGTTTGTTTTAATCACCAGGAAAAGATGTTTCTCTGCTGTTTCACAGCTGCCACCAGGATCTCTGGCAGATTCGTTGTGCTACTGTTTTTCCTCTTGTCTTTCTAATTAAATTTCTACTTGTCAGATAATTTTAGATCCACATATAGTTGTAAGAAGTGATACAGGCTGGGTGTGGTGGCTCAAGCTCATAATCCCAGCACGCTGGGAGGCTGAGGTGGGTGATCCTTTGAGCTCAAGAGTCGGAGACCAACCTAAGAAAGAGTGAAAACCTGTCTCTTCCAAAAATAGAAAAACTAGCCAGGCATCGTGGCAGGCGCCTGTAGTCCCAGGTACTTAGGAGGCTGAGGCAAGAGGATTGCTTGATTGCAGGAGTTGGAGGTTGCTGTGAGTTGTGTCCCCATGGCACTCTACCCGGGGTGACAGAGTGAGACTCAGTTTCCAAAAAAGAAAGAAAGAATAATACAGAGGGACCCTGTGCGTCATTACTGGTTCAGCGTCCTCCAGTTAGGAACTATCGTTTAGTGTCACATTCAGATCACTCAGCATGTGCACACTGGTGCATCTGTGCTTGTGTTGGGCTCTGGGTGCATTTGTATGTGTGCTGTCATGGACATGTACACATATGTGCTTGACTGTGCCCTCGTTGTGTGCTTGTGGGGGTGTGTGCTCATGTATGTGCATCAGTGCTTGCGTGCTCACTTGCACATGCGCTTGTGTGCATATTTATGTATGTGACATGTGCGGGCATGTGCTCATTGAATTGATATGTGTGCTTTGCATATGCTCGTGTGTGTCCTTGTGCTTGTATGTTTGTGCTCATGTGCACGCTCAAGTCCATGTGCATACATGTGCTCTTATGCATCTGTGCGTGTACATGTCTGCTTACGTGTCTGTGCTCACGTGCATGTCTGTGTTCACGCATCTGTACTCACATGCGTCTGTGCTCATGATTCTGAGCTCACGTGTCCGTGTTCACACGCCTGTGCTCACGCGTCTGTGCTCACATGTCTGGGCTCATGCGTTTGTGCTCACATGCATGTCTGTGCTGTGTCTGTGTTCACGTGTGTGTTCACGTGCATGTCTGTGCTCATGTGTCTGTGTTCACACATCTGTGCTCACGTGCATGTCTGTGATGCTTTTGTTCCGCGCAGTCTCCTCACACGTGTGGTTCCTGACTCCACCGCCACAGTCATGGGCTGCTCACTGCCCATCAGGACATGAGGCCCCCGTGTGGGATCTTGATGTCTGGGAGCCCAGACAGACACTGTGGGTGGTGAAGGCCAACAGCACAGAGCGGGCTTCCAAGTTGTTGTGTGTGTGGGTGGGCTGGAGTGGATCTGCGGAGGCAGGTGAGCATGCACTGCAGACTCTCTGTTACTCGACTAGCAGGCATGAGACACTACACTGCGCATTATGGGTAGACTTGATCTTCAGTCCGTGAGGTGTGTGCACTGTGCTGTGTGCTCACTACGTTCAGAGGCTCAAGTGTGTCTGTGTCTCGGCCTGTAGTGACATTGTGGTTAAGAACAAGAGAGGAAGTAGTCCCTAAACCTCAGCTGAGGACATGTGCAGCAAGATGCCCTGTTGGAAGAGCCCTTTGCGCTGGCTGCTGGGCACAGGTGTGGCTTTGTGGGACACACAGTTTGCACATGGAGACTCAGATGGAGGGGCGGCCGTGCATTGGGTGAGGCCATCTGCTCATGTCACCAAAACTCAGATCCCTGTCTTCCTCATACAGAGACATCGCCAAGAATGCACTGCTCCGCTGGCGAGCATTCATCTACTGGACCTTCTTGGGAGTGTTTGATGCTCTGGTATTCTTCTTTGGTGCTTATTTCATGTTTGAAAATACGACAGTGACCAACAACGGACAGGTCAGTACTGGACTCAATTTTGCTGACTTAGCTACTCGGGAATTAGCCCTCAAACCCTTGTCACTGTGCAGGGATGAAGCTCAGCGCAGCCATGGTGGCTCCCGTGGGTTAGATGGATTCGTCTCTATCTGTCCAGTTGCTTTGGGTACAGTGTGGCAAGGTCCTGTCGGTAGACGCCACATCTGCGGAACCTCGTTTGGAGACACCCTTCCCAGGGTCTTAGGCTTGTCTCTGTGACTTACAGTCCACCCTGAGCTAATCACGGAGAGGTTCAGTTGTGTCACTCAGACGTTGCTTCTGTAACGTGGGAATTAATTTCATATGTAACGCATTTTAGTGTTTTTCCCCAAGTACCGTACTTAAGTATCTCCTCTGCAATGAATAGATTTCTAGTTTTATTCTAACAGTCATTCGGCTGTCTGGTTGTTTGCATAATTCCTGGGGGTTTGTTTTATTTGTATCTTGCTTTTTTCTTTTTGCCACTTGCTTCCCTCCCACTCTCAGATAATGACTGCCAACACGCACATGGTAAGACCACCCCGGCTTTGTCCTTTCTCTGTGTTTTTGGAGTGCATTACAAATGAAATATTTCTCGAAAATATTTTCGAATGTGACGACTTCTGTGTGCTTTGTGGTAGAAATGCCGCTAGCTGCCACGCCTCTCTCACCTTAGAGCCACAGCTTTGTCAGAGGTGTGCCCTTTCCGTCCCTGCAGTGGTGTCTCTTCTGTGGGTTTGTGTGTCAGGCTGGGCTGCCAGGTGAGTCAGGGATGTTTTCTGAACTGAGCTTCCCTCGACTTCAAGTAAAAGGCAGCGTAACACAGGTACGTGGCTTTGGCCCCGGCACACATGTGCTCCCTGGGAGCCACGAGCCACAGTGTGGAAGGCGGAACAGTCCCACCCTCCTTAAATGTGCAGACTTTGAGTGCTGCACAGCTGACTGCCCTGCTCAAGCCAGGGTGATTCACAGAGATTTGTTCTCATTTTCTATTTAACCCAAACACCTCTCTTTTCCTCTCGTTTATCCCCCAGACTGTTGGATTGAACCTAAGTCTCGCTACGTGTCCCGTGCAATGTTTACTCATTTATTGTTTATTTCTGTTTTCTCCTTACTGAAAGGTGCTGTCTTCTGTCATAACTTAAATCAGTTTTCACTAAATTAGCCTTGATAATTTATTAAAATCTTATTTTACTATTCTAAAATTTGTATATTTTTCTAGTACCTATTCTTTGTCTTAGTTTATTTTAATTGACTAATTCCCCAGTGCCTCCAGGACATAGATATAGTTAAACAGAGCCATATTTCAGTCCTCACATATTTTTTGTAAGATCACGTAGGGTCAGGCTCTACATAAGTGTCCTGCGTGTGTCTTAAGAAGAACAAAGACGCTGTGTTCTGAGAAGTGGGGTCCCAGGGCCCTACAGCCTGCCGTGCCACAGTGAGCGCCCTTGTCTGGCAGAGACTTCATCCTGCCCCACCGTCAGGCTTTCTGCTGGACGTTAACACCACATGAAGGTTGGGGAAACTGAAGTTCAGACAGATAAGTGACTGGTACAAGGTCAGGGGATGAACTCACACCCTGGGGGGGTTATTTAGGTTGTCTTGGGCTTCGCAGGTGTCGGTCTTAGAGTGAGAGTGAAAGGGACTTCCCACGGAGACCAAGGAGGCCGATTTCAAGAGAGGACACAGGTGGCCCCATTCTAGAGAGTGTGCTGGGCCATATGGCTCCTCAAGGCCTTCCCACAGGAGCCTCCTCAGCATCACCCTCCTCGGGGGTCCCTGAAACCCCAGCATGCAGTTGGCCCTCTGGTGCATCAACTCCATGTCCCCTTCCCAAGACTGAGGGTTCTTACCAGCTCCTGTTTCCTAGGCTGGGGACCTCCCTCTCCCTATCTGTCCCCAACTATCTTACACTAAGCCCCGGGTGATACACGTCTGTGGCACTCAGTCCCCACCCAGCTCACATCCCTGTTGTCAGCCACAAGTGGACAGAACTTGTCAGGGTCTGACTTGGCAGCAGGGAGAGAGGCCAAGGGGAAATGTCCTGACCAGCACCACCCAAGCCAGGGAGCCCCAGAGCCCAGCAGCCCTTAACCCAGAACTGGGGCCAGGCGGGCCTGACACTGTAGCCACACAGCCATATGTAGCCCTTGGCAGGCAGGAGCCAGTTACCGTGAAGCCTGGGTACCTAACTGCACAGTTGAGGGGATAGATGTGCTCCAAGTCACCAGGGCGCCAAACAAGATTACACCGGAGACTTGGCACTGTATTCCAGGACGAGTCACAGTGTAGCCCCCGGTCACAGTGACAATCCACTCATGCCCTGTCATGTGTGAAACAGAAATTCAGAGGGCAGGTGATGGGGTGACTGAGGTTCCCACAAGGCCAAGGGGCAGCAGGTTCCCACTGTGCCTCAGTGGCTCCCCTTACTGATTTTTCAGCTTCTTTCTGTGGAGGCTAAGCTCACACCGCCCAGCAAAACTGCTCCTGGGCAGGCTGCGCAGTGTGCAGTGGCACCTGCTCTCTCCCACATCACACCCTTCACAGCCAGAGTGCTGCTGACCCAGGCTGGGTCCGGACGCCCTCCTCTGGGCACTGTCAGTACCCAAGGACCCCTTTTTTTGGGATCTAAATTCTAAAAGAACTTTGTGATTGTGTGAACTCCTGAAGGAATAAAAGAATTGTAGACAGCTTTTTTAAAAGAAAAATTCACTTATGGAGCATTTTCTCTGTAGACATAATGAGCCAGAATTATTTCTCATTTTGATGTCACAGATGATGGTCCCAAGACACAGCTATTTTGTTACCGATAAACGTCAGGGTATTCCTAGCTGTGCTCTGGAAAGCCTGGGATGCACTTCTGGAGAAGTCAGGACACAGCAGGAGAGCCGTGCCTAGACTGTGGGGGCAGGCAGACTGACAGGTAGCCTACAGGAAGGGAACATAGCAGGGGCCGGGACCATGACCTTGAGAAAACTCTCATTGTGTTTGTCTGGGGTATTTTTAGACGTAAAGAATGGCCTGGGTTTGGAGGCTTTTTTGAGTAGGACACTTCCTATAAGGATAGTCATTCTCAGTATGGGGGATTTAACTCACATGCAAGGGAGGGTATGTGTGACCCAAGGACAGCTCTGCTGAGACACTAGGACAGGAACAAGGCCAGTAGATCAGTCACACTCTCAGCTGAGATGTGGCATCATGTCAGCCTGAGTCCTAAGGGAATCAGAAGCAGGAGGCTATACTGTGGTGGGCCTGATGTCACTTAGGAAACAGTTGTCTCTCCCAACCCCCTTCAAGAAAGGGGCAGGTGCCCTGGGGCTCAGCCCACCTCCCCAGAGCTGACAGGAATCATGGCCAGAGGGCACAGAGCCAAATTGACTGTTGGCCCTTAGGCTGGGGGATCCCGCCCCAAATAGATTAAGATTTTAAGACAACTTTACAGAGTCACAGGGTGACTATCCCCAGTGGGTGGCCTTGAGGATAGAGAGATGCAGGAGGACAAGTCCGGCTTTCCCAAGGATCCTGACCCGTGTCCCTGATTCTGGGTCTGAAATGGCTGGGCCCTGTTATTATCTCCCTGTGAGCACAGAAGCCATGGCCCAGCTGTTCTATCAGGAGGCAGCCTGCTAACTGTAGGTGGCCGTGACCCCCGTCCAGGGCACTAGGGCAGGAGGGAGACCTGGAAGCCATTCAAGTGGCCAGAGCTGCCCCGGCTTGGGTGTCCACGAGAGGCACATTTCTGGTTTTGCAACCTCAGTGCCCACAATTTGCTGTTACCTATTTTAGAGTTGTGGTGGGATGGCCAAGGAGGGGCCTGGGGGAGAAAGTGGAAAGCCAGGTTGGGCCCAGGTGCCTGTCGGGGTGCACAACCACCCAGGCCTGCTGTGGTTCTCCCTTTGATAACAAGTCAGCTTCCAATTAGACCAAGCAGCCACATGCTCCCAGCACCTTCCATCCAAATGTCCCAGCAGGCTGCTGCCCCACCTCAGCAGGTCTTAGAGTTACAAAACATTCCTGCCCCCAAAGCTCAGCACCGCAAAAGGCGCCCATCTCGGAGAGTGTGTGTCGAGGTTTCCCTCCCTCTGCTCTTGGATGTTTGGGGCCGGGTGGTTCTTTCATAGGCTGCTGTCCTGTTCATCCAGCAGCCCAGCCTCCCCACAGGCTCTGACAGTGGAGATGTCCCCAGCCATGACCAGGTGTCTCTTGGGGCAGAGTGGCCCTGGTTGAGAAGTGTACCTGAGTGTACACTTCTGAGTGTACCCACCTGAGTGGCTGTTTCTGAGCCAAAAGAGGGGTCTGGCTCCAATGGCAACAAGGAACTGGAGAGTGAAGTGAGGGACGCTGGCAGGCCTGGGTCTGTGTCCATGGTGGGTGTCCTGGCTCTCTCTCCCACTACCTGCCCTTGTACCTTCACCTGGGCCAAATGCTAGCGATAAAGAAAAGCCATTTGTGTTCTAGCTTTTTGGTTCTTGGTAAACTAAAACTTAATTTTACTTTAAAGAAATACAGGGAATGTTCTTTGAGGGGCACAGTTCAGGTAGATCCATACCTAGTGTGAAATCTCCAGGAAAACAGTCCCAGCAGAGTGAAATCCCAGTTGCCTGGTTTCCTCCGAGAGGAGCAGCTCTGAAGGTGCAGGTCCTTCACTTTGCTTCTGTCTCTGTGGTTGAGAAACATATTATTTCCCCGGGTTTGACTGGCCAGGTGGGAGCACAGGGTCCTGCTGGCTCTCCTTGGCCGTGGCCACAAGCAGGACAACCTCTGTCCTGTCTGTCTCCTCGTCTCCTTCCCCAGATGTCCAGAGGAAAGTCCCATCCCTGTGTTTGAGTCATTTTCTTGCAGTTTTTTAGCAGCCGTTCTCTTCAGCAGTAGGCAGGAGTGTGAGTCAAGTGGAAAGGAAATTGCCACAGACTTTCCTGGTTTATGCCGAGACCTGCAGGTGGCAGGGTTGATGCCTCTTCTGCATAAAACCTGAGCAGAGTCTGCACCTGCGTATGGAGAGATCAGCTGTGGGTGTTTTTCTTGCTCTCGTTTGCTGTGATTGAACAGGGAGGAGTGGAAAGCTCAGAGCAGGTGGACTGTGGCCCACCGGCGAGGCGCAGACTGCAATGGGCAGTGCTGCGGGCCTTGCTGTGTCCAGGTGTCCCCACCAGCTCCTTTTACTTCAAGGAAGAAGGTGCAGTGCAGAGTATTTGGGGTATGAGGTGTCGGTGTGCAAGAGCAACGACGTGTATTTTCTGAAACATGTCGTGACTGTGCAGGAGGGAAACTGTGAGATAACGAGATTATTTGGACGGTTTTTCCTAAACAGATATTTGGAAATTGGACCTTCGGGATGCTGGTGTTCACAGCGATGGTATTTACAGTCACCCTAAAGGTAATGACATCACCCTACGTGTGGGTCCCGCCCTGCTGATCCTTTGAGTTACAAATTCCCCCCTCCCGGAGGCTGGAGGCCTCCCCTTCCCCTAAACTACCTCAGCTGTCCACTGCCCTCAGGGTCACTGCCAGCTGTTTAAACTTGGTCTGCTCACTTGCTCTGTTGGAGTGCGCAACAGGGATCCCATCTGAATACAAACTTGCAGAATCACACAAAAGGTGGCTTTATGAGAGAGTTCGAGTCAGAATTCTCTTAAATGGCATTAGTCCTGCCCCTGGTATAGTCAAAGTGCATTTAAGTTGAAACAAATGAATGTCTTTTGGAAGGTTTAGCTCTTTAAAGTCAAGTGAGGGACTATCTGGAACATTCTTATGGAAGTCTGCAGACCTGTAGGACCCCTCTGGGCAGGGCTACGGGCTAGTGCCTCAGTGTGCAGCCCGTCTGGGGTCACGCCTCCACCCTGCCTCCCCAGGGTCCGGGGTCTCCCGGACAACGTCACTAGTGGGCCACCACGTCCTAGTGCTCTTTCCCTGGTAGCAGGGTGAGGCTCTGCTTTCTTTTCCCAAAGAACGTCAACGTGGGCTGTGTTCACACTGCAGCTTGTTCTGTGCTGGCTCTGCCCTTCCCTGCCCCGGGCACAATGATGGCCTGCAGTGACACCACTGACCGTCTTGCTCTCTTCCAGCTGGCACTGGACACACATTACTGGACCTGGATCAACCACTTTGTCATCTGGGGCTCACTGCTCTTCTACGTCGTCTTTTCCCTCCTCTGGGGAGGGATTATCTGGTATGAATTCACGCAACGTGACGTGATTGTCTGTGCCTGCAGGGGTTCGAGGCACCTGTCCCTCACAGCCTTGGTGGCTGTGTGGGGTTGTCCCCTGGGTGCCAGGTATCACACCTGTTCCTGGGGTGCAGGGGAGGCCAGGCACAAGGCCGCCCCTGTGACCAGCACACTGGGATGGTGGGAGACATGCCCAGTGGTACTACCTACGAGCGGGCAGTGCAGAGCAGACAGCACACTCTGCCCAAGGGTTGAAAGTCTCAAAAAAGTTGTTTAAACTAAAACCAGAGGAAAATCATCATCATGGCAATAGCAGACATTTCTAAATGACTCCCAACAAGGTGACGTGCAGAGCATCTGCCAGGCCGCATCTGGAGGAGACGACCTCATTGCCAGTGGACTGCAATGGGCTGCAGCCTGGCTGGGGGGAGGGGCTCTGGCTCAGCAGCAGGTGCAAGCCTGTCCGGGGCCTCTGGTGTGGACAGCAGCAGGCGGGGGGCGAGTGGAAAGCTGACCCAGGCCCTTTCCAGACCTGTCAGCCCAAGGGTCCTGGCTTTGGTCCAACGTATGGTTAGTGGACCAGTCACAGGAAGATGAACATAAGCACAGCAGTGTCAGCTGTTCTTCTACAAAGACTGTGGAGGCTGTGTGAGGTTGAACTGGTGAGGCCATGTGCACAGGGCAGTCAGTTCAGAGATGGTCATGATAAGCTGGCCAGGAGGTAAGGCTATGTGACCTGTCTGGGAGGAAGCCAGCATCAGTCTCAGTCCAGCAGCAGCCTCTGCACAGGCTGTTCTCTCTGCCCAAAGCACCCTTCCCATCCTGTGAGCTCCTACTCATCCCGTGAGACCCCAGACACATGGCTCCATTAGTGCTCACTGTGTTCCCCATGCAGTCCCTATACTCAGGGCTTCCCCAAGACAGACCCCTGAGCAGGGCTGGAGCCTCCCGGCTGCAGGTTAACACAGGGTCCTTCCATTCCAGGTCCATCAAGCACAGCGTCCAGGAGAGGGGGCCCCTCTGAATGGGGCATGAAAATTCCCACAGCTCATAGGGCCCTGGCCTGGGGCCACACATCTGTCTGTTATCCTGGTCAGCTGATGGCTCCAGTGGCCAGAGAACACGTTGACACTTCCTTGCCGCAGCCCACCTGCCCCCACTCTCCGTGCTGGCCCCAGGCTCCCCACCCCAGTCTAACCATGTCTTCTGGTGGGGGGGAGCTATTCCTGTGTCCCTCAGCTATAGCAAGGCCAGCACTGAGGCATCCATGACAGCTGTGCAGGGGATGGGCCACGTGACTCAGAGTGGGCACCGTACCCACAGGCCTCATTCTGGCTCAGAGCCCCGCACAGACATCTCAGGATTGTCAGTGCTCCTAGTGGGGACGCTGTCCCAGCCTTTTGGGGCAGAAATAACATGTCTTTCCATATAAGGAAGCATCGGTCACACCGAGGCTCTGAGACGAGAGGCTCCACTGTTTTAGTCACTTTTCCTGTGCTGCTCAAAAGCCAGAAGCCACTTTTCCTGGGGCTGCTCTGAGCCACCCCTGCTCTGTCCACATGACCCAGTGTCTTTTGGGCGGGTCTGCATCTCACTTTTTATGTGGTCCATCAGAGCAGGTGCTAAACAGCTCCCAGGGACAGTCAGTGACAAAAGTGACAATTCCCAGAAGAAAAGGCCACCTTGCTTGGACAGGGAACAGGTGTCTGGAGCCTTCTGACCTTGTGCCCCTCCCCCACTCCACAGGCCGTTCCTCAACTACCAGAGGATGTACTACGTGTTCATCCAGATGCTGTCCAGCGGGCCCGCCTGGCTGGCTGTCGTGCTGCTGGTGACGGTCAGCCTCCTCCCTGACGTCCTCAAGAAGGTCCTGTGCCGACAGCTGTGGCCAACAGCGACAGAGAGAGTCCAGGTATGCACCCCCTCTACAAAAATAACAGTTTAAAAGGTAGGATGGGAGGTTTGGGTCTCAGGGAGTTGTGGTCTGTCTGTGTGTGGCTGATGGCTCTCATAATGGTGTGTGGCCTTAAACAGTGGGTTAGAGGAATTTAATTTGTTTAGTTTTATGTTAGCTCTAAATGGTCATCTGAAGTGATAAAAAGAATGGGAAGATCAATACCAAAAATAGTTAACTTATGTAAATCCAAATTTTTAATTAATCATTATTTTATGATGGCTAAATCGTAGGGTGGTGAATTTGGCCACAGTGTTAGTTAGAGTTTATGCTGGGTGCTGGTCAGGCTTCTGTTTTCCATATTCCCAAGGTGTGTCCACAAACTGGACTCTGGCACGGGGAGGAAGTGACCTGTATGGAGGCCCTGGGGCAGGGCCCAGCCTTACCACCCTTCCTGCCACTGGGAGCAGTCCCAGCTCTAGCCTTGAGCTCTGTGGGGCTGAGGGTGGATGGGGAAACCCACCTCCTTCCCACTCTGTCTCACTGGGAAACCTGACTGTCCACTGCAGACATGAGAAAGTTCTCACCTGCTGGTCCAGGGCACACCTGTGTCACAATCCCCACAAGTTTATTAAAAATGCAGATTTTCAGGTTCTATCCCTAGAAATCTCCAATCATTCTGAGAGATGGGACTTCCTCCCCAAGGCTCAGGTGCATCAGGGATTCAGCCTCCACAGGGCAGCAGCTGTGCTTAGGGTGGCCTAGCCTCGATCAGCCCTTTGAAGGGGACCTGGCCACGGCACCCCCACCTCTGGCCATGGTGTGCAGCTCCAGCCCACAGACCTCAGGATGCAGAGGGGGCCGCTCAGCAATACTGAGCACGTCCACACACAGCCCCCACATGCTGCTTGCTTACAGTGATGCAGGACGGGATGTTTTGGGGCCTGGAGGTATCTCACTGCCTCCAGAAAGTCCCACTAAAGGTCCCCACTGAGCATGGTAGACTTGAACTCTGTGAGTGTTGAAAAAACAGTTCCCCAGGCCTCCTGGGCCTTGTCAGGACAGCTGACAGAGTAGCTGTAGCACCTCTGCTCCCAGCAGAGCCACTGGGGAGGTGCCAGTGAGGACTTAGAAGCCCCCTAGCTCTGTGTCCTGGAGTCCAGCAGCCTGCTGGAAGCCAGCTGCCAGCTGGGTGCCTGGCCTTGCATG
Source organism: Otolemur garnettii (assembly GCF_000181295.1). Lineage (NCBI taxonomy): Eukaryota > Metazoa > Chordata > Mammalia > Primates > Galagidae > Otolemur > Otolemur garnettii. Next base: position 988,493 of record NW_003852556.1, on the reverse strand, counting down.
GGTAGGAGAGCTGGCCTGCGCTGAGTGTGGGAGCCCGTGCCAACTCACTGCCTCTCTGTTTTTCTCTCCTTCCTTATTTCCCTCCACCTTTCTACCTGCTTTTCCTAAATAACCACACCCTGTTTACTCGTCTGTGATGCACGACCTCTCCTGCCTCCCGGCCCGGCAGACTAAGAACAAGTGCCTTTCTGTCGAGCAGTCTACCATCTTTATGCTTTCCCAGACTTCCAGCAGTCTGAGTTTCTGACGGAACCAGGTGATGCTTCTTTGCCTTTTTTGCATGTCTGAGACTATGGTCACAGGACGACACAAGGCAGGCACACAGCACCCAGGGCAACCGAGTAATACTCTTGGTGTCTGCTTGTCACTGGTTATGGCAGCCGTGCCCAGAATGCTGTGACCACATGAGGTCTACAGAGTGCTCAAGGTGTTTCTCTCTCAGTCCCCCAGCAAGGGCTCAGCACTGTGCCCCACCAGCCCTCGTGCTGTTGGGTGGGTCAGCTACACATGGAGGCATGGGTATCTGTGCTACCTGACCCCAGGAGCTCACTCGCTTCCTCGGCCCACCCCACCCCTGCAGCCTGTGGAACCTCCTCCCTGCACACATGCCTGTGCATCCTGCACACTCTGCAGATGGGACGCTGAGGACCACTGGAGGAAGGGCTTGCTCAAGGCCTACAGCGCTGCAGGAAAGGGCAGCCCCTCTGAGCCCTGTCACTTAGGAAAAAGGGGCAGAAGCATTTCCTGTTGTATGCTTTACCAAATTCCTTTTTCACCTTTTTGAAGAAAGACTGGTAGTTTCTAGAGAAGCCTTCTCATTTGCTCCCAGTGGCTGTAGAGCCATCAGCCCAGCATTTTCTGGAGGCAGCTCCAGGTAGGAGCCTCCACAGAGCCCAGACTCTAGGGCTGAGCATTGTCTGGCACAGGGATGTCACCAGGGCCACTCCCGCCCCTCAGCACAGCATTCACAACACCCACAACACCCCAAGACAGGCAAGGCTTTTCCCGTGTAGCACAGGAGGACACCTACAGCAAGAAAAAGCCTTTTTTTCTTTCAGTAACAATTTTTCTTCTGTATATTTTAAACACTATTTTAATCAAAATCTTTCTAATTTGGTATCATCAGAATTTGTTAGAATATATAATCTCATTCACTACTGATAATACACACCACACTTGAAAACATATTGGATGAAATTATTAGAAACACTTTATTAAGTCCCAGGAGGTCCTTAGGGACTTAATGATAACTTATTGTCATGCTTATTGATGACTAATTAAATTATGTCATCAATATTCTAACTATTGATGTAATTTGCGAAGAGCTGGTCTGCTTCTGAACATGCAGGCACTGGGCACTGGCTGCATGGAGAAGTCTCCAAGGTTTCCAGGGCCCTGACTCTGGGCGTGGCACCAGGGCACGGCCAGCCCCGACATCTTACCACAGGGCACCTGCCTCCAGCAGTCTCTCAGCCCTAGGAATTCACTGTGGTGCTACAGAAACACTCAAGAGTTGTGCAGAATTTTGGAGGAATAAACATTTCACTGGTCCTTACTTGGAACATATTTTATTTCAAATAGATAGCTGCTTTTTTTTTTTTTTTTTTTTTTTTTGAGACAGAGCCTCAAACTGTCCCCCTGGGTAGAGTGCCGTGGCATTACAGCTCACAGCAACCTCCAACTCCTGGGCTCTAGCGAGTCTCCTACCTCTGCCTCCCAAGTAGCTGGGACCACAGGCGCCCGCCACAACGCCCGGCTATTTTTTGGTTGCAGCCATCATTGTTGTTTGGCGGGTCCGGGCTGGGGATTCGAACCCGCCACCTTAGGTGTACGTGGCTGGCGCCTTAGCGGGTTGAGCTATAGGCGCTGAGCCTGCTTTTTTTTTTTTAATTCCTATCTTTTAAAAAAAGTCACAGGCAGGCTCAGCACCTATAGCTTAGGTGGCTAGGGCGCCAGCCACATACACCAGAGCTGGTGGGTTCGCATCCATCCTGGGCCCACCAAACAACAGTGACAACTACAACCAAAAAATAGCCAGGTGTTGTGGCGTGCGCCTGTAGTCCCAGCTACTTGGGAGGCTGAAGCAAGAAAATCACTTAAGCCCAAGAGTTGGAGGTTGCTGTGAGCTGTGACGCCATAGCACTCTACCCAGGGTGATAGCTTGAGACTCTGTCTCAAAAAAAAAAAAGTTACAGGCATCAGGGGTCTATACCACATATACGTAACACGCGACATATATGTGTGCCCACCTCTTGGTCTTTCTGCCCGTTTATGTGCACCATGCTGCCTCTGCCTCACCTGGACTTTGTTGGTTCAGACCTTCAGCTCTGATTCTGATCTTGCCCTTCAGCTCTCGTGATTCCCTTCTTGTTACTGAGAAACTAGGAAGCTGGACTAGAAACCACAGTGCTCAGACACCAGCCTGGGCGCCCAGAGTGCATCGAACCTCAGGACATGGGGCTGGCCAAGATGCTCCTGACCAGCAGGGTGGGCTAGCAGCTCTCCCTGGGCAGGCTGCTGCCTCTAGGGCATGTGGCAGGATATGTGCTGTGGGGTTCTGGACGTGCCGACCTTCCAGCTGATGGACGCTGCACACCCTGCCTCTCCTGACCTGTCCCCTGAGTCCTGTGCTGCTCTCGCCCTCAGATGCAGGCTCTTTCTTCAATAGCCCTCTTGGGAAGGTGGCCTGTCATCTGCAGAGGTCTTGCCCCCCCTTGCCAACGGGTAGCCATGACAGCCCATGCAGACTCTAGGTTGTGGGCCTGCAGGTGGTGACTGTTGGTGCCGCTATAGCCACGGGTCTGCCGTGGCCAGGTGGAGGCCAACACTGTCTTTCGGGCACTCATGGGTACTGGCCTGACAGCCCCCATTGTGCCCCTGCCACAGCCGTCTCAGTGTCTTTCCTGCCCTTGCAGAAGAGCACGCAGCACAAGGCACCGCTCAGCACCGCACCCAGCAGCGACGGGCCCCTTCTGAAGGACCTCTTACCGCAGCTGAGGCGTGACTAGCTCGACGCTAGGTAACGGTATGGCCACTGCTGCGCTGGGCACTCAGGCCGGTGTGCTGTGACTCTTTGAGACTGTCCATGTTCTCCAAAGTTTTGCTGTGTTGTGCTTTTTTTTTTTTTTTTTTTTTGATAACTAAGTTTCACTATGAAAAGAGAACAAACCCTCTTTACACACACACACCTTTGCTGTCGCAGGTAAGTAATGTGCCTGAGGGTGACCGGCACACACGTGCATACCCCCCACACATGCACGCCTAGCTGCTGGCTGTGTCCAGACAGGCTCACTCCTGGACCTTCGAGGGGGATTTAGGCAGCCATTGGGAGGATCCTGATTTAAAACCCAAAGTAGAACATTGCACAGGTCAAGGCCACTTGGAGTGAATCCACTGTCCACCAGCTGCCTGCCTGGGAGCACCTGTGTCCTCTTGGTGTAGCCGGACGTTCTGGTCTGGCCCCACACCTGGTCAGTTCTGACTCCTCTGTGAACCCTTTATCCTGATGGGCTGTTGGTCTGACTGTGGTGACAAGAGAGGTAACGTGGGCCACATGCACAGGCATGGTCAGTGTGGTACCGCCCACCCCAGGCCTCTCCTTCCTGCCCAAGAGGGAGGATTAGCCTTTCATATCCAGGGGTCTTGAGGGCCTGTGAGCTTTCTTGTATGTTACGACAGTTATGGGGGAAGCCTCATGCCACTGTCCATCCCTTCACCCCCTGCCCCACTCATTATCTGGGATGTCAGCCCATCACCTGAAGGCACAACAGGAGGCAGGCGCTGGCATCTGTGTGCAGAGAGACCGTACCTCTCTGCTGCCTCCACCAGGGGAAGGGACCTGCCCTCGGGACCAGGTCTGACCATCCTTCTGGAGTTGGTGGGGTAGCAGTTGGCACCTCTGAAAGTGGCTCCAGTCAGCGTTGGCAGCCACGGAGCTTCCTGGCACTGCCCTGCTTCACATCTCTCAGCAGAACGCGTGCACAGTGTCAGGGCCATGTTCCAGAGCCGACCCCTCTTGCCTCTCCACAGAACCCCCAGCCATCGGACGCCTGGTGTGGTCCCCGCCCTCAGGACGTGGCCTTCACATTCTGGAAGAACGAGGAGGATGCCGCACCACCTCCCTCCCTGGGCCCTGCCCAGGACTGTCACAGTTGTAGCCCAAGACACAGCTTCCCTGGGTCCAGTTTGGAAACGCCCGTGTGACTGGTGCTGTGTAGTGCCAGCCCTTATGAGCCGTGCTCCAGGTGTCCACGTGTGCCTCTTCCTGGTCCCCAGGATAGAGGGGGATCACAGACCTTGCCTCTAGGTTCAGTGTGCTAGCTAGCACCTGTCTGAGACCCAGCGGCCTCCAGGACTTTAGCCTGACTGCAAAAGGGACTGCAGCTCTGCTCGGCCTCCTGCAACCCCTGAGGCCACTCCCATCTACATGTCTGTGCCCTCAGTGTCTCTGACACCCAGGGAGTAGGGCTGGCCAGTGACTGTTGGCCTCCTTGAGGGAATGCTGCCCATCGTCCCTGGGCTCTCACAGAGCCTGTGGAGCTGCTGCACACCCTGTCAGAACACCTCCAATGCCGTGGAGTGGGGGCCAGAACAGGCTGCAGATGGCTGCATCCGTCCTCACAGGCCCATGGATGTCCTTGCTCATCCGTGACATGGGTTCCATGGGTTATGAGTGAGCTGCCTGACCCTGGGTGCTGGAGCTGCCACTGTGGAGAAAACCTCAGTGGGTGAGGCAACGCCTTCAGCCTCTGCCCACAAGCAGGAGAGGTGCACCTGCCATCTGCCAAGGCCACAGTCGCCAGTCACCTCTCACTGGGAGATGGTCACTGCTTGGGTGTCAAGCAGAGCAGTGGTTTAGGTACCCGAGCAGATACCCTCTGTCCTTGTGGAGAGGTGGCCACAGGGGTGGCATTGGCACTCAAAGTGGTCACACGGTTCCAACAGGTAGTAGCACAGCTGAGACCGCCCCAGCTTGAAGCTTTACCACCCAACTGGGTCCCCACATGGCCCAGCTTTGTCTCGGGAATTTTTCCAGGGAGTGGGGGGGGGGGAGGCCAGACCCCGTCCTTTCTGTGCCAGTATTTCTGTTTTTAGCAGTGACTTCTGACATAGCCTTAATGGTCAAAAGAAGACATTTCAGTTTGAGATTCAGACTCCAGGCATTAAACTGACACCTGAGAAGAGCACCACTCAGGCAGTAACGGAAGGTCAGCACCTCACCACAGCTGGGCAGCTCTACGTGGAACTGGGCTCGGATGCACAAGCCAAGTTCATTTCTGAGGACTTGGTAGAAGGCGTTTTTTGGAAGTTTAGATATCACCGTTTGATTGTATAATATTTCACCAGTAAATATTTATTTGAAGAGGGGATACGTGGACAGCAAGGGCAGCGAGCACAATAGTTGGGGCATGTTGAAGTGACGCATGAGCAGCACACCAAAGATTCGGCCAAGGAGCCCCTGCCCCGCCCACGCTGACCCCACAAACAATGGTGTGTGCGTTTTTTACGCCTTTTTTAAGAACCCAGCAGAGGGGTATAAATGTAATACCTGTTGGGTGCAGATTCTCTGTATGTTCAGTTAACAAGTTATTTATAATGTATTTTTTTAGAAATCTTAAAATTGCCTTTGCACTAAAGTATTTTCATAGCTGTTTATATCTCTTTTATTCATTTATTTGTTAACCTATTGTCTAATTTTTAAAGTATGTTTTTAAGGCTTTCATTTTTTAAGTTAATGGGGTTTTGGCCACTTCTAAATTCTGGTGAGAATTTTGGCTGAATGTGATTTTCAGCCCAGATTATGCCCACACACACCTCTTCATTTCTTGATATTTCTGCAGTGATTAGCTGAGCAGAGTATTTGGAATATAATTTGCCATGCTTTTTCTTCACAATTTGTTATAATTTCATTTTAATCATCATTTTTTAACTCAATCCCCAATGTGATAAGCTTTTTGGTTTTGTTTTTAATTTCCATTCTTCAGCCTTAAAAATAGAAGATTCTTGCTTGGCAGGTCAGGGAGCTGGACACCAGTTCTGCCTGGGAGACTCACCACTCACCTCTGGTGACTCAAGTCTCAGCATCTGAGTCACTGAGATATCACACACTCCACATGTCTTTAGAAAATTGTTTGGGGCCAGGAACGGTGGCTCACGCCTGTAATCCTTGTACTCTGGGAGGCCAAGGCAGGTGGCCTAAGCTCACAAGTTCTAGACCAGCCTGAGGAAAATGTGAGACTCTGTCTCTACTAAAAATAGAAAAATTGAGATAAGAGGATGGCTTGAGCCCAAGAGTTTGAGGTTGCTGTAAGCAATGATGCCACGGCACTCTACCCAGGGCAATAGCTTGAGACTGTCTCAAAAAAAAAGAAAATTGTTTGGGAAGTTATTAAATGAATGTGCCTGATAAATTGAAATAGACTAGTGGCACAAGATAGAAAGCTCAAAAGACCCTCAGTGAGACGGCATTTCAGACCCAAGGTAGTGCAACTGTCCACCTCATGGCAGTCAGCATTTACTTGCCTTAAACTAACTTTGAAGACTGTAACGCCAGTGTTAAGCACCATTCTTAGCTCTGAAAATCTTGCTTGCTGGAAACCTCAGCTCTACTCTACCCCCCACCCCACCACTGCTGCTGTCGGACATTTGTGTTTGGCCCCTGGCACGGGCTGTCCCACGCAGGCGTGAGCAGCCTGCTGCATCCATGTCCTCTGGCTGGCAGCTCCACATCACTCGTGGCCATGCACATGTGCAAACGTGTGCACACACCCACAGTCACACTGCTCCTACACGCACATGGACCCATGTCACGTCCACACGCCACAGACACGCATGTACACTCTCCATACATCTTCACAGCGTCCTGTCTCCTTCCTGAGGGCTCTGTGAGGAGCCTCTGGCCAGGCTGGGGAGGTAATGCACCTCAGATCCCACTCTGGATCTCCGTAGGGTGCAGAGGCCCCTCTCGGCAGGATGTGACAGGAGTGCTGGATGGGGCCCTTCCCACAGGCTCAGGCCTGAGGTGAGGTGGCTACAGTGGGGTCTGGCAAGCTGAGGAGGGCATCCCAGGGCCCCAGTCAGTTGCTTCCTGCCTGTTTGAAGAGATGGAGTGAGCAAGCAGGCTCCAGCACCCAGGACAGGATATGTCCAGTTGGCTGGCCAGGCACCGTGGACTATAGCTACAAGGAAACTTGTCCTGCTATGGCTGCTCTGAGCTGCACGACCAGCTGGGCGTCCAGAGCAGATGAGGAAGGCTCCGTCCTTGTTCTCTAAACCACTAAATGTGTGTGTTTTGCACTGACTAGTATTGAACTAATGCAACCACTTTTATTTCATCATAAAATTATTCGACAACTCGGTATAATTGCATAGTAGGCAGGAAATTACCCATTTCAAATTTTAAAACCAGGAAAATTATCAATTGGCAAATGCAAACTTTTTCAAAGCTAGAGATGAGTGAAAAGGAGTGAAAATCTTTCTGATACTATGTCTATAAACAGCTTTAATAGAGGTATGTTGGAAGTGTCAGGAAAATGTGATTCTACTTTTGTAGAAAAGTAAAGATCAGTTTATATAGCTTTATTTTTTACCTTATCAAAGTATACAGAATTTTAATATGCATATATTGTCTCTGACTTAAAATTATGTGTCTGCAATACCATTTAAAATGTCTATTCGTTATGTAATGTAATAAGAGAATCTTCAAAAATGTATTTAATGTGAATGATATCTCCAGTTATCATTATCATAAGTCCTGGAATTTATTTTTAAATTATTAAACATAGTAGGTGTATTATTTAATATAAGTCACTGATCATTAACCTGCTTTGAAACATTGTGAATTAAACCAAATCTAACATCTCTGTAAAGTTTATTTTGTATGCTCCTCTTTTTAATATTTATTTCTGTAGATAAACTATGACTTGATGACATTAATTTATCAAATTTTCAATAGATTACCTAAGCAGGAGACCTGAATCTGCTTACAATAAAGAAGAAAAATCTGCTTCAGTTTCTTTATAAATAAATAGCATCACCTGAACACTGACATTTCCTGCTAGCAGGAAGGACAGAGTGAGTCTCTTCCGTAGCCTGAGTCTCTGGATTCAGAGGAAGAATGAGTGGCATCAGCCTGTGTCACTCCCCTGGTGCCCGGCCTCCCCTCCTGCCAGGTGCTGACTGCCCTATTCAGAAGCCAGGTGGTGCTGGGCCTGCACAGGGCAGGAAGCTAGGGAAGGGGTTTCTGGACTGCCCCGCCACAGCCCTCCCAAGTCTGGGTGCTTCTCCCTCCTCTGTTCCAAACACACTCAGGCCCATCCTTCCTTGTCCTCCAGCCTCTGCTACTCCCCAACCAGGAGGGCTCTGGGTGCTGCTCCTGTGGGCCTGGCTGCCCTGTTTCAGCTCCTCATGCAACCTTTGCAGCTTCTATCTGTGGGAAACACCACCAGTCTGGTTCCTGGCCTCTGTCTCGAGGTGGCTGGGCAGGCTGAAGACCATTTGCATCAGCAGCTCCCATGTGCTGGGGGGCTCAGGTGCCACCTGGAAACGTCCTGACGGGACCCACTAGGCACAGCTCCCAGCATGCAGAGAACAAGCCCAAGCTTTATGCTTTCTTTCCCAATGTTCCCTTCTGGTTGTGGAGTTTATCAAGGCCGGTTTGTGCCCCCCTTTTGTCCATAAGGATCTCATTTTCAGATGGAGACATTGTACTTGTGATGCCACATGTCTGGTGTGAGGCTGGCAGGGCTAAACTGCCAATTCCATCCTCCCAGGAGAGTCACCAGGAGATAGACCCAGCTTCATCTCCACCCCTAAGTTGCTAAACTTTCTCTGTTACAAAGAAATCTTGGGAAACTTTCACATTTCTCAAGATTTTTATTCAATAAGGAGCTGCCACAAAATTGTTACTACCATAATAACTAACCTAAAGAAAATGCTCACTTTTATACATTTTTATCATTCAAGGAGTTACTGGAATAGTGCTATTACATAGAGGTTTATTCTCTAATGATAAAGTTTCAAAAACGAAGTCAGAGAAATTGGAAAACCTTCCTAAACCACTTACTAGACACAGTTGGGAAATGGAAGTTCCCTTGAAGGGTGTCCCAGATGCTCTCACAGCCTCCCAGGTCTGCTGTCAGTCTCTCTCGGCCCTATGTGGAGCACCCATGGGCAAACTGCAATCCCTGGGTCCCTCTAGGCAGAGCCTGGACACCCTGTGCCGAGTTACTGAGCAGTGCCCAAGTGTGGAGCGGTGGCTGGGTATGGTGTCTGTTCCCGCCACAGACTTACTTCTGGTGGCTGACCCACTTACTGGTATTGAATGCGGCCCTGGTCTGAGTTATCCCTGAGATTTCTCTCTACTGGTGCTCTTTCTGAAAACCCATTTGTGAGGGTGATGTCCCTGTGCCTTGCTGCAACCTCATGGCTGAGAAAGCCAGTTGGGCACAAAGGGCTCACAGCTGCCCAAACTAGCCAGGTCTCAGAAGGATGCTGGGAGCATGTGATAAGCTGGCCTGAGCCTTTGTGCTTGGCTGAATTAATTTTCTCTTGAATCATCTCAACTTTAAAACTAGCCTTAAACAGAGATCTTGGGGTTCTGTCCTCTGTATTTTCACTGCATTGGTCACTAAATGCCAAAGCAGAAACCTTTCAGAGAAGAGTTCTTGTCCGTTTGCTCCCACTTGACTGCTGGCCAATCCTGCACCAGTTGGTGGCTTAGATAATATTGTTCAGGACTTTAGGGGAACTATTAGGTAGGAGAGCTGTACATGGCAAAGCACGTTCCAGCTTGGAGCCCGTGCCACAAAGGCTTGTGCATCTGAGCCTGCAGCCTACACAAAGGCTCCCTAAGCAGGGTTGCAGCCTGGGTCAAGGGCCATTTTCCCCTCATTTTCTGTGCCAGTGGCACTGTATGTTTGCACATTCTGCAGGAACTCCTAGGCGGGTTCCAAAGGGCTGCCTCCCCTAGGACATTTATCACACAAGTAAATGATACCTAAGACTCTCTGGTTAATTATATTATCAGAGAGTCTGATGCTGGCCTGGGAAATGGGGTGTTGGTCTTAAAAGCAGGTTGAATTAATTTTCAAGGAACACCCTGTGGGCCCACTTTCACCTCTGTAACTAGGGGTGGCTTTAGGAAGGAAGGCCTGTTCCAAGCCAGATGCTCCTGGAAGCATTTCCAGTGATGAACCCTTCCTGTCTCCTTGGCTAATTATGTGAAGAGAGGTTACTGGACTGAGGAGAGTTCCCTGGAATTTAATTTCCTGTCCAGAGCATCCTTCCCTCCTTCTGTGGGCTCAGCCTCCCCTCCCTGCTCCTCTTGTTGGACTCTGTCTACTCCTACCCCGCTTCTCCCTGGACACCTAACCACCTGCCCTCAGAAAGTTTTTGCGCAGCGGGAGGCTGGCCTCCCATGCCCTCTGCAGCCCTGTGAGCAGAAGTTCCCCCAGGTCCCAGGGCTGCTGCCACTACCTAGGAGGAGTGAGGCTGGGCCCCTGAAGGTGTGTGTGTGCCTAGGAGGAAGGTCTGTAGCTGGTACTGTCCCTCCCAGCATGTGTCCCTGCGCACAACCTCCCCCTCCCCCACCAGCCCTCTGGTGCCTATGCATCTCACATCTGGCCCCAGGCACATGTCCCTGAGTGCCCCATCTCCAGCCACCTCCTGCCAGGGCTGTTTTCACTTCATTCAAAAGGGCTTCCCCTTTTATCCACCAAAATGCAGACATTTTAAAGCCCCCACTAAAAATTACAAGTCTGTATCTGGGCCCACATGCTCTATGCTATGGTCTTTTTATTTCACTTCACTTTTTTCAATGAACTTCTATTTCCCTGGAAACTTGGAAGCCAAAAGAATTGAGTGGTGGGGTCTTTTATTTTTTTTTTTTGTAAACAACTTCTGTACCAGAATGAGCCCCCTCTGCAAAAGTGCAGTGTCCTGCTTGGGTCACTCACCTACAAGAGGCTCCTCAGCCCCCTGACACTGGGGAGGAAGTAGCCCGAGACTTAAACACGGACGCCCACCCTGACCAGCAAGAGCGTCAATTTCCCCTCCCACCAACTACGCTCAGACCTAACCTGGGACCGCTACCGACTAAACTGTTTCTGGCCCCACTGCGCAGGTGAGAACACAGAGGCAGAAAGGGTGTGTTAGAGACGCACAGCTTCGTGGGGCCACACCCCGTGGCCGCTGCCCAGTCCTACATGCCACCGTGTCCTCCCGGTGCCGCAGGTAAGGGTCTAGGGGAGCTCGGGGTACTAGCAGGGTCCGCGTGGGGCTTCTGAGCTAACACAACTTCCCTACTGGCCGGCTGTGATCCAGTGGGCCCTGGGGCGGGAGGGTGTGTCTCAATTTTACAGGTGGGCCCGGGAAAGCAGAGCCAGCTGGTCCAGCCGATGTACCCTCGGCTCAGGGTCGAGGGTGACCCCAGGTGGCTGGAGCGGGGATTGCGCCCCTTGGCACGACCCCGCCCCTGCCCTGGGCTGGCGTGGGGGGGGCCTCAGGACTGCTCCTCCCTCCGCCCCCTGACCTCCGCCTCTCCCCCTCCTCTCGTCCCCTCCCCCTCCCCGCTCAGTGTCCGCGGCCGACCGGAGGAGGCGTGAGGAAACGAGGACACCTGCGGGGCTCGGAGCTGGGCGAGCAGCGCGAGGACTAGCGGTCGCATGGCGGGCAGGTGTGTGCGGGGCGGGGGGCATTGACTGGGGCTAGAAAAGCGGGTCAGGAGGCGTGGGGCTCTGCAGACCGCCGTGTCGCTTGTTTTCCCGCACTCTGTCCTGCCACGCGGATGGACACTGGGCCCCAGCCGGATCTGGAGGTATCCGTTCTGCAGCCTGGCCCCAGCCCAGCGTCTGGCCCCGGGAACCTAGGACCCGGCCTAGCGGGCTCCAAGTTGGGGAGCCTCCCGTGGTGTACACGTGCAGAGACCGCTCCCCATTGTCACAGTGGGGGGATCCTTCTACATACCCAGGGTCACCATCCTGGGGGAAAGAGCTTCTCCTGGGGTCCCCGTGAGTACCTCCTAGAGCTACACCCTAACTCTCCGGACCCACTTTTGCCAGTGCGGTTGGAGCAGGTGCCTGGGGACAGGGCTGACTGAGGAATTTCTTCCCAAATTTTTTCTTGCTTTTCCTGGCTCCTTTTGGCCACCAGGTCCCCACACTCTTACCCACTTTGCTTTCCTACTGAAAAGGAGACTCCTGCCAGGTGCTGGCTGCAGTCCGCCCAGTCTTCTTGGCCCTTGATTGGGGGTGGAGGAGCTGTCGCCCTGCCTGTAGCCTCAGAGCTTAAATAGGAGCTGTGGGCGACTGGGCCCCAGGAGACTTTCTCCGGAGCAAGTGCAGCTTCTAAGTTTTTCTGGCAGCCTCCCACTTGGGACACTTGGCCAGCACTGAACTTGGGGGGTTAAGGTGACCCTGGCTGCAGAGGTAGGATGGCTGTGGGAGGCTCCCAAGATATCCTGCCACAGAAATAGAAGTGTAGTCCTCAGGCTGCCAGTGGAGGGGTGTCTGTGTGGCCCCTCTTCCATGGCAAGTGACCCACTTATACAAATGTGGGTGTGGGGTGCTCGGCCCTGGGGAGGAGACCCAGCTCTGGGGGTTCTCTAGTACAGACTGTGGAGTGGCCCAAACTGGTCTGGAGACCAAGATCTGATCAGCTGTCCCTTCATCAGCTGCTCACCTGTTCCTTACTCTACCAGGAACAGGGCAGGGGTCTCCTAAGTTCTACAATGATGGGTGGGTGGTGAGGACCTCTGGGGCGAGTTGGCAGCATGGGCCTGGTGGAGGACTGGATTTTCAGGCTCTGGACACCCCTTTGGCTTCTGGCCTCTATTCAGCTGAGCCATTCTGCCCTCTCAGGACCTGGCCTAGTGGGCAGGACAGGGGCCTGGACCTAGCTACACACACCTTCCGTGAGACTAGACTCTCAGGGGGGGAAGGGGGGGTGAGAGATGTGTCCTCACAGACCTCTCAGGCAGAGCCTTGGGAGCCACTGAACACAGTGGTCAGTGCAGCGGGATGAGGTGGAAGGCTTCCCTGCAGCTGAGTTCAGTTCGGCAACTCCAGCACTCTGCTGCCTGCTTCCCCTCAAACTTCCTAAGCTGAGGCTTGGGCTGAAGTGCTCCCTGGTTGGGACACCACTGTGCTGACTGGAGGGTCCCCTAAGTGGAGACTTGCATGAGAATCTGCAATATTTACCTTGGAAAGGCAGCATCCTCCTGACCTGGGGCTATAATCATGGTCACTTCAAAAGGAGAGTTCCTGCCTTTAAGGTCAGTTAATTAACTTTTATGAAACAGAGGGAGGATTCCTGACTGGAGGACACTGCTGGGGATGTGTGGTGCTGGCAGCGTTTTGTCACCAGTTTAGCTGATTTGGCGCTATCCAGAGGGGCCCCTGGGAAGCAGCAGGGAAGTGGACAGGCGCTGAATGTTCTGGCCAGGGCAGCTCACCAAGTTGGCCCAGCGAGGGTCCATGTTCCTGCACGGAGGGTTGGGGAAACACTGGTGGCTCCCCTTGGAGAGAGGTAGTATGAAAGATGGGGGCAAAGGACATCTTTAGGGGACACCGAGATGTGCCTGAGAGAGCCTGTCCTGAAAGGAGCCTGGGGCCAGTGGGAAGAAGACACAGAGGCCTCCTGGGGGCTGTGAGAGTCTGTGGTGGGCACCACCCCCCCCTTTGGAAGGTGCTTCCTGAGGTTTCCTTCCACTTCCTCTAGGAGAACTCCTAGAGCTTTTGGCCACAGTAGGACACTGGGTGCTCCTGGTCACTCAGAGGTTTTGAGGATCTGAGAGAGTGGGTCACCCTGAACTCAGTGGTCAGGACCCAAGAACAATGGCTCAGCCCAGCTGGTTCACAGGACACACAGGCCCTGGTGAGAGCTGCAGCAGCCTGGGACCTTCCCCAGGGAATTGGGGCTAATCACGGCTGAGAGCACTCAGCCCACCTGCTGAGGAGGCCCGAAACCTCTGTAACCTGTCAGGAAACTTCCCCTTCCTTCCCCTCAGAAGCAGAGACACAGCCACCCAGAGGGACAGGTCCTCTCAGAGCCTCCTCTTGCTCTTCCATTTCCACACACAGGAGGGAAACAAGAGAGTGAAATTAGCACTGACTGGGCAAAGGACCTGCCTGTGGGCAAAAGTGGCCTAGAGAGCCCTATAGCCATGGAGGGCAGGTCAGTGAGGCTAGGGCTGGTGAGGGCAGAGTCACTGAAGGCCATTATGGGGGTGCAGTCTGTGAGTCCTGAGTCAGCGAAGGCAGGGTCACCAGGTGGGGTCAGTGCCTGGCCAGTCTGCAAGGATGGGCCCCCTGATCCGGGTCTGCATGGGCATGGGGGACGGCGAGAGAAGGCCGAGGAAGGGAGGTGAGTGAGGGAAAGTGGAGGAAAAGAGGGCTTTGAAGAGAAGGGGTCTGAGGAGGAAGAGTTTGAAGATTGAAGGGAAAGAGTTTGAGGGGATGAGTTCCAGGGGAAGGTGTTTCAGAGGAAAGAGTTTGAGTGGAAGGAGTTTGGCAGGAGAGATGTTGGGGAAGATGTTTGAGGGGAAGGAGTTTGAGGGGACAGGTTTTTGAGGGCGATGTGTTTCAGGAGAAATCTGAGGGGAATGTATGAGAGGGGAAAGAGTCTGAGGGGAAGGAGGTTGAGAGGAAGGAGTTTTATTGGAAGTTGTTTGAGAAGAAGGAGTTTGAGTGGGAGAGATGATTGAGGGGAGGAGTTTCAGTGGAAGCTGTTTGAGGGGAAGGAATTGGAGGGCTAGGAGTTTGAGGGGAAGTTATTTGAGGAGGAGGAGTTTGATGGCAGAGATGATTAAGGGGAAGGAGTTTGAAGAGAGTTGCATGAGGGGAAGAGATTTCAGGGGAGAAGTGTTTGAGAGGAAGGAGTTTTAGAAGGAGTTGAGGGGAGAGGTGTTTGAGGGGAAGGAGAGTTAGGAGGAGTTGAGGGGAGAGGTGTTTGCCGCAAAGGAGGCTGAAGGGAAAGAGTTTGATGGGAACGAGGTTGAGGGGAGAGGTTTTTGAGGGGAAGGAGGCTAAGGGAGAGATGTTTCATGGGAAGGAGTTTGAAGGGAGAGGTGATTGAGGGGGAGTTTGAGGGGAAGGTTTCGGAGGGGAAAGTTTGAGTAGAGAGATGGCGAAGGTGAAGGAATTTCAGGGGAACTTCTTTGATGGGAAGCAATTTGAGGGCAAGGAGTTTCAGAGGAGAGGTGTTTGAGAGGGAGGAGTTTAATGGGTAGTTGTTTGAGAAGGAGTTTGATAGGAGAGGTGATTGAGGGCAAGGAGTCTGAGGGGAAAGAATTTGAAGGGAAGGAGTTTGAGGGTAAGGAGTATGAAGGGAAGGAATTTGAGGACAAGGAGTTTTAAGGGATAACTGTTTGAGGGGAAGATGTTTGAGAGGAAGGAGTCTGAGGGCCAAGCCTCTTTGTAGAGCAGGACCAGCAGCAGGAGTGCTACAGCTCTTACAAAGAACCAAGCCTCTTTGCAGAGGAGGATCAACAATAGAAGTGCCACAGCTCTGGCTCCTTCTTCTGCTGAGGTCTGCAACAGTCTGCTGAAGTCTTGTTCTTCTGCTCTATCTTCCTGGACTATCTGCCACGATCTGCCACTAGGCCCTCTGCTCAGGGGCTTTATATAGGGGCAGTCATCCAATGAGCTGAGAGCTTAGCTGTGATTGGTCTATAAAATAGACCAATAAGGAGCAGGATTGAAAATGGACCAATCAGGGGTGCACTGGAGGAATCCCCCGTGTTTTCCCCTGATGGACAGGTCCTCTAGCGCTCTACTGGAGCCTCTGGTGGGGGAGGAAATCTCCCCCACTTGCTCCAGCCTGCTGGTTCCTTTGCCGGCAGCTGCCACCAAGACAGAGGTGGCAGGTCCCCCAGGCCCTGCTCAGCTGAGCTGGCTGGGGCGCCACTTTTCCGGTATCAATGGGAAGGTGTTTGGAGAGAAGGAGTTTGAGGTGGAAGGTGTTTGAGGGAAATATGTTTGTAGGGGAAGGAGTTTTAAGAAAGGGGGCTTGATGGGTACTTGAGTGGATTTGTTTAAGGGGAAAGCTGTTTGTCAGGCATGTAGTTTCATGGGAAGGAATTTGAGGGGAAAGTGTTTCAGAGGAAGGAGTTAGAGGGGAGAGGTAGAAAATGGAATGTCAGTGAGTAATGGGGTCGTTTAGGGGTCAGTGGGGTCTTGCCCTTTATATGAACCTGGATGGTGGGGTGTCTGAGGATGGATTCTGGGAAGTGTTGGTGTGGAGTAAGGGTTGCTGTGAAACTCAGTGTGGACAGAGCAGGCTGGTCCTAGTAGGAGCACATAGAGAGGTACTGAGTCCAGCTCTGCTTCCTGACACAGGAAGAGCAACATAGAAAGCACCAGCCCCTCCCCTCCTGCTAATGGTCCTTCAGGGAGTCCTTGGCCCAGGTGTGGCCCTGGGATTGTTGCCTTCTCTGCTGGGAGCTCACCTTGCTGCACCTCTGCTCATCCTCCTCCCTATGTCACTTTATCTACAGCTGTCCCCACTGGCTGTGTCTCCCTCCATGTGGTCTAGTGTGTTCATGACCAACTCTCTCTGGAGTCCAAATCCTGGATAACATGAGCTGCCCTGCTCTGTGTGTCCTCAGCACCTGAAGCAAACATAGTAGGTGCATAATAAATTTTTGCTGAGCCAATGTGTTGATGAAGTTGCTTTATCTTGGATTTTCCCATCTTCTTGGCCAGGTTCTTCTGTCCTGTGACTGTGCTGTGGTGTAGATGGGCTTATTCCTTGGTGTTTGAGGCACTTCCCTTAGCAGAGGAGAGGACAGAGGGCCCAGGTGGTCTGGGCCGCTGACTGCTCTCATGCTCTCTTCACTAAGAAACAGAAAAATAAGGAGCTTCAGTGGTCTCTGATGCCCTGTGGTCAGGCCAGTCTGTGAATAGATAAGGAGAGTCCACCTGTCTTTCCTCTTCCTTCAGACTGTTTCTGTGGAGCCCAATAAAATATATTTAAGTAAATTGTTTACACCTTTATTCTCAAAGCAAGTCTACTGCCAGGTATTACGCCAACAATAAGCAATAATAATGACCCATATAAATATGCTAAAAGACTAAGGACAAAGTGATACAATTCGCAGTTACTTAATGAAGCTGCACTGTTTGCCCAGGTAATGATTTCAGATGGCCTCTGTTTGACATATACTTACTAGTTTTCTCTTTAAATTCAAGATTGGTTCTCAAAAAGTTGCATTTAAATTTCTTTGCCAGACTTTCACTGGTGGAATAATACTTTAATGTTTGTTCTGGAAGTCAGGAGGACATTCTTTACTTAGAGGACTTACAAATGTTTTTAAGCAATGTGGATAAGCAGCTGGCAGTGGTTTTGAAAATTTGCCAGTTCAGTGAATTAGACATGAAACCTGGAGAACCAGGAACCTTCCTGTCCTTGAAATAAGAGTCTAAATGTCAAGGGGAAAAATCTAGATTTTGTTTTGCTTATCCAACCAATCCTTGCTTGTTTTCAGTATCATGAAAGATAGTTGCTTGATTACTTGAACATTGAAATAGTACAAATTTGTTAAAGAAGAACAAATTTAATTTTAAACATACTATATCCATTTCAGAATAAATGCTACAAAAGGCTATATCTAATTATTTCAGTTTAGTTCAAAGGAACGATTCTTAAGTCCTTTTGCAGTGTAACTTCATTTTCCTTCTAAAATCCACTTTCTCCGTTGCAGCCTCATGCTTGACTGTTGGGGATGTATGCTGTGCAGAACTGGAAGCAACGATTCTTCACCACCGTGGAACAGTGAGGCCAACAAGGAAGAGACAGACCATCAAATTGATGTATCTGATGTCATTAGGCTTGTTCAAGATAAGCAAGAGGTGACAGGCACATCTGCAGGTAGGTGCTTGGTGCTCCCAGCCTTCTCCCTCCTGAAGGTCACTGTCTTATACTGAAGGAGCTGGATCAGTCCTTTGCTCTTCTGGTCTGTGGTTTAGGTCTCTGGGCGGTTAAGCACATGTCTCTAGGCGTCATGTGGGGGCAGGGACTGTGAATGGATTCACCAGCAGCTTTTCCCCACCCCTGGTCTAAGGTGAGACAGTTGGTCTCAAGATGTGTGGGCATTTATTTGGCTTCCTGTTAATAAATATTTTAAGTGAGGCCGGTCTGATCAGAGATCATGAGAGTGTGCTTTTGGGTTTTAGGTACAACAGAACACATCTGAAGGGAAACCGTTGTAGCTTTGTGAAAATAAAAGCGCTATTGTATGAATTTGGCATGCTGACATGGTGAGACACCTGTGCCTCTGGGGCCATGGGCCTCCTCTCAGGGCTCAGCCTGGCCCCACTCCTGCCAGGCCAGGGCTGTTCTCCCTGCTGGGTCCTCCTGCCTTAGGTTGGCCTGTGTGTAATTACTTGTTGTCATTTCTTCCCAAACGGACTCCAAAAGCGACATTACTGGCCCCTTCACATGTGACAGTGAGGGCACTGATCTGGGACAGCTGGACCCAGCTTCCAAAGCCAAAATGTGAACGCTGATCCAGGAAGGGTTGGCAACTCCCTCTCCTGCTCTGCACCTACAGCTTTTCTGGCATTGGCCTGGACGACATTTGCAATGGTTGGCCTGGACAATTGGGGCTTATCCTGAGGCCTTGGAGCTGAAGTCCAACCCATCCCAATCATGGCCCCCACACCAAGGGCTGTGTCTAAGTTCTTGTGCACTTGGAAACCTGGGCTGGATCACTTGAGTTGGCTGAGGGGGGTGCATCTTGCTGTGGCTGGGGCATTGTTTTGTGGGTGCAGAAACCTGATTTCTCTTGGCAAGAAGAAGGCTGAGGTCTGAGCTGAGCCTCTCCGTGTTGTGTGACTTAGCAAAGACTGGATGTTTGGGTTTTTACCCAGCTCCTTCCTGCCCTTGGGGTGCACACACACAAGGAACCCCAATAGGAAGGAGAGGCTGCTTCCTTGCAGAGCAATGGGGCAGGAAATGCTGCCCAGGTTGGGAGTTGCATGGGTGGGCGTGGGGCGAGGCCTACTGGTGGGTGCAGACCCCTGTTCACCATGGATGTTACACTGGGTGGTTATCCAATCTTTCTGTGCCCATCCAGGTTGCAGATGAACTGCCCGTAGCACTCAGACCCCAGCACTGGTCAGCAGTGAGCTTTCCCTGTGCCCCTGGTGAGCACCTGGGAGCAGGTGTGAGGATGGAGCCAGCTGGCTGTTGGGCTAAGACCCTCAGGCTGGCCTGACCACTCTGAGTTGCCTGTTAATGGACTTCTCCCAGGCTCAGGAACACATCAAGGTGGACCTCCCTGCGTGGCTCTAGAGCAGAGGGCCTGGGCTCAAGTTCTGAGTTTGACATTCTGTCCCCTGGAGCCTGGCATGTCCTGAGAGCTCTCTGCACCTCACCTGCTCTGGCAGCAGCCAGCACTGCTCTGAGAACCTCAGACAGGAGGCTGCCCAGATTTGCCGCTCAGTGGGTGCTGGCTCTTAGATACATTGTCTAGCTTCTGCCTCCGACAGAACCTCTGATCTCGAGAGTCACAGACATCCAGGGTGACCCTCCTATAGGCTTCCTTCCTTTCACTTTTGATTCCAGGAGACCAAGATAATCTGGTTACAGGCTCTGAGCTGAGATGCCTCCTCTGGCCTCTCTTGCCTTGCTCGCCCTGCCCTGTGGACACAGTCTGCCACAGGGACCAGCCCTCAGCCTCAGGAGGGGCCTTGCCGGCCAGTGCACTTGGAAGTCTCCTGCCTATGTGGTCTCATGGCAGCCGGGGCTGAGGAAATCTGTTTGTATCAGGACTTAAATTTCTGAAATCAGCAATCGTTTTCTTTTTGTTGTGGTGCTAAAATATATATAACATAAAAATCTCCCATTGTGACCATTTTTGGCATGGGGGTCACTAGTGCTAAGCTCATTCACACTGCTGTCAGTGTCACCACCATCCATCTCCAGTCCCAAACTGAAGTTGTCCCCATTAGACAGCTCCCTCACCACTGCCGGCACCACCATTCTACTGTCTGTCTCCATAGACATAACACCTTTGGGCTTTCTGTGAGCAGAGTTGTGCAGTCTGTGCTCAGGTGCGTCCACGCTACACCATGTGTCCAGCTTCCTTCCTTTTTAAGGCTGAGTAATGTTCTGTTGTACCTGCACATCACATTTTGCTTCTCAGTCCATCTGATGGGTACTTGGGCCATTCCCACCTAGCAGCCATTGTGAATGAGGCTGCTGTGGACAGATGCCCGCTCAGGCCCTCCCTCTGATGTGCACTCAGAAGTGTGCTTGTGGGGTACAGTGAGTGTTCTTTTTGAACCAAGATATAACATGGGTCCCCCCAGGACTCTCTCTCTGGTGGCTTGGCAGGAGCAGTGTGGAAAGGACCAACAGTGTCTAGTCTGAGTTCTGAGCCAACACTTGTCTGTCTTAGAAAAGGTCCCGCAGAGGCTTGGGCCCTGCTGGGTAAACAGTGATAACTATCCTCTCCACTTGCTCAGTGCGATCTGCAGCCTCCTGTTTACTTTTGGCTTTCCTTCAACCTTCACGCTGCCTATGGTGGTTTTACCAGTTGTTTCAACGACTTTACAGTTAACTATTTCATGGTCGGCTCAGGAAAACTCACTGATCCCATGGGACATTGTACAGATGGGTCTGCTCTCGTTTGTCAGCAGAAAAGACCCAAAACTCTGTAAAATAATTGGAAGAGGTTTATTCTGAGCTGTATGAGTGACAGTGGCCTGGAGCCACGTCCAGGAAACCTTAAGCCAGTGGTCTTGCCGTAGCTGGGTCACAGTTTGGCTTTACATTTCAGAGACAGAATTACATGTAAACTCACAAAGCAATGTGTGGAAGGCATACACTGGTTTGACCCAAAAAGGCTTGAAGTAGGGTGCTTATAGGTTACAAGTGGGCTTAAAGATTCTTTTATTTGTGATTGACTAAAGAAATAAAGCTTTGTCTAAAGGCTTGGAGTGTTTTAAGTTAAGGATTAGAGGACTCAAGGACCTGTAGGTATGGTCTGAGCTTTGTCCTGCATGGCTAGAGGCCTGATGAGCTATTACACAAAGATATCTCTAAGAAGGGAGGGGGCACAAGGAGGCAGGTCTGACCTCCAGCTGAGTAGCAGTCAGCTTTAGGGTATTTCTGGGGTCTTCTAGGCCAAGAGGGGTCCATTCTGTCAGTGGGCAGAAGGCTTAAGACTTTTGGTTCACAGCCTCCTGCCTGGGCCCCACCAGGACCCCATCTTCCAGGGCCTGTGGCCTTGGTACACTGACTTTGTTGAAGGTCAGCATGTCTGTCTATGGTCCCAGTGGATTTAAAGGTGACAGGACAGGGTATGGCTGGAATCAGCTCACTGTGGCCTTTAAACTCCATTCCTGCCCAGGTCTGGGGAGGCCATGGGTCTGGTCTGGAGTTTAGCAGGTAAAGGGCTGTAAGGGAATGGGACAGCCTCCTCAGCGTGTGACCTGCTAGGACCTGGAGGCTAAGGTGAGCAGGGCTGGAGTGTGGCGAGAACACACTCCTGAAATCCAGAGTTGGCAGTGTTCTGTAGGTGAGAACTGTGCGTGCACACACTCACATACACACATAGTATGTCGTTTTAGAGGGGCAAGTTTAAAGCCAGTCTGGCTTTCCAGATCCTTAGCACCCTGTCCATCCTGAGGCCCTTTCATGTCTCGAGGCAGAGGCAGATCCGACCAGAACCTGTGATGGACTGGAGTGGAAGACTCAGGATAAATTGCAGTTCCTGGCTCCACTGGGTCAGGGGAGGAAGTGCTGGCCAAGGAACACTATTTGGTTTTTTCCGAATGCCTGGGATCATCTTGAAACTAGAGTCTGAGCAATGAGGATGGACTTGACCCAACAAGCAATTTCCTTGTTAAACAGAGGTGGGAGGCAGCCCCAGGGCCTGGTCGGTGGCACAGGTGAGCATCGTAGGCAGTAGGGTGAGCACGTGCAGCTTTGGAGTGTGGTTGCTGTGCCAGTGCATCAACTCTCCTGGAGTTAACGTGTCTTTAAGGATGCCAGCAGTTTCCCCAGCAGACCTTTGAGCCTCATGCTGCTCAGGAACTGGGCAAAGCTTTGTGGGTAAAAGAACCAAGGAAAGTACAGACCTTGACGTGGGTCTAAGGTGGAAAGAGAGAGAGATTAATGCCATCTGTAATACTAGGCAGTCGTGGACTTGCTGTTTTGTGAGTCAAAAGCCTTCAAATATGACAGGTGACTTCATGTGGCTGAGCCTCATGCTTCAGAACTTTTGTGAAAAGAGCTTGCACGGGGCTAGGGGGAGCAGGGGGTACAGAGGGAGGGTGGCAGAGGGTTGGAGGAAGGGGAGAGATGACCCAGCCCCAAGAAATGACAGGAAATTCTCACCGAGTTTGCAGAAGCAATTAGCTTGGGCTGAAAATGTATTTTGGAAAAAGCAAAATGACCACAGGAAGTTGGCACTGGGAAGGAAATTGGCTTTTCGGTGATCCCCAGGGTTGCTGGTGTGGGTTGTAATCACGGCCCAGTGGAGAATGTCAGGCCACTGTGGTTGTGGCCTTTTCAGGGAGCCTGGAGCCCCCTTCCCTGTGCAGCAGTAAGTTGTATGCTGACAATTGGCTGGTTCCTCTTAGTGCCCACGGAAGATGTTCTTTAATAATCTTGTGGACTCTGAACTTGTAGCTTCTTGTTTCTTTGTGTAGTTCCCAAAACATGTGTGATTTTTAGGGAGATTCATTTCATTTTCCTCATATGTTGTTTAGTGTTACAGTAAACAGTCCTGTGAACAGGAGGCTCCAACTGCATGCCCGTTAGAGAAAGGCTGGGAGTTATTAGAGAACTGCTTTGCTATGTTAATCTTTCCTTGGTAGTCTCATGAATCCTGAGTGGGACATTCTCAAAAGATGAACATGTTGTTTGTGAAAATGGCACTTGCAGTATGGTCATAAATGATTAACTTCTCATTTTTAATTTTTCTTGATTTCTCAGCATCTTTTTTACTTGGACTTTGCATACTATTCAGAAGCTGGCAGGAGTTCCCAACTTATTTTAGCAAATGTGTTCAGTGAACATGCACTTACAGACACATGAGGACTAGCTGGTGTGTTTCTGGTTAATATTTGGAAGTGCAGGTGGTATCCTGCTCAGGTTAGCTGCCAGGAAGGCTCTGACAGGCCAGGTGAGACCAACTAGGGCGGGCACAGGTGCTCTGGGCTGCAGGGCTCACTGAGAGCCCAGAGCCTACTCTGGACGACAGTTCTGAAAAGAATAGTGGTTTTCCTGTCTTAATTAAGATGAAAGCGACACGTTACCTGAAACCAGGAATAGCAATTCTGAGCTGCGAGAGAGACTGTCCTCCTTGGGTGGACAGTAGCTGCCAATGTCCCTGTCCTGAGGGTCCCACCCTTCACCCTCTCGTCCTTACAGGCCAAGCCGCTACTGGGTGCTCAATAGCTGAGTCATTTTGTCCATATTTTATCAGAAACATAGTTGGTTTCCTAGGTAACTGTGCACTTTGTCATATGTGCTCTATGTTTAAGGTATTATTTAAAGAAAAAGCCAAATTCTCCTCTGAGGAGTTTTGACATAGAATCAGAGGAGAACATGATCAGTCCCCAGAGTGTCTAGCTTGCGTCTGTCCCTGCTTCTCTCCCTGTGCTGGGAGGTCACTGGGCAGCTGGCTCCAATTTGAACTTCTCTCCTGCAGAGTCTCTCCTCCTTCTTGCCTCACCTTCTTCTAGCCTCACCTTCTTCTAGGTTAAGATCCTGCTCATCTGTCCAGTACAAGCAGAAACGCAACTGTTGCCCAACGGAGCCCCTATAACCCCTGGCTTCTCCACAACATCTAACCACTGAGCTATGATTTGGACAGAGCCGGCTGGGGCCCTGCTTTTCTGTAGGAGACACTAAGCATGTGTGGTGCTTCCCACAGCTGCGCTGGCAGGACCTGGCTAAGCTGCCAACCCCCTCGCTGCCTGCAGAGTTTGGGACGTCCTGGCCATGCGCCCAGTGCTGTGTGCAAGTGTTTTCACCTCTGTGTGCCTCGTCAGGGCTGTCTGGGAAGCACTGTGCCAGCATGGCGGTGGCAGCTGAGGGGCATGTGGAAGTGAACAGATGGCTTGTGGGTTCAGAGCGACTCCAGTGATCAAGGGGTTGCCAAATGTGGAAGGATCTGTCTAAAACCAAAAATGAAGAGATTTTACCACTTGAACATTAAAACCAGGCATCAGGAGTCACTGAGAGGAACACTGCCCTACAAATGAAAACCTTAAAAAAGTCACAACAATAGACAGGCCTGGTTTGCGCAGCTGTCACAGAGCAGGGTGGCGGGGCAGTCCATGCTTGCAGGGAGGGGCCTGCACAGGACCAGAGGGATATGAGTGTCCTTATAAGATCTCTGTCTGTTTCCAGTTTTACGAAGAAAAACTTAAAATCTGCTGGCAGGAATGCTAGTCCTATAGCTCTACTAGAAAACAAGTTGGGCTCGGCGCTTGTGGCTCAAGCAGCTAAGGCGCCAGCCA